>NW_017729005.1:8422300-8453766 GCF_001723915.1 Gavialis gangeticus
CCCTGCTTACAGGGCGGTGCTCCCTCCACACAGCTGGCTCCTGGGGCATGAAGCCTGGAGACAACCTGCAAAGACCTAAATGCCAGCTGACAGGTGCCTCAGGCGGTCTCGATCAGGGGTCAAAGCTGCCCCGTGTGTCTGGAGGACAAGAGGACCACAACTTGAGCCTCCTGTCACAGAAGCCACAGAGCCCAAAATGCAAACGATGACTCCTGCCCTCAGGCCAGAAGGGGTGGGGGTGCAGCCCTGGTTACAGGGTGCCAGGGGAGGCCATCTCAATAGTGCCAAAACAGCAGGGCAGAGGAGCAGAGCCCTGGACCTGAGTTACAAGAAAGTCATGAAGCCTCAGGGTCCCAACACACTCAGTATCCTCCAGAAGCCTGATTTCTAGAAGAGCTGAGTGCCAACAAATCCAACTGAAGTTTGTGGCTGACATGTGCATCACATCAGCAAGTCAGTCTCCGAATATACATGTTTATTGTTATTCCCATATTTTCTCTCTCAAGACTTAATATTCTAACATTGCCTAATTCTTTACTCCTAAAATCCCACTGCAATAGATACATGTTTCTAACTGTTTACAGGGACTTTGTATTTGTACATGTGTGCGTATATGCATCCTTCCTTTATGTATAAATCTACAAATCTATGCAATATTGAGTTTCTGATGATGTTTTCTTCAAGGGAGTTGAAGGGGTGGGAATTACTGCTAAATCCTTATCTACATTCACACGTTTATTTATGAATCCTGCTACCTCGGAAATTGTGACTAGTGCTTTCTCAGCATTCCCACGTGAGGGTTTGTCCAGGACATAGGTGGCCAGGCCTGTAGATAGGTCCCTGAAGGGCAACCAGGAGGTAAGCTAAGAGGGGGCACACATTGCCAGAGTGTCAGGTCAGGATCAGAAAAGAAGAAATCCAAGAGACGTAGTCCAGGGTGCAAGCTGAGGTCAGAAGCCAAGAGAATCAGAGCATTGGGCATCAAGTTCCAGGGAAGATCAAAGAGCAGGATCAGGAAAAGCTGAAGCCAAGTCATGAGTCACGAGAACCAGAGACAGCATCGAACATGAGGCTTGCTGGAGCAGACTGAGACTGTTGTCAAGGCATGCCTGCAGCCTGAGGTTGCAGGTGTGCTTAAAAGGGCTGAATGGCACTTTCAGCAGCCAATCCAATTACAGAAACCTGGGGCAGCCGCATGAGGCCAGGAGCAGGGTCAGATGTGGAAGCTCAAGAGCTTGGCCCAGCCAGGCCTGACTGGCCAGAGGCCCTGACACCGTGAATCTCAACTGTATAAATGTTAACAACCAAAAATAATAGTATCCAGGTAGCACTTTTTAACCCAGGTAATGTTATATTTGCAATGAATTTCTTTTAAATAAATTGCCAGGAATGAGTACAAATGAACTACAGGTGCAATACATTTCAGGTACAAAACTATGCCCAAAACATAGAAACCCTTCACCTCCAAACACCCTGCCAAACAACAGCAGGGTTCTGTTATCCATGGCATAGCTCTAAGTTGAGCCATTATTTGGACTAGATTACCTGATGTCCCTTCTCACCCTAGGTTTATATTTCTATGAAAAAGGATAAGGAGATAAAAAAAACTGCCTGAAGCACAACTTTGAGATGGTACCTTCAACAGTATTATTATACTGAATAGGAGCTTCTGGAAGATGAGTGCAATACCTAAAAAAAAACACTGAAACAGTGGCAATTGCATTTGTAAACCCCCCCCCCCCCACCAACCCCCCCCCAATAAACATCACAGGTCATATTACTTCAAATATGAACAAAAGAAAATAGCTTTAAAAAGATTTGAAAATGCTAAGGTTGCAGAACAAAAAATACAGAGAAATTCAGGAATTACAAGTAGAGCAACACAGTTGGCCATGCTAGTCTATTCACAGCATCTGATGAAGTAGCCTGTTGCCTACAAAACCCTACGCATTTCTGAACAAGTTAGTCTCAAAAGTATCACCTGGCCTGCATTGGGCCCAAGTAATTACAAAATAAAGGACACCTGTGAAACTTAACATCATTACTGGTGTATGTATATATTACAGCCATCTTAATTACTTGATCAGATAATACATATTTATACCTAACTCCCAATGACTTTAATTCTATTAAAGTATGTGATTAAAATTAGAAACATGAGTAAATATTGTTCTGAATAGAGACACTACCCTAAATCAGAATCTAAGCAAGCAGGTTGGATGATACACAGTGAATGCAGCTGCCATTCATTATTTGTTTAGAAAGTTTTCACTGGCTCTCAAAACACTGCCATATAAATTTCAGACACAGATTTATTATTATAACAGGGAGTTGACTTGTTTTTTATTTAGAGAAATATTATATTCTAATCTAATAATCAAATCTCTTCATACAGAATTATATTGTTATATTACAGAATGAGCCTTTGGAACCATTCACAGTCTGCTATTCACTAGGGGTGTGCGAAGCGGGCAGTATTCAATTCGGATTCAAATTTGGCCCCATTCAGGGGACAGTGATTTGATTCGCTGATTTGGATCACTGTCCCAATTCTGAAGATTCAATTCTGATTCGGAGAATCACTGATTTGGCGATAGACACAACTTTATATGTTTTTTTTTTCCCCCCATGTACCTCAAGGTACCAGGCACAGCTTGTAAACACTGAGATGGTGGGGCAGATGGAGTGTCCCATGGGAGCACAGGCGGGGGGAGGGTGGGGTCTGCCACCAAGCATCCCCCTGACTCAGCAATTGATTGTGGGGGGGGAACCACAGGTGCCCCCTCCAGACCCAGGAAGCACCAGCTGCCGTGCCAGGAGTAGGGGGGTTCCCCACATGCTCCCTGGTGGACCCAGAAATGAACCAGAAGTAGTTCTGGTCCACTTCCGGATCTGCCTCCAAGCATGCAGAGGATCCCCAGATGCTCCCACAGGATGATCCATCCACTCCACCATCTCAGCATTCACGAGCCACGCCTGGTACCTCGAGGTATGTAGAAGAAACATATAAAAGCTATGTCTGTGGCTGAATCATCAAATCTCTCCAAATCAATTCAGAGGATTCTGATTAAATTCAGAGATATTAAAGGGTCTCCTGATTTGATTTGGCAATTCGGTGGCTGTGTTGGCCCGAATCTCCTCCAAACTGAATCAGCAACCAAAGATTTGCACAGCCCTACTATTTCACACAAGTTAATAAAATTACCAGAAACTGCTTCAACCAAGCAGGTCTAACAATTATTCATATCAACAGAAATAGCATTAACCTGACAAGTTTCTAATGTATTTTGACAATTAAGCAAATAGTTACCAAATACCTACCTCTCTCTTGATAAGTACATAATTAAAACATTGATTTTTCCATAATATTTTTAAAAAGCATTCCTCTACTTCTCAAATATTTTTCTTTTTCCAGTGAGAAAGTACAAGTAGTCTAGCAGGTACTAATGGGTGGGAGATTCATTATTCATTTCTTTGAGTTCTTTGACCATTTCCCAGAAGGATTACTGTATGGTCATCTGGAAATAATATCCAATAATATCTGGTTATGAATTATATCTAATACTCTTAATGACAGGATATGTCCACTATACATATATAGGGTACATGTATAATTTATTTATAGCATATATATGAAATCCCTTTTACCAACTTTTATCCTCATTTGATCTACTTTTAGAGTTGTAATAGTTTTACTACTTTTTACAGCTCCAAAGATTTCTCTCTCCTGTCATTCCTTTAAAGTTACTTATTAATTTCATATAGTTTTGGCAAGCCTGTTACTTTTGCTTATTTTTAATAACTTTAGAGCTTGTAGACTCATAAGCTTTAAGTCTTTTATAATAAGCAGAAAAAGTAGTATATATTTCATTAGTGTGTATCTCTCTTACAAAGTGTTTTTAATTGGTAGAATAATGTGTTGTTCTTCAACCCCTTAAAGCTTTCAAATCAATAATTTAATCACTTTTATTTCCTTTAGTCATAAACCACTGACCCAGGGCTTTTTCAATGGCATCGGCCATCAACAGACTCATTTTCCCCTATCATAAATGAATTCTTATGCACTAATACACATGGGTACCTTTCCTACCTTTTCTCAGGTATCATACTCCATGTTGTTTGCATGCAAGAAGAAATGTACTCTGAACTGTGCTGTGCAGTTCCATTTGTAGTCATATCAACATTCATAGGGCTATATTTATATGAATCTCTCATACTTTTTTATCTATCATTCTACTTTTAATTTTTCTTGAGCTCTTTCCAATTCTCAAATAAGAGATTGTGCTCAAGTACTTCTAAATACTTTTTTATCATCCTTCCACTGAAAAACTCATTATATTACCTTTACAGTTAATTTGACAGCATTGCACAATTCTTTGACATTGACATTCTTTAACATCTGCAATGCAATCTTTGTCCAGGAAAAGAAAACAAAGAAAACACTTACCAAAAAAAAGTGACCTCTGTAACAAGCCATATGACATATGGTGAACTTTTAAATACCATTTACAATGAAGCAATTTAATCATGTAAAGCAGGGTTGTTGAACTCACTTCAAGCCCTGGGTCAGAACTGGACATCATGGCTCGGGTGCCTCACATAATGGCAGCTGTGACGGGTCCAGCAGCAGTCTAGTGAGGGCAAGGGCAAGCAGCAGTGGACCAGGTGGCCACTAGGTGACAGAGGGCTATCTTGTACAGCCTTTGCTCACCCTCCTACCACTGAAAGCCATGTTCAGAGGGACCCACGGGCCTTAAATGCTGCAGCAGGCCATGCCTCTCTATAGCCAAGCCCCCAACTTTTGGTAGCCTAGTGATCCAGACAGAGTGGCTACAGGACTGAATCTGACCCATAGGCTATGTCTAGGGTACCTAAATAGGGGCAAGATGAAGGGTTTTCATGACACGCAGAGCCACTCTCGTGGGCATTTTGTGGTGGCCTTGCTCCTCACCACTGATTGGCTGAGAGGGCTGCCCTTCATGTGGTCCTGCCTCACCACTGATTGGCAAGGAGGCCCCAGTAGAGTCAGAGGGATGAAAGGACGCCTGCCATCTTTGCTGCTCCACCAAGTAGTGCCTTCCCCTCCTCCCCACCCCAGTGGATTGCGAGGCCAGGCAGCAGCAGCCATGAGGACCACTGGTTCTCACTGAGAAGCCAACATTTTATTTTTGGTAAGCTTTTATTTTTTTCAGGCAATTCTGCAGGAAATCTCAGCAAACACTACTTTTCAAAGCGATTACAGAAATCACTGGGTTTTTCTGTTTGTTTGTTTGTTTTTACAGTTTCCATCCAAATTGTGAAAGTGCAATTTAAGTAGGTCCCTAGCTATGTATGACACCCCCATTGTAACACATGCTAAAAATTTCTGCAGATATTTCCGGTTCATCTCCTTTAATATATACATAATAAGAAGTGGAATAAAAAGTATGATTTTGTTATCCTAACTGCAGTTCCCTAAAGCAATCCAACATATGGACTTGTTGGAATAAAAATATTAATGGTACCTTTTTTCTCTCTCTCAACTCTGTCTCAGTACTGAATCGGCGAACAACTGAAGTCTCTTCCAAGTATAATATCCTCTCAAGCAACAGATTTCCCAGATGGTCTTCTGAGACTATATAGTCTTAAAGGAAACTAAAATGTTAATCGGAGGTTGGCTGCAAAGGGTGATATTGTCCACAGCACATCACTGCCCATGGTTCAGCAAAGGCTGGGGAATACTTCCCTAAAGATTTTGCTTTCAACTAAGAGCATACAATCAGCCCACTGTTAACCCCATAGAAACTGTACCGTTTCATAAGCTAAACCATCTCTCCTTATTCTAAAAACTGTTCTTTCATCTGCAAATATATGTATCTAGCAAATACTACTACCCTGCAACTGTTTCTTTGGCTGAAAGCCTGCTGAAACAGATAACTTTTCATGTCTGTAAGTTGACTCACCTGAAAATAGGTAAAAATGTCTTGAAGTAAAATAAATGTGCGCGCTTTTATTTTCTCATTTCTGACAATTTTATGAATGCTTGGAGTGCTTTTACAGTCCAAATGTCTCCACTTACAGGAATTAAACCTTTACCCTTAAACATATTTACTGTATTTACTCAACTATAAGATGAGGCTATCCCCACAATTGGCATGGTTGGGAAAAGCTCCTTGTCTTACATTTGCATACAAGGAAACTTAAGTAAATACACCATCTATCGTTAAAGTGCTGCCAAAAGGACCACATGCTCAGTAATGGAAACCAACTAGGAAGTTGATTACATGCAGCCAACACTAAGCATGACTATAGAATACATGGCCCATATTGGAAAAAAACATACTGATGGGCACCTACCACAAAATAGTTAGTGCACCCCATCTGAATACGATATATGGCTGTGACCATTAAGCACAGTCCCCCTCAGTGTCAACTCTTTTTCCAAGTCATGGTGGGCCGCTACAGTTAATACATTTCACCTTCCTCTTCACTCCCACAGCTGAGCAGCACCTTTCTTTCCCATTTCCAACAATTCCCATTTCCTCATCAGCCTTAAATGCCCAGCAAACATAATCGAATGAGGCCCCAAGCAGTTCACCCAGGTAACTCTGTTTCCCCCCCCACTCAGCCTGGTGCACATAAGTGCAGCCCCACCCTCCATGAGGTGAAGCTGGACTAGGTTGCCCTGCACCTCACCTGCATATACATTTTTGGAGGATCCCAGGACTTGTGACAAGAACATCTGACTCCAGTCATGAGTGGGGGACTAATTAACACACGGATCGCTTGGCAGGTTGGGGTGGCTATCTGGAATATGCACAAATGCTGAACAGTGTTGAGCTGCGGGGTCACCATGGCTTGAAATACTGTTGACTATGCCCAATGAACTGTGTGGCAAATCACGAGCCTTTTGGTTTTGGACTACTATCATGCATACGTAGTATAAACTATAAGTAGATACAAAAGTTGTGCTTAAAAGTGCGGTTATGAAGTAGCTATGCTGAAACCTACAGCAGTTTGAAAAAAAAAAAAAGTGAAATGTGTCAGTGCTGAATGAAGTAAGTCTATAGGTACCTACAGTAATTTGCCTATATGCCAATTACTACAGACATGTTAATTTCAAAGTCAGTGATTCCAAATTTGTCCCTTACTTCCATGTACCCAGGGATGGTAGGGTCTGAGAGTAAGGGGGGGGGGGAGGAGGGGAAAGGGGCTGCAGGAGGGAAGAAGTTGGGGGGTAGAGGGCAAGGGGGCCACCAGACCCTTCTCCACCCCCGATTTATTTTTCCTGCTGTAGCAATGGGAAAGTCGACAAATTCAAGGTAAACCTCCAATAATTAGATTACATACCTGGAAAATTATAACACATTTCCCATACACAGAAGTTTTATTCATGATTATCTTATATTTCAGTAAAATATTCCCATTTCAGTGACATGGAAAAAGCCCTTAAAAAAGCCCTCGATCTGGTATCCCACGATACCATTTCCATTTCCTCCTGGGGCAGGAGGCTGGACTCGATGATCCTCTGGGGTCCCTTCCAACCCAAACGTCTATGAAATCTATTTGCACAGAACTTGTTAGTACCCTTGCCAATCAACTAGTTTCTCTAGTTTTCTCTCTCTCTCAGACACGCCATCTCTTTTCCACTCCCCTTCACTTTCTCTATTTTACTGAACACAGGTACACAATGCAGAGTTGTGCCATACTCCAATTGAATCAAACTTCTTTACAACATTAACATAGTTCAGTTACTCATTCCTGATGACTTCAGTTTAATCTTTAAGTATTTCAGGTCCTTTTTTTCACCTTACTTCTACTATTGTCTGTATACATCCTCTAGAGTCTTGTCTTTTCCTTTCCAACCATCCTTTTACCATCTGTTAAAAACTTTTTTCAGCAGCTTATTAGTTTCTAACCCTCAGAGATATCCTCTTTTCCAATGGGATGTCCTTATGGACTAAACAAAGGAGTGATTTTACACCACACTAGCTATACTATACTAACCAGCTGCATATACATTTCAGCCTGCACTCAAACTCTCTCTCCCCACCTCAAGCTGTGGAGCTGAAAGTTGCAAACTGGGAAGGATAGGAGGGAGGAGAGTGTGGCAGTGCATCTTTGGTGCCTGCCACTTTAAGGGCTGGAGTAGGCAGCCAGAAGGTGCTTGATTAAAGGCAGCCATTTTCAAACTTAGGCAAGCCAGGTAGAGGTAGCAGTTTGCTGCTTGCAGCCAAGGGAGGAACTTCACCCGGCTGAACTGCTGCTCACAACATCTTGGAGGTAAAGGGCAGGAGCTATGAGGATTGCAGAAGGCTCCTGGTCCTGGGAATGACCTGAAATTGGACCTGGAGGGACTGCCCATGGCAGGGTAGTGTCATTCAAATGCCAGGACTGCTAACCTCCCCAATCAGCCTAACTTCCATCCTAGAGAAAATCCTAGAAAAGTTCACCACAGAGTCTATCTATGATAAGCTTGCAGAAGGTAAGATTCTGAATGACAGCCAAAATGGTTTCATCACAGGCAGGTCTTGCCTTACCAACCTCATCTCCTTCTATGAACAAGTAACTTGCCACCTGGACACGAGACACCAAGTTGACACTGTACTGCTGGAGTACTGCATCCAGTTCTGGGCACCACACTTTAACAAGGATGCGAAAAAGCTTGAAAGAGTCCAAAGAAGAGCCACCCGTATGATTAGAGTCTTACACAGCAAGCCATACAAAGGAAAAGCTGAAGGATCTGAGACTCTTCAAACTAAGGAAAAGAAGGTTGAGAGGGGACCCGGTAGCAGCTTACTGCTACACTAGGGGAGTATATCAAGAGCTTGGTGAACGGGCATCCAAGGGGAAAACCAGGAGTAATGGCCACAAGCTCCTGGAAGATAGATTCAGGATCAACATCTGGAAAAGTTCTTCAGTCAGGGTGTCCAGACTGTGGAATAAGTTCCCTCAAGAGGTGGTGCAATCACCTACCCTGGAAATCTTCAAGAGGAGACTGGATGGTCACCTTGCTGGGGTCACCTGCCCCAGTTGTCTTTCATGCTTGGTGCAGGGGACTGGGCCTGATGATCTTCCGAAGTCCCTTCTGGCCTTACAATTTATGAATCACTGAAATGCAGGTAGGGGTGCCTTAATAATCCCAGCCTGCACAACACTGTGGGTAAGAGGGCCAGGCATGTCTGTGGACACTTGAGCTCAGGGGGATGGAAGATCAAGGATAGCCCCAGGGAGGGGGCAGTAATGTAACCTGGAGATAAAGGGCAGGAGAGTGGCCCCAGAGAAGGGTAGTATGAAGTTTGGTTGTCCCACACAGAGTAGGGAGCGTCTTTATGGACTGAAGGACTGTGCGTAAGATAGGTGTTGAATAGGGCTGATGGACTGTCTGAAGGGCAGCACCAGGTGTGTTCAGTAGGGCTGAAGGATGGCCAGAAGGGCAGCACATGGATCAACCCCCAGGAGTACATAAACATAGTGAATCACCTCATGGAGGGCTAGGGGTCAAGGTAGCCCAATGTTTGGTGAATTGGTTGGTCAGTATCCAGATGAGGGTCACAGGAGAGGCCCAAAAGGCTGCATGTGGGCCAGTCAAGGACTGAAACCGATAAGCCTCATGGCCTACAGGAGCTGCTCAGAGGAGCAGGGTAGAGTGAGAGAGGCCCAATACAGAGGAGTGTGAAAGAGTCCTTAGTGAGAGGGGGGTGGTATGAGTGAGGCTCAGTATACAGAGCATGTCCTGACAGAGGACTAAGTTTGGCTTGGCTTTAGACCAGAAGAGTATTCTGGATGCCATCTGCGAGGCATGGGCCATGGGGTAGGAACAGTACGGAGTCGTGGATAGTGCCCCCTGGAAATCAGGGCATTATAATGGACAGCCTCCCATTTAGAACACCAAATTATTAAACCAGCAAGTCATGGCAGGCGAGTTTGGGCGGGCTGCCCTACACAGACAGGTGGGCAGGCTGACGTGAGATCTCAGCCCTGAGATGGCTCCCAGTCACAGGAGGACCTATTGGATCTGTTCACTTTCACTTTTATCTGACAGCTTAAAAAATCGAACAGTTATGCAAGTATACTTTTACATACTAGGTTGGTATCCTCCTTCAACATATTCAGGTAACCTCCCTAGATCTATATTTAGGTTTTTCTTTTTTTCCCCAATATTAACTAATTTAAGTGGTATCTCTCCCTCCACCTGTTCTATGAGTTCCATGCAGTTTCGCAACTACCTCATTTATTTTTTCTAAGCCAGCTTCTAACAGTGGCTCTTTCTTCCAAGTCATTAACTCCATTTACTGTTATAATCTTGGATTTCAGTTAATTTCTCATTGTCTTAAGCCTAGAAGTCAAGTCTTTTATATCTGTTTTGATGGGCACCGGATTTGTCTCAGCTACCTATTTAGGTTGGTATGCCTGCATTTGGAGTCATTTAAACTACTGCTGAGAAAGCTAAGCCATCTGCTTTGCCCAAGTGTTGCACTTGTGTGTGCTAAGAGCAAACATGAATGGGGAGAGTTTGATTACCACCTCCTTCCTGAGCATATTGGTGGTAGATATACCATCAGACCTTTTTTTTAGTCCCGAGAGTGCTTCAAGACTCTCTTGATGGAAGCATATTTCTAGATTTTTAGATTTTGGAGGGCTTATTGTCAATACTCTGTTTTGCTTCTAAAGAAGAAGGGAATCATTATGTTTATGGAGTCAGTAATTAGAGATTATCTTGCTCAGCCCTATAACTCAGGGTTCATCTTAATCCAACACCCTACAGTTAATTCAAACAATGCTTTGGTAGAAGACACCTTGAAAAATGTTGGAAACCGTACATTATATCTATGTAGCAGCATTAAAAATGGACCCTCCTGAAGCAATAGGAAGGGCTGCCCTGAAGAGGGACAGAGTGTGAAGAAACAGTTTGTCCCAGTAGGGACACCATTTGCCCTGAGGGCAAGTGAAGATGTTTTGGAGGTAGCCCTCTTGGAAGTGGGAGGGGTAATGTAACCCCAGCAGGGTTTGAAAGACATGTTAGGACAAGGCCGAGAAGAGTTCTTCATTGGGATTGGCTGAGAGACTGAGAGAGTTTTCCCAGGAGGGAGAACAAAAGGAGAGAGAGGGGGTGGGAGACAGGCTGGAGACCAAGGAAAGGATGCCCCCATGGCCATCTCCCCCGAGAGCCCCTGGCAGAGCCCCGCAGAAGTAGCAGCAAGGCTGCACCGAGAGTACCGCACTGGATCTGTTCTCCCTCCCTTCCCCTCGGAGCCCTGTGGGGCAGGCACAAGAGAGGAGCTGCCTGTAAGGAGACTCTGAGCCTAGGAAGATCCTCCTGCAAGCCCGTGTGGATGGGTAAGCACAGCAGGGGAGGGGGACGCAGGACCAGGGGGAGATTGCTGGAGACTGCCCTGGTTTTTCCCCTATGAGTGAGAAGGCCCTGGGGAGAGGCAGGCTCAGGGCTTGGAGGGAGCCCTGGACTAGAGGGGCAGGGACTGCTCCAGCCACCAGAAGCCCTGGGCCAGGCAGGGCCCAGGGAGGGGCTGCATTTGCTGGGTGCTGTGAGGCTGTGCTGGGCAGGGGAAACTGTTACAACCTGCAGCCCAGACACTGCTCCCTGCTGAGCCAGGGAAGGGGTTTGAGCAGGAATCAGCTCTCTTGCAGGGGAGGAGCCAGCACCTGCTGCACAGAGACCCCTGGAGCTCGTGCAAGGGACACCAGCACTAGGGACCACCCACAGATCCTGTGCCAGGGGCACAGACGCAGTCCTGCTCCCTGAGACACCCAGCCAGAGGCAGTGCACACAGGGTCCTCAGTACACAGCGTACACATTACAGACTGTATGAATAAGTTCTTGATGGTTTATTAGTTGGAGTATCAATGTATTTATGTATTGGTTCCTTATTTATCGTGGGTTATTTACATACCTTCCCCTACTGTAATGTGCATCTAAGAAGCATTAACCCTTAATCCACCATCACCAGGTCTTGCAGTGTAACATTTGCTCTATTGTATTGATTATATGTTACCTTGCAAATAATTAAATCCTGTAAATAGTTTATAACGGTCGGCAAGGTTGTTTGATTTTAAGGGGAGGCTCTCTGCTTGGGGACCCTGCAGTAGTTACCCAGGGAGCTGGGTGGGGCCACTGGCTACCAGGTACCCCAGGATCCCACTATTCAGGTGAAGGTGCAGGTAGTGTCGCGCCCAGGGTTACATCTACATAAATTTAAGTCACTGAATGGGTTAATGCAAATGGTTCCAAGCTGAGTTTGACTCTTGAGATCAGCACTGAATGATTCTACAAGGTGAACCTATAAACACCAACTTTAAACTTCCTGAGAAATTAACCCTTTCTAGTATAAATGATGAATATTAATTATTAGCTTCAATATACTGGATAACAACACTACATTGTAGATCATTATCAATGAAGTTACATGAAAGCAGTTTGAATGTTTGTAAGAGAGCATATTATGCATCTTGGTGGCTAAATAAAAAAGGAAAAAATACAGGATGATTTTTGTTCCAATTTCCACTTTAAATGTCCAGCGTTTACTTTTTGTAATTAACATAATACTGAATTTTCAAATCAAATGATCTGTGTAACAGACGTTCTCAGTGTTGGTTTTTCAATTCAGAAATATAACTCATGACAACATTAAGGAAGAGTCATGAATACTTCTGCAGACCAAATGCTGAAACCCAGCTATACAATAGCAACAGTGGAGAAGTTCCTTAATGCTGTTCAACACACCAAGCCACGTGCATGAATGAAGCTTTAAGTGAAATCTTCCCTCAGCAGTTCTCCATAAATAAAGCCCAGACTACAGTAATTCCTATCAAATACTGTACAGGGTGGGGATGAAGAATGTAGTGGGTAAGAGAATGAGACACAGACACACTAGGACCCATTTCACATGGAGATGTAGGCCTCAAAGAAGCCTTCACAAGTATATGAAAGGAATTAATCTTTGCTGCTGTTCATTATCTCTGGATTGGAATAAGTCAAATACCTGCTCAAGACAACACGTGCCATTCTTCAGGAAAATATTTCCTTTGCTTTCTCGGCCCCACACTGCTTGGACATCACAAAAATCCTGCCTCCCCTAGCATCTGGATCCTTCCTGCTGTGGAGAGAAACAGCTCAGACTCTCCTCCAACAGGCAATAGCATCTGGTAGCTATATAACAGCTTGGCAGTTGTCCCTGAAGAAGAATTTTGCCCTTAGGATCTGAGTAAGGCTCTGTGGCTATAGAGGTCTCAGAGATCAGATAAACTTTAGTGTGAAGCCTGCTGAGACTGATAATGTAGTTCTGTAAAGTTATCTTCACTTCTCTATTGCATCCAAAGATTTTCCTTATAAATTCCCACTTCTTTTTTCAACCCAGGCATCACACCATTCAGCTCACACAAATTGACTTCTCAACCACAGTGACAGCACTTGTGGCTGATTAAAGGGTCTGCAGGTGATGACAAAAATATGTTCCGTTTTAAAGTGCAGGCATCTTGCAAGGGCACATCTGTAGCTTAGGGGGAATAGAAATTTATGACAGAACCTGCTTTTCATTTGCAGTCAAATCATTACCTGCCCACCCCTAATATAATCAGCAGATTAAACAACTCTCATTGTAGATAGGATATAGTTTTAGCAGTTCTTACATATTTAGTAATTTCTAGAGTGAAAGAAGTTTGATGCAGTAAGTCATCCTTTTTATATTGCATAGAAAACTAATACAAATTAAACATTAGTTCTGAGTACAATTCAGCCCATTATTTATTTTTTTGAAAAACAGTATTTTCCTTACAGAAAATCAGTTTTCCCTGACTCTCAAACGTTAACAGTTGCTTTAAAGGAAATATAAACGTTAATGCATATTAATAAAAAGAGAGATTGATGGCATTGTTTAAACCTAGCCACAGTGCATGCAGGCAACTTGCTGGCTTCAAAAGTAACTACAGAATAACTAGGTGTCTTGCCAAACAGGGCCTGACCCTGACAAACTGGATCAGAGTATACCTTACTGATCTTAATTGCAGTATTACCCAAGACCTGCCAAATTGGGTCCAACATTTAATCTCACAATATGCTCTATGACGTCCTCAACTGCCCTGCACGGATTTAAGATGTGTGTGTTATGGTACTAGGTAGGAGATGCATCTCCCCTCTTTCTCCAAAATACCCTAGAGTAAAAGACTTATCTGCACTTAAAAAAAAAATTACATTCCTTTGCAGTCATAATTTTAGGACCATGTTATAGTAATCAAGAGTATGCTTCTCTAAATCCACTACAGTTCTTGAAGAGGATAAATTCTCCACAATAAATAAAACCACTCTCAGTTACCAGTCCAAATGTCTTGCAAAGCATATTACTCTCCATCCAACGACACAAGCAGAATGTCATATACCCACCTGCAGCTTAGCTCAGTGGTTCTCAACTGGGGTGATGCAGGGTGCTGAGAGACCATTTCAAGAGTGTCATGGCAGCCAGGCAGAGCTGCCCCATGCACCTCAGCCACAGCCAGGTAAGCCTAAAGTAGGTAGGAGCGCCTGGGCTTGTCGCATCCCTTCCTGGTCCGATTTTCCACGCTCCTGGAAATGGAGGCACACAGGGTAGGTGGAAGTGCAGGTGATAGAAACCCTGTTGAGAACCACTGAGACTAGCTGAGGCAGCACAACAAGGGTTCTGGAGGGGTGCCCGGAGTCTAAAAAAGGTTGAAAAATCCTGTTTTAGCTGATTGTCTGTACTTCTGGGGGCAGATATGCCAACATAGTTAAAAAAAGTGCAGCTCAAACTTTGTATCAATATGTGCATACGGAACATAAAACAGTCTATCTTAAGATACTTGCCATCTAAATCAGGGGGGCTGGCAACCTTTTTGAGCTATGGGCCAGAACAACCTGGCTCCAGTCTGGCGCAGCCCTGGTAGCATGTCAGCAGTAGTGAGGCAGGGGCGGCAGAGGCAGAAGGGGAGCTCCTGTGCCAGTGCCAAGGCTGGGCTAGGGCCACGGAGGTGAGAAATGCAACCATGTCACCACTTTTCCCAGCACCCACTTCCCAGCCCACATGTAACCACAACTTCTGGCTAGTGAGAAGCTGTACCACAACTGGGTAGTTGAAACATGAATCTATACTGCTGCTGCTTCTCCTTTCCTCCTCTTTGTCATTGTCCACCCACACTAGAAGCTGCCAAACCCTGGTTCAGTTTCCCACAGGCTGGAAGCTGCTCCCACACTGGAGATAAGGAGAGAGAGGAAAACGCAGTGATAATGGAGGTGCAGCTTCTAGCTGCCCAGCCACAACGCACCCCATCACTGCCTAGCTCTAGGAGGCATAGGTGCACACAGGGGCAAAACCTTCTGGATCTCCGGGCAAGATCCAATGGCTCTGCCGACCCCTGCTCTAAATAAATAAAGCATCAAAATACAATCATTCCCCATGGTCCTGAATCTTGTGCAGTCACTTATTGCTGTGCAAGTAAGAATGAAGCAATACAATACTTTTTACAATATTTACATTCTGACTTAGTATAATCTCAAAAAATCCTGTGGCATAGGTGCACTGATTAGATGGCTGCAAACAGATGTTATCCTTGTGCGGCCATAAAAACTGCTGTGGCAGCACAAAGCCCAAGCAAACATGTCCATACCCCTTGTGCCACAAATGCCCAAACTTGGGGTTGCAACAATTTATAGTAATAGTTTGTGCTGCCTTTTTGCGGAGGACATCTGCTTCCTAATGGCAGGAGACCGTGAGCATCCCCGGACTGCCTGCACTCTCCAGACACCATAGCAGTTCAGGGGCCCAATCCTGTGGGACAGTGGCCCAGGCACCTGGCCCCGACCTGAGCCTGCATCTGCAGTCAAATCATTACCTGCATCTGCAGGCCCAGAACAGGGAACTCTATGGGCTGCACACCAGGAATTCCTCTGCAGGTATGGAGCAGGGAACTGCTCATGGTGGTTCCCCTTCTTGCAGACGCATGCCCCGGGTCAAGGTGCGGCTTCACAGGAAAGGAGCCCTGGGAAACAGCAAGGGCCTGATCTTGCAGGACAATGGCCCCAGCACAGCTGATTTTACTCCAAAGATGGTGTCTGCTTATACCCCATGAGATGCAGGGCAATGGAGAAATAAACCCTTGGTTTCTTATCTCCATTCCCTTATGCTTCAGACTAATATTTTAGTATTTTTGCAACAAGTGGAAGGATGACTGACAACATATATTAGAATGCTTTTCTCAATGGAAAGGCAAAGTATTTGTTAGCTGGCCGTACTGGTTTTAGGATGATAGGAAAGCCCCCTTAATGTTGCTTGATTGCCCTGTAAGGACTAAGAGATGTCAAAGTGTTAAGTGGTTCTTCTCAATCAAGGTTTAGTTTCCAGCATGATTTAGAAGTTGACAGACCAGTCAAGGAATGTAGAAAATGGAAAGGTAATGAACTGATAGGTAAGAAAAAGGAATAATGTCAAGCTATGTGCATTCACATGTTAGTCTCTGACTAGATTATTCAAAGAAGAATGTATATCCTCAGGACAGCTTTGGATGTGTATGCATCTTGGCATACTTCCCCTCTGTCAGCTGGACTGACCAGCTAACTGACAGGGAATTAAAGCTATTTTGGTTTCTATTTGGTTTCTTTTACTCCCTGGCAAACCAGTAGCAGTGGGGTGGGAAAAAATGGAGCAGGCTACATAAAACATCCAAATCCTAGTAAACCATTATCAGAGATTATTAGTAAATATTTTACTACATAATTACAAAAAGGAATCAGTGCAACAAGTTTATAGCAAGTAACTTCATTGATTCCACTGAAGTTACATCAGAAGAAAGTTTAGCCTATTACATGCAAACTAAGTTCACATTAGCCTCGTCTTCCCTGGAAATAGATATAAATAAGAAGGTTTTGGGATTTTGATGGGGGGCAATGAAATTGGATAGAAAAGTAAATATATATTATTTTACATTACTATAGTGCTAAGAAGCCCGATTAGGCTAGAAGCTATATAAAAAAAGAAAAAAAATGACTGAAAAAGCTTCCAATAATTTTTCATTCTTTCATCAGTGTCACAGCATTGCCCTGGTATCCTGGCATATGCACTGGTACCCAGGTTTGTGGGGAAACTTTGTTAAGGGTCATTAATTTCCATTCTTTAAATTTAGTGTTATTTTTTCATGGAAGTTTCCACATACCAACATATCCATATTTTTTCCTTAAGAAAATTATAAACATGATAAAATTCCAGGGCTGCACTTGGGTCCACTAGAAAGACTGTAAACTCAGGATTTTTAAATCAGCCTAGGAAAACACATACATTATCTCACAATCAGAAAGAGGGAGCAAAGGATGACAGTGGTAAAGGCAATAGCATAGGATTTGGGAAACCCATGGTCGAAACCCACGGACAACTTGTGTGACCGTGGGCAAATCACTTAACCCTTTTCTGTGGTAACTACAGAAGAAGCATGCTCATTTTACATTCTACTTGTAATCCGCAATTTCCAATGTGTGTTTGCATGATGGAGTATATTAATGAATTTGAAGACCAATCACTTATGCTAGTGATTCCTTTATGATATAATACAGGTTTACATACATCTACTTTTGGTAACACTTGTAACATTTAAGCTAGTCACTAACAATTGCTGCAGATGTTAGAAGAGCCACCAGTTTGATGTTTAGCAGGTGGCACTTTATGGTGTGTGAGAGCAGTAGAATCTAAAGCTGGAAGCACTCAACTTAAAGCAGTCAATGAATAAGAGATAAAAAGAAAAAGTGGAAAAATAAACAGAAAGCTGAATTGAAGAAGTAACTAGTAGTGCAGACACTGGGGGAAACAGCCATGATACTTTTTATGAATACCCTTAGTGCCTTGGTATACCTGCTCAACATTAACCTGCCAGTATGTTAGTTAAGCCAAAGGAGACTACTGGGGAAAAAGCACGAGACAAAATAAAGGGGAGAGACAGGGTACTTTCAGAAACAGTACCAAGACTTCCTAAGGGACAATGGGCAAAACTATTTATCAGGCAATGCTCTCTACCTGGCTCCAGTCAGGCTAGCAAGGTTTATTTTTTCCAGGTCTGACACTAGGATCAGAGAGACACTAACCTGTTCAAGATGCCTGTCAAGAGATGATGAGGTATGAGTAGGTTATCAGTGTTTTTCAGAGAATCAGCTCCTACAAACAGAGGAAACTGAAGGGATGGTCTGCCTGTTTTAGCCAGAGATTGAGTATCTGGGCTGAACAGAACATGCTGAAGTTTATATGTAAAAAGATTAAGGTTCAAGTAAGAACCTTGCATTTAACATTTCAGGCCTTTCTTCTAAATGCAATGTGCCTGTGTGTCAAGAAATCAGGTTGAGAAAGATGCAATGTGGAAAAAAAGTAAGCAAGAAAACAGGAAGAAAAAAAAAAATACAAATGAGATTATAGCTTTTATTGGAATACATTCACAGAAGCATCACTCCCAGTAAAGCCATTTCAGATATCAGGAAGTGGAAGGAGCAGCAGGGAAGGAGTTTTTAAACTACCACCTAATTTAAAAAAAATAAATCTATTAAAATAGGAAAGAAAAAGGCGATCCTTACTATTGAACAATGGAATCTCTCTTTCTTTTGATCAGTGATGATCATTTGAAGGTTCACTGCCGAAACTGGTACAAGTCTTCAGTAAACCGCCCCCTCCCCCAGTATATTTCACTGTATTCTAAATTGAACAAATTCCAAATCTCTCTCCAGCCCTGGAAATAGTAAAGCATATGTACAGCTTTACCCACAAGTTCAATGCCACTGATTTAACAGCAAAATACTTGTTTACCTTTAATTAAGCATGTTCATATTTTTTGTGCACATTTTCACAAGTTAATCAATTTAACACTTTATACTGCACTTAATAAGTTTATAACACTGGCAGAACAAAAATACTTACACAACACTGTTTCATCTTTTTCACACAAAGCAGAAAGATTTACAGAAGCCATGGAAAGTATTACCAGTATTTCACAATCTGAGTTGTCAAATTAATGATAATGATCCCTTTCCTTTTACAAGCCAGAGTCGAAGCATCCAGTGATGAACTGCTCATCAATTTACCTATAGCAGGTTTGTTAAAATGAATGGCCTTCACTAAGATTTTAATATTTGACACTATGTTTTACGTCCAAATGCGCACACTGGATCATAAATATTAGTAATGTCATGAAGGTAATAGACAAAGTGCAATCTTTATTTACCAAGGGAGGGAAGCAGTTTAAAAAACCCTCCAAAAAACCATACGTAACATGTGGGGTTGACAGACCCACATTCCAACTAAAGAGACAAAGCTGACACGCTTAAATGTACATGTTTAGGATTCTAGACTTGGCTTAGTTCAAGCAGCTTTGATTGGATGGGGTCCCTTAGCAGTATTAAAACTGCTCTAATTGCATTCTTCAAGCCAGCTGAAGGCTGACAGCTTCCGCTCTCCAGCTCACTATCAGAGCACATCAAGGGGTTCTATTATGAGAGGAGCACCTGGTCCAAATTTATTTCAACGGCCCAGAGCAAAATGGGAAGGTGCTTAATGTTCAACCACAATGGTGACATTTTTACGAGATATCCAAAGTTCAGAAACAAACAAATGAAGGTTTGAAAGGAGCACGAACAGAAACTGTGACAATAAAAATTCAACATTAATATATCAATGTTAAAACATATACCACCCAAACACTTGGGGGCAAGGCTAAAAGTTCAATGCAGAGAAAAGGGGGAAAAATTCTTTACCTATTTGACTTTAAAACATTCTAAGTATTTTTAAAAGAAATATTGCCTTTTAAGTGCAAGTGACATCTAAAATTTAGATAACTACTGAAACTGGTAGTATTATTCAGTCTGCATGAAAAAAGTGAGTTGAGATACATTTCGGCTTTAACACTGAAATACTGGGGCATTTTCAATTAAAGCCTGACACTTTGAATTATTTTAACCTATATTTCCTTGATACCCATATAGAGATATTTTGAAGTCAAAGAGCTGACAGAAATGCATCCAGAGATTTTTAAAACCCGTACATAATGTAAAATTGGGTAAATAAAGAGTGGGATGAAAAACTATTTGTTTTAAAAGGTTGTTTCATTATTTGCATTTTTTAAACATAGGCACTGATTCTGTTTGTCTGGAGAATGCTAGCCCTATTTTTATGGTAGCGTAACAATTATGTTGTAGCTGTGATGGTCCAGAAATTATGTGAGGCAAGGATTTGTTAGGGTGATATCTTTTGTTGGACCAACTGCATAGTTGGGATAGAGTTAGACAAGATTTTGAATTCAATATATTCTTCATCAGCCCTATTTTTAGTAAATCTCCATGTAGAGCATCAGCATCTGGCCAGGCCCAAGGACTGAGGCCACATTTCCAATTCAAGTCAATTATGTAAATGTATAGATTTCTTGTAAATGGTTGCTAATGTGGCTGCAGGAATATTAGACAATGCACTAACTTCTTTTTAAAAGTAGTTCAATCAAATAATTTTAGTGTTTTATTAAATAACCATGAAATAAAAAAAAGGGAAAATTTCCTTAAAAACTTACACAAGAGCAGTCATTACACTGAAAAGGTCAGTGAATTGCTGGCAGTGCAGGTACTGACAAAAATATTTACATATATATTCTTAAGAGAAAGAAAGGGGAAAATATAACATAATCCATGAAGAATATATATTTCATCGTTTCATTTTTTATTCAGGTTTTATTGTTATACAGTTTTCTTTAATAATTATATATGTATACCTACATGAAATAAAATGTTAATTCACTTTATTATTTTAATCTAGGCAGTGCTTATTTTATCCTAATAGCTATGCTTAGCTTACTTTTAGATCTGCATGGATGCCGATAAACCCTGTGCTTTGTAAAAAAGCGATTATCTGCTCTGTGTGCGTGTGGCTTTTCTGGTCTGTCAAATAGATAAAAGTAAAATTTAGTAGTTGATAGAACCTTCATTATAAGCTAAACAACTAGGAGGTACAAAAAGCTTCATTCAAGATAGGACTGCAAATATGTCGTCTGTACAGTTAAAAATATGTAAGCTGTAAAATGAATCAGTGCTAGTTTATTCAGTGTTTAATGCTCCAATATTTTAATCTTACTAACTTGCAGTCCTGCATTCTCAAAAGACCCTCTCCACTGTTTTTATGATGGACAGGTAAGGGGTAATATCCAACTCTCAACAGTGTAGGGCTTCTCTTGAATACAGCCTACTAATATCAAATCATCATCACCACCACTTCTGCCTTTGATCTCAAAAATATTTCCTTTTGCTTTCCTAAAAGCTACGCTTAACAGCAGCATGGTTGCAAAGTAGCATTATCTTGGAGATAGTTTGGGGGTATGAGATTCATTATGTAAGACTAAGTTTCTTCCTCAAAAAGAGATGGTTTGATGAAACATTTATACAAAGAGGGCATGTCTACAAGTGCATTAAAGCACCACTGCTACAGCACATTAAGCTTAGTACCTTTAAGATGAAGTACTACATAAATGCAAAGTAACTGGAGCTAATCATAGAAAATTAGGGTTGGAAGGGACCTCAGGAGGTCATCTAGTCAAACCCCCTGCTCAAAGCAGGACCGTCCCCAGCTAGATCATCACACCCAAAGCTTTGTCCATCTGGGTCTTAAAAACCTCCAAGAATGGAGCTTCAACCACCTCTCTAGGTAACCTGTTCCAGTATTTTACTACCCTCCTAGTGGGAGAGTTCTTCCTAATATCCAACCTAAACTTCCCTTGCTGCAATTTGAGACGGTTGCTCGTTGTTCTGTCATCTACCACCACTGAGAACAGTCCAGCTCCCTCTTCTTTGGAACCACTCCTACAGCAGTGGCAGCAATCAGCAACTGCCCACAGATGCTGCCAGTTGTGTCAGCGGCAAGTGGGCATGGTGGCAAGTGGCAACTGCCCGCAGGTGCATTGGCAGCAGCCAGTAGGAGGGGGTGCACCGCCAATCTCAGGGGGTACACGTGCACCTCCTACACATCACCAGTGTCTACACTCCCCCCAGATTGGTGTCATCTGCAAATTTACTGAAGGTGTACTCCGACCCATCTTCCAGGTCACTGAAGAAGATATTGAACAAAACCGGCCCCAGGATCCACCCCTGGGGCACTCCACTTGATACTGGCTGCCAACTAGACATCAAGCCATTGATTACTACCTGCTGAACCTGATGCTCCAGCCAGTTTTCTATCCACCTTGCAGTCCATTCATCCAGCCTGTATTTCCTTAGCTTGCCTGAAAGAATGTTGTGGGAAACCAAATCAAAAGCCTTGCTAAAAATAAATAAATAAATAAATCAAGGTATACCACATCCACCCGTCTCCCTACATCCACAGGGGCAATAATCTCATCATAGAAGGCAATCAGGTTAGTCAGGCATGACTTGCCCTTAGCAAATCCATGCCAACTCTTCCTAATCCTAATTCCTCCAAGTGTTTAGATAATTGATTCCTTAAGGATCTTCATGGTTTTTCCAGGGACTGAGGTGAGGCTGACTGATCTGTAGTTCCCTAGATCCTCCTTTTTCCCTTTCTTAAATATGGGCATTGTGTTTGCCCTTTTCCAATCAGCCGTGACCTCCCCAATCACCATGAGTTTTCAAAGATGATGTCCAGTGGCTCTGCAATCCTATCAGCCAACTCCTTCAGCACCCTTGGGAGCATCCTTTCTGGCTTGATGGACTTGTATATGTCCAGCATTTCTAAATAGTCTCTAACCTGTTCTTTCATCACTGTTGGCTGCTCACTTCCTCCCCAAACTGGTGCAGTAGTCTGGGAGCTGACCTTGCCCATGAAGACTGAGGTGAAAAAGGCATCGACTGCTTCAGCCGTTTCTGCACCCTCTGTCACTGGATTGTCTCCCCCATTCACTACGGGACCCACACTTTCCCTGATCTTCCTCTTGTAGAAACCCTTTTTGTTACCCTTCACATCCCTTGCTAGCTGTAACTGCAATTACATTTTGGCCTTGCCAACTTCATCCCTGTATGCCCAAGCAATACTCTTATATTCCTCCCTAGTTGTTTGTCCAAGTTTACACTACTTATAAGCTTCCTTTTTGTGATTTAATTTACAAAAGAGTTCCCTGCTTAGTTAACCTGGTCTTCTGCCATACTTGCTAGTCTTCCTGAACATCAGGATGGTTTGTTTTTGCACTCTCAGTAAGACTTCTTTGAAGTACAGACAGCTGTAATGCACCTTAGCAATGGCACACAAGTCTTTCTGTGATGCTTAATGGACAGTAGACTAATTGTACCGTGCATTAGTACAGTTTTTGCCGTGACATGCTAATGCACAGTAGAATTAGTATATTGCCCATTAAGCATCTCGTGTATATGTGCCCAGAATATATTAAATGAAGCTATACCTATACCCAGTGTGTTTAGATTTTTAATAGACTGCTAAAATATGTTTTTCTTCTAGGTTTAAACCATGTTTTTTTCTCTCAAGAGATGATAGATGTTTATGCCTCCCTTAAAAAGACAAAATAGGTGGCTTTAAAGGTACCTTAAACAAAACGTTTGTTTGTTTGTTCATTTTCTTTTGCTAAGAATGAAGCAAGCAGCAAATTTCCAGTTTAGCTATAAAAGTTCCATAATGAAACTTCCACTCATGAACTAATCTCCTAAGGCCCTCCTATTATATTTCCTTATGCTGCCACCTTTTCCTGCAAGTACAACGAGAAAGATAAAATGTAATTTCACATGTAGGTATATCACCTCAAATTAGTGACATAAAATTACTGACATTTATTCTAAAAAAAGCCCTGCTGGCTACAGGTAAAATGCTGAATTAGCATCTGTCAGTAGTGCTAATTGAAGTAAGTCTGGGGACTATAAAGTACTATTAAAAGAGTAAAATAATACCAAATGGAAATGCTGAGAATATACACTAGCCTTCTGGCATTGTAAATTATCATGATGATTAAAGTATCTAGAATATTTGATTTTAAGAGTGCTATGAACCATAATGCTATTTTCAGAATTTCAAGGAACAGTATTACAACCCATTGCTGAACACAGAGCTTGTCAAGACCTATGTGCAAAATTTGAATGACTAAATCATAATAACAGTGCTTTTTGCACAATAATGCTTGCGATTGGGACCACCTGAAATAAAACAATAACGTTAATCCCATCTCTTGCTTTTGGTATCAAGTATACCCCATGTCTAACTACCCTAGATCAATTATGAATAGGTTCCCCTTTCAAAGTGATTGCCTCTCCCTTGTTGCCACATCCCTCACCAATCTAGGCACCTATTCCAGTTGGTAAATATATTAGCATCTGCCCTGCTCTAACAATGACCTATACAGTGCCTCACAATTCAGTCTAAGGTGCCTGATTCAATTAATTGCAATTAATTAAATGGTAAACCTCCAGAGCAATCAAGGGTGTTGTGCACATCAGTTTTACCAACAACCACCAGGGATGGATCCAAAAGGCTAACACCTGCAAAACAATCCAAGGACAGTGACCCTCCACCCCCTGTTGGCTTTGTCTGGGCTCTGATCATTGGTCCATCAAGAAAAAGTGCTTTGAAGAGCAAGTATAAGAGAAGAGTAAAGTTGACAACAAAGCTTGCTCATCCCTGGAGAGAAGAACCATGTTGACCCACCGTAACCACCCTTGGAAATGGATCCACACCCGATGAAAGCTGCCCGATGGATCCACACCCGATGAACCACTGCCTTGCCAATGTTGGTGAGAAAACACTATTATGGCTAGAGTTATACTGGATTTGATTATAGCTTGCTTTATTTGTTTAGTGCAATAGTCTACCTGTCATTTTCCTATAAGCTCATTATCTAATTAATAAAGCCTTTCTGCTAAATATCATGTCAATCCTCTTAAAACACTAAGTATCCCATTTTAAATGCAATACCCGCAGTACCCGAAACATACATTAAAATACTTGCAGTATAATACAAAGTATGGCTCCAGGTACTTTTTTGACGGTGCATCCATTTTTAGTATTTTTTATAAAGTTTTGTTCTTTTAAAGGCCACCACATTGCACCTCCATGTCAGTTTACTGGAACTCTGCCTGCTCCTGGATATCATAGCCGATGAAAAACAATAAGACAGCCTCTCTCTTGAGCAGCATAAGCCAAAGAAATCATATTAAACCACTCCATATCCCTATACAGATCCTCTTGGCCAATCTGTCCACTTCAGTGTATTCATTTAAAAAGCCATAATGGGATAAACCCACATAATCTCATAATCCCCTTTCCTTCTGGAACCCACCATAACAGCTTTGAATGTTCAGCCTACTACTTTTAACAGGGCATAGACTGAAGATATCTGGAAGAACAGCCTTCTGAGAGACCATGTATGGACCTACCACCTCTTGATCACACCACCTGGTACCCATCTTCTTCACAACAGTCCCAAAGTAGAACCCAATTATGCATTCAAAAGCAAATTAAACAGAGTAGGATGGAAAAAAACAAAGGAAATTTAGGACAATTCTCATTTGTGTGCCATATATGTCCCACTGCCTCAACAGTATTATAACAGAAAACAGATACAAAGATACAAGAAAACATGGTATAACATATTGGGAATATGAAGAATGTGTGCGCGTGTTTGGGGGAGGGGGGGGACCATTCCACTTCCATTTGGATGACTAAATGTGGCTGGTTAATTTATCAGGAACAACACTGCTTTCTGGGAACTTGTAACCCGAAGGCCAAGCAGTCATAGTACTAATAAGAGTCTCTACTGAAATGATTCCCAACCAGGATGCCATGCAAAAATTACCACTTGTGTAAGTGTCTGCACAACTACCAGATTCAAAAGATAAACCCAGATATTTCAAATACGAATTAAACCTGTTGTGGTAGTACCTGACCTGTTGCGGTCTTTGAGTTCTTTGCAACAGAAGAACTGCTCCAGAATTAAGAAAATCCCCACACAAGTGAAAGCTACGAGCTGACATTTTGAGGGGTGTTTTGAGTCTAACCAGGGTTGCCTTGTATCTGAGGAAATTGAGAATCACTGCTTTACTGGCATCCTTGAAAACACTGAACTGAAATCACTGAAAATATTTATAGCCACATGATACAGTTATTGAAGTATTGATTAAAAAATGGATAAACAAACAAACAAACAAAGCCTGCATTTGCACACAACAAACATGTATAGTAGTCATAGTAAAAAATGGGATATTTTTGTGAAAAATGTGAACCCCATTTTTTTTTAAACAGTTGAAGAATTTCAATTAACTCCAATGTTTAGGTTCCTTTCATGCGTCTAAATAAAGGTCTGTCCTTGTAAGGCTGAGAAATGATTTTATTTACATACTTGATATAAGTTCTCCTCTACACCCCCAAAAACAATTTCTACTACTAAATTTTCATGTGCCTTTTGTAGCCAGAGAGATATTTCGCATCATTCCATATGCAGCTCAACAAACTGATTTTGAGGTGAAACCAAAATAAAAAGAAAAGGAGCCATACTTTAAAAATAGTATTTTTATTTTTCCATCTCAAAAAAGCTGCGTTAATACCTTCAAATGCAGAAAAGTAGTTTATTTGAAAAAAAAACCAAAAAAACAAAACTTAGCGCTCATGTACATGATCAGTTTTAAAGTGGGGGAAGAAGGCATTTCCTGATGATTTAAGAATATCAGATTAGTCTGTCTTGCTTTTAGAGGATATAAACTTAGCTTCCAAGAAATTAGGTTTTCAATTAAAACATCTTTAAACATTTCTTTTATAAAAGAAAATTTTCAAAGAGCTCAGGATGTTTGTCATGTGTTTAATCAAATCTCAAGTGCCTTATGTACTTTACAATATACAGCTGCATATGCCGGTTATCTGGGACACTGTAGTGATTCAAGTAGAGTGGGACAGTTTGTAAATCTCAGTTTCTTGATCGCTTTCCTAAGGATTCTTGGAGCATTTCATGATCCTCAGAAATTGTTTGATTATGACATATTATTCTTTTGTTCCTAATTAACCTTTCAAGCATGCTCTTCTCTGTCATACTTACTTTTGCATGTCAAGTATTGCAAGGAATTTTCAAATAAGCATAACCTGAAGTCATTCTGACAAGCTGTTTTGCAGGTAGGGTGAGCAACTATGGCAGTAAAACAAAACACTAAAAAAAAAATTGCATCCTGTGCCTGATGTGCACTGGTGCCTCTAGCACCTGGCAGGCTTCTCAGTACATGCAGGACTTCAGAAAGTCAAGAGATACCAGGACCCATGCAAAGCTACAGATACCCATCAGGTTTATAGGATCTCTACCAACACAGAAAGGGAAGCAGAGAATCTACAGCATTTTTGAGAAATGAAGTTTAATGGAAGCAGACAGAAGAGGTATTAGAGCTTGAAGCTTGAGCCCCTGTCTGCTATCTAGGTGCCCAATCTGTGCCTGCTTCTACTGGAGATGGCAGATTTAGCTGAGTCCATTAGTGTGAAGTATACTAGTATGAGCCCCCCCGCTTCCCCAAGTACGCTTTAGCACAGCACAATCTTTTGAGCAAAGAGTTTCTTCCAAGCAACAATAGGTCAGAGTGACACCCTAATATATCAGTAAAATCAGGACATGCACCATACTCCAAGCTATCTGCATTTTTCTGTAATAATTATTGCAGCTTTCTCCATTGCACAGCTGGAAACCTATCAGTGTCTAAAAGTATTCAAAGCAGGGAAGCAAAAAGTTGCTAATACAAACCGGATGAGAAACACTGTGTGCTTCACTGAGGTCTGAGTGCCCTGTATCTGACAGGAGAGGGAGAACTCAAATGAAGCAGGGGAGGTGCATCATCCTGAAGACCTCAGGAGGCCTGTAGGTCTCCTGAATCAAAATCAAGTAAGAAAGAAATGGGAAAGGTCAGTAAATTAACCTGAATATGGAGGAGTATAAATCCTGAGGGAGAACGAGCTAGAAGAATCCCAAAGGGGAAGACAGCATGTAATACAAGGAAGTTAAGGCCCAAGCTAGGTTAATACTTGTCATTGAGAAATTCTTGTGGCTTTTTAAAATCTAGGCAAATTCTTAGAAAAAAAATAATGCTTCATTAAAATGAAGTTAGCTTTGCCAGTACACATTAGTAGTTTCAAATGAATCACCATACAAGTTTATAGCATTAGAAGACAAACAAGGGCAGGGGGAGGGGAACGGAAGAAATGAGAGGAAAGTGTGCAGACTCCAGCCTTCTTTACAGCTAGGTTGTTCCAGAGAAGATGCTTTTTACTTATTTCTGATTAGACAAGTAGCTCAGTGAGGTCAGTCATTAATCATTCTTCATTAAAATTCTATGAGCCAATTATGTAAGCATCAGAAGATCCAAAGCTAATATATCTATATATGCAAAACACCTCATCCTGACAATAACTTTATGAAAGTAATATGAAAAGATGTCACATGAAGAAGAAAAAAAAAATATATCAAATGCTAGAAATGCATCACCTTTAGTACCAGAAATGCATGCAAGTGAAATTAGTGTTCTCTTGCCCAGACTTTCAATACTACATGCACAGGTTGTGCAACTGAATTGCCTGCAATGTGGATGGAGGTGGTAGATTTATTAAGCACTCTTATGAGAAGAAGCTAGAAATGACAGAGGACACTGCAAAGATGGTACCCTGTAGCCAGTGATTTGTCCAAATTTAACCTCCCTATAGCCATAAACAGGTTTTCAGCACACAAATAATTGTATATCAAGTACATATGGTGGTTTGTTAGCCTCTAAAGTGCCACCCTGCCATGCCTTCTACCTGACTTCAGACTAAGAGGGCTAACTCCTTCTCTCTATTTATAAGCAGAGATGTTGGGAACAAAAAGGAAAAAATAAAAGGAGGACTGGCATTTCTACAGAAGCAGTTAATGGTGCTTGTATTCAAACGTTCCCTTTAGCTTTCAGCTGAATTGCCTAGCTTTTTCAAAACTTCAGTTTTGGTTATAAAAACTACACAGACGTTTTTTATTCTTACAAAGACATGAAGGTCTGTAATTCAATTTTAATAAAAACTTTTGTTTGGAAAATTCTAAAACAAGCTGATAAATTAATTCCATTACAAACTGGAGTGTGTCTTTTACTCCATCAATCTGCGCACACAAAAATTTTCCAGAAACAAGAACTGAACTTTGAAATTTGTTAGATGCTCTTTCCCAGGCCTATATAAACCAGGGGCAATAAAATCTGGAAGGGAAGTATTCTAATCTTAGACACCATGTACAGTACTTCTACAAACCACCCCATGCATGTCTTGTTATTGCTACCTATTAAAAAAAAACCTGAAAGCCAAAATGTTAAAACTTTGCTGCTGTGGAATACAGGAATGGCCTTTTTATGGTGTGCTACTGCTGCCTTAAGGGGTAAATCCTGTTTAGAGCAACCCCAGTAACAAAAAATCTAGCATCATTGTTGCATTAAACAGATGCCTCTCTGCTGATTTTATGGCACATGGAGAGTCAAAAGCCTTCTTATCAGGCCAAATACTCAACTATTGACTTTGGAGCCAATTAAAAAGGATTGTAAGATGACTTTTAAATTAAGGCTTTCAAGCTATCCAATCAGCCAAGTAAACCATGAGTGCCGGATGCCCTGCCTCTGGAGTTTTAGAGCTAGCTTTTTAAATGCTTCCCCCCACCAACACACACACACTTTATTTTTAAAAAGTACAGTTATTCAGATTTCCAGATTCTTGCTTAACTACATGAAACCTCAATAAACATTGCAAAAAATGAGTAAGGGGGAGTAAGCATATGGTTCTTAGCCCCTACAATTCTGATGAATTTTTAAACTCCAGAAAGTATCTTATATGTGACAAGCCTGCAAACGTACATATGCCCCCATTTAGGAAAGGGTGACACAATCCTAGTTTGAGTCAGACAATTTCCGAGTTCTGTTACTAAAATCCCCCTACTAAATAAAAGTGAAAATGAATGCTTCCTTCATAAAAGTACTCTCACTCTCCTGCTAAGATATACAATACACTTTGAACAGAAAATACCCTTACATCCTAACACTTAAAACATACAAATTATCATTATTTCCTTATCAGAACCAGACATTCCACCATAGAGGTGAAAAGCTTTCCATAATTAATTAGAGTCAGTTATTCAAAGATACGTAGGTCCCTAGATATGCAGATAAATAATGCCCAGTTATTTTCTCTCTTAAGCTACCATTCCACCTTTAATACAATAAAAAGGAGAGAGAGAGAGAGATACATGGTGAGGGAAAAGGGGCAAACTCCTCTCTCCCCTATTTTTAATCAGTTTTAATAAACAAAAAAGCTTTCTATTTAATCAGTTACTTAAATGTCACGGAGAAGAAAATCTAAATTATGTTTAAACAGGCATTTGATTAACTCTGCGGTCATCAACCTATAGCCTGTGGGCCCAAACCATCTTCCAGAGCCTTTGGATCTAGCCTGCAGAGCCCATCCATCAGGGATTTTTCCTATGCCAAGCTACAGTCAGTCACCTGAGGCTCCTGCAGAAGGGAGTTCTTCCTGTGCCATCCTGTAGTCAGCTGTCTGGGTTTCAGGAAGAGGGTAGAGATCTCCCTGAGGGTAGATGCACCACAGCTGGTTGCCTGGAGCCCTGAGAAGAGGAAAATCTCTGCCCTTGCCATGCCACAGTTGGTAAGCACAAGCTCTGGTAGAGGAGGAGCTTCTTTCTGCTGTACTGTCTACACTTGAACAACCAAGAGAAGCAGCAGCATCTGGCAAGTCTTAATGCCCACCTGCCTCCAACCCAAGCTTGGTCATTGTGGCCCCCCACTGGAAAACATTTCCAACCTCTGGACTGACTTAATAAATTAACTAATATGTTAACTTAATTACACTTGGCCTCAAAAGCTTGTTTATTAATAGATACATATTTTGGGAAACCATGTCACTAGAAAGAAAACACAAAGCACCTTAAGAAGCAACACCATGATCCTGATGTCCTGACAAAGATGCTCTCAAGCAGATCCTGTGTTCCACTCCTGCTCACCAAACCTGACAGTGAAGTTGTACCAAAGGCATTTCTCTATGGACCTCCTTAAGACCCATCATGTTTGACAGCAGGTGCTGGGGAATGCCCCCAAGTTGATTCACCAGTGCATTTCTACAGTTGTACAAGTAGATATGGACAGTGGGGTTTGCTCAGGAGTGTCCCTGCTGAGGCATGCCAGAGATGTAGTTCAGATATGCCCTTTGAACCCAGTGCTCTGCAACATAACCAGGAAAATCCTTCAAGAAAAATCCTTACTCAAGCAGTGGCATAAGAAAGCAAAAGCCAACAGGTACATATTATTGCTTTATAGGGTTGGAAAGAAATATAGTGTAAAAATGTGTGCGTGCATGCATGTGTGTATGTACACAAGAGAGAAACTAGAACAATTGCTTAAACTTTGAACTTATAGCCTACAAGTTGATGACATTAAGAAAAAGGAAAGAAAATCATCATGACTTTCTTTAAAAAAAAAAAAACCAACCAACCCCCCGCCCCTCCCCCCAAAA
>NW_017729005.1:8458766-8479114 GCF_001723915.1 Gavialis gangeticus
GCATGTGTGTATGTACACAAGAGAGAAACTAGAACAATTGCTTAAACTTTGAACTTATAGCCTACAAGTTGATGACATTAAGAAAAAGGAAAGAAAATCATCATGACTTTCTTTAAAAAAAAAAAAACCAACCAACCCCCCGCCCCTCCCCCCAAAACAGTATATCACAAATGATGTCTTAATATGTTATTGACCAACCTGATACAAACAAGTGAACTAGGTGTGAGGGGACAATATGGTTAAGTGCAATATTTGTGTGTTAACTGTGTTTATGTATGGTGGAGCAAAAAAGGGTCCAACTTGGTGAGGCCACGAAAAAAAGTGGTTGTTGTCAGCAGCTGTGTGATCATGATCCTGATGGCCACCAGAAGTTGCCATCCCTGCAAAGGGTTAAGTACCAGCTACATGCAGTACAGGACAAGGATCTTCAGCATCAACAGAATTACAATAGCCTTGTTGATGGTTCAAGTAAGTGGGTTTGGTACACAGCCTCTGAAGCAGATGCCCCAGAGGCCTCATAAGAGAGAAGATGAGCATAACAATGGGGAGACGAGAGTGTCCGCTTGGGAGAGGCAGTTAGGGAAGGAGACTAACAGAGGCTCTTTGGGGTTCAGAAACCAGGGAGATTGAAGAGGAAACAGCAGACTGCCTCTGGGGGTGCTATGGGCTGTACAGAGGCAGAGGACCCGCTTGCTAATCTCCTTAACTTGGGAGGGCAGCAAAGAACCTCTGGCTGGGTGGTCTGTACCTCAATGAATGCCTTTACTTAAACAGAGATGACTGTTTTATGCTGAGATCTTTGGGTTGCACTTGTTCACCCCAAAGAGAGAGGAGAGAAGAGGAATTCTCAGGAGAGGAACTGAATGCTCGCTCCTTGAGTCAAGGCCAAAAGAACCAGGGAGGGTGAGGGGTCAGCATCCTCAAAGTTTGAAGGGGCCAGTCCCCTTCATTCCCAGTCTAGAAGCCAGGGCTGGCGTCAGGAAGTACTCTCAGAGACCAAACAAGACCCCAGTGATCCTGAGAAAGCATCTGTAATGCTAGGATAAGTGGGTTGTTGTTTATTAATTCTTTGCCTACAAGAACCATGCCAGGATGTCAGGTATTGAGAAAACGCAAGTGAGAGAGTTTTTAAAATGTATTTTTTTTTGTTTACTTTAAAGTCTGTTATAAAATGTGTTCAGAGCCCAAGTATCTTGGTGGTATAAATCAGCATAGCTCCAGTGAAATCAGCAGAGCAATGCCAATTTACACCAGTGGAGGATAGTGCTCAGATCCTTGTAGTTAATGAAATATACTTTAAATGCCCCTTCTCCTCTATCGTGGTCTTTATGGAGTTTTTTCCTGTAAATTGGTGTTTAGTGGTGGTTTATGTTCTGGATCAAAACATCATGACATGAACACTAAAAGGAGTTTTGGAAGAGTTACTGCTCATATGTACTATATTTTAAAATATTTATGGCAGAATTTTTTAGAAATATGCATTACGAGAAGCACTGGCCGGCATTACAGAATGAGGGCTAACAACCCTCATTGAAAGAGAACTAAGTAATCTTCAGTTCTAGGAATGCCAAAGGTCTAAGAGGAAATACTGGCATATCTGAATTATTTAGCACAACTATCATTCAATGGATTGTTTAGCAAATCTGTATTTGCTTCCAGTCTAAGAACTTATCCCAGACTGAATTTTTATGTTGGAGTTACAAACCCCTAAAAAAGGGGGTTTACAATGAAAGTGCTGACATAACTAACTACAGCAGCGGGAACAGTGCCTCTGTAATCAAGGCACATTATATTTATGAGGTAAGTAAAAGTCTGTAACCATTAATCACTAGAATAATATTGACAGATTTTAAGTTTGAGGTCCAACAAAATTAATGTATTCAGTTTCTCACACTATTGATACGAAGGGGAGAATTTGCAGGCAGTTTTATAGTCTTGGGCTTTGACATCTTTACAGAAATCAGTGAAGGTTGTCTTGCTGAAACATTTCATTAATCTGCTGCCTCTGCATTTCTAGATTTTGTCAATCTTCTACAAAGTACTAGAAAAGTAGATTGTTCACAAACCAAACAAACATGACCTTATTTGCATGAACATGTTTCCACAGTGGACAATTACAAACTTTAATTCTATGTGCATCCAACAAACATTTAGATTATACCCAATAGTGATTAATCACCCAAGGAATATCTAACTCCTAAATTATAACTCAACATCCCTATATAAAACAATCTAAAATGTCAGCACCTCAGTCTTTATGATATCACACCATTGCAATAATTCTGTTTTACAAGTAAATTCCTATTATACATTAATAAGTGCTGTTGGTGGCTAAACTTCATGCCTTTGAGTAATGACTAGGTTGAAGGCAATTAGGACAGCCAGGTGCAGCTGGGTTAGGTACTAATAAAAAGTTTTTTAAATTTTACTATTTCCGTTTGGATTTTGGGGATGCATTCCAATCTGCCCAAATTAGGGAGGAAATTGTTTCCATGTTTTCAGCTGTTCCACATTCTACTACTGATAACCCCTCTAGGTTTTCTCTATTTTGTTTTTTGCTCACACACGTGATTTGAGGGGACTTTAAGATCCAGTCCTCAGTATCCACATTTCACAGCCTGTCAAGAAGTTACTACAATCATTATGAAGTTAGAAACACACATGCGCGCATGCATGCACACACACACACTAGTAGACCCTTATTTTAAAAAGTTTATATTTAAAAATAAGTAAAAAAAATTTGAGAAAAGTTTATTCACTAGGTTAAAATATTTTTCACTGGCAACCTAATCCAAATAAGATAAATGCATGCAATGTCAAAAAACCTGCTTGAAGCTTAAATACTGGAAAGAATTTACCTATAAACTTTTGCTAATTCTTTTTAAAGAGAAAAGACTGTTAGTTGAAGAATAAAAAAGTCAGTTTGTAAAAGCAAGCTAAAAAAAGCCATACGCAATTGTGCAATTAATAGTTTGGAGAACAGAGATGTCAAAAGAAAGAAAACAAAACAAAAAGCTCTTTGGATTTTTCCACTTGTTTTTATTCTGTGTTTTTATGAAAAAAATGCAAACTCTGTATCCCCCTCAAAATACCCAGTATGTTATACATGTCTTAATGTTGACAAAAAAAAATGTAGATCCTAATTTTTCCTCATGAACACAGCTGGCTGGATATTATTTACACTGAATTTAAAAACTGCATTTTAATAGGCCTCCTAAATAGAGGGGAAAATGATGATGCATGTGGTATAAATCAAAGAATCACTTATCTTGGGGTTACACTAGTGCGATCACATTGAAATTATGTGCATACATGTACAAATTATTTAATTTATGCACACAAAAATATCAAGCAGTGACCTTATGGCAAAGGATACAGAATGGAGCTCATAATGTACCTCTGTCCCTTTTTTCACCACAGATTTTATGGCCAAAGGGGTCAGGAAATACTGAATAATTCTCCCTACAGAGTTCCTTCCTAAGTCTTCTCTGTGGGTAGAAGCCAGACAGGGGCCTACAGAGGTCTAAAAACCAGGGCCCTCAACCTTTGTACTGCTTCGTGAATGTCTTCCTGGCAGCCCACCTTTATGTAGACACTAACTCCTGCAGCTTTGAACAGATGCTGTGGAAGGTCTCTGCAAAAGTTCACAAAAGTACTTGAAGCATTAACTCCTCCACAGAAGGTGGTTTCTTTGGAACTTGACCACACCACCACAAAGAGGCTGGGCACTAACACAAATGAGAATAATTATTCCTATAGCTGCATCGAGAGACAGGAGAAAAAAAAACCAACAGGAGAATTACATTTGAGGGGTATACATTTTCTTAATCCTCAGCTGTGGTTGCAGCCAATACACCTAAGTGAGAATCCTAAGGGTCAGACCCAGAGGAGGTGAGGTGGTGAGGCTACACCCCCTTTTAGACTGGAGGGAACCACAGAAGCCACCAGAAACTTTAAATCCAAAAAGTAGGTTGAACCCCTTTCTTCCCTTGGTGTTCAAAGACATTTTCCTTCCCTTGCTCCCCCTGCCTCCTGCCTACCACTGCTGCTTTTCTTGCTGTTCCAGGGGCAGAAGTAGTTGCTGAGCCACTTCTGGCCAACCCAGTTGGGCTGCACAGCAGCTGGGCTCAACTGCGGACAGGGACGGGGCAACAGCATGGGAAGAGAGCAGTTTTGCCCTCCCTACCTGGTTCCCCTGGAGCAATCATGGGGAAAGGGAACCCATAAATATCTCTTTGCTGCTGCTGTCCAGTCCCCATCCTCAGCTAAGCACAGCCCCCAGGACACAAGTGGCTTTCGAGCTTCCCAGTTCCCTGGGATAAATGGGAAGGCAGCAGCAGTAGGTGGAGGACAGGCAGAAAGTTTATAAATAGACTTTTTATTAAGGTCTGTCCCACTCATAAGAATTACAGAATAAAAAATAACCAATTTTCAGAACATTTTCTTATTATTTAACTAAGCATGTAACACAGTTCTGGCTGCTAAAGTATTACTAAGACCCAGGTTTGGATCTTGAGACTATAAATTACAATAGCAAACTGTCTCTTTCTCTCTGCCATCCCAAGTTTCAGATGGATCATGTATTTATACTTAAAAAAACCAAAACCCAAAAAAACCCACAAGATGTTGACAGGCAATTTTTATTTTTAAGGTTATTAAGAAAACCAGTGTGAGAATTCTAATATTTTATCTGTTTTTAATCTCTGTAACATTTTAAGAATAGTATAACAACATTATTTTGGTAATGGTAGCTAGGATCCAGCTGCCTGGCTGGAATACATGCATTAAGTAAATTGTTTTCCTAAATTTGTTAGTCATTTGAGAGTTTGACAGCTTGTTTTTTGGGGGGGTTTTTTTTGGACTTTTGGGAGGGGATAAATTTTGAGAATGAAATAGCTGTTAATGTTTCAAAAGCCATTTGACAAACACTAACTAAAGAAGAAAGTAAAGACATTTTGAATAATACTGTGTCTTTTTTAATCTTATCCAGACACCTAAAAGACCAAGACAATACACTGACTTGTACTGCCCTCTGGTGCTAAAATTATGCAAATGCCACATGCTTCTTCAAAATGTTAATAGTTCCCAAAGTTCGCCAATGCCAATATTCGTACCAGGAAAGTTAAATATAATTTTAAAAAGCAAGTTGTAAAAAGTTAATTAGCAGGGAATCAAAATGTCATCTTGCACCACATCATGCATATGAAAAAAACAGAAATGCAGAATGATGTTACACCAAACTCTAGCTGGTAACACAAGCTTTTAAAACAACCTTCCCTTTAAATATGCACAGGCATGACAGCTGCTCATTTAAAAATGTTTTAATTAGTTCTTTAAAAAATAAATACAGAAAGAATAAGCGTTTGGCATCTATCCACTGCATTCCAGTCTGCTCAGAATTGACATTTGAGTCAGTTTTAAAAAGCCTTTACAAAGAATGCACTTCCTTCTTCTGACACCCACAATTAGTGCAAAGAAAAAAAACAAAACACAACAACTTTGTCTAGAATGTCCCTTGTTCCTGTATTTTTTGGAGAATCTCAAAGCTCACTGACAATGAATTCATTCTCAAAACACCTTTGCCACATGGTTAATATTACCATCCCTGTTTAGGCAAATAAGGATCAAAATCGCAGAGTTTAAATTCCCACTAGTTTTGGGTATTCAGCCTGAGAACTTAATGCCTGATTTGTAGCGTGGAGCACAGGAGACTGGGAGGTGGGGCACTAAGCCACAGCACAAAAGTATAGGGGTGGATATGGGACTTTTGGCCCGCCCGCGGGCCCACCCACAAGTTGTGCCTCCCCAACCCAGGAGGCACCAGTCACCCTTGGTGTGGAGTCACCTCAATTCATGCGAAACCAATGGGAGCTGCTTGTGCTAAACGCCTCTGCAAATCAGGCCCAAAGTGCTAAGTTAACCACTTCTACAGAGATGCTTTAAATTAAGCCCATGACGACGCATGGCTCCATTAAAATCAAAGGCAAAATTTCCATTGACTACACTGAGGCCAGGATTTCATTCCAGATTTCCAAGCTACTGTGCTTTACTCAGACAACAATATGTTCACAGGTGCTCAGGCCTCTTTAATGTCCAACTGATTTAAACTGGATACCATGAGGTATAGTGGTCTACTCACTTGGGCTCATTGGCAGAATCAGGGACTAGAGCATTATGTTTGTTTTTCCAAGACTTCCATTAAATTTTCCATGCGTCAATACTACTAATTCAAAGATCCACTGAACATTTAGATTCCCTGACTATATAGGATTAGCATTTTGCCAGAGCCTTAGTTTTGAAAGTTAGGCACTGATATGAAGCTTAAATAGCCCCTTATAGACAAGCAGACTAGGTGTATAATTTTATAATGGAGATGTTTAATTTCAGAACAAAGAATCAGGTCCTCCAGACAACTAGTGGAGATATGCCACTTAATCCGATTAAAGATCTGGCTCTATACCACCACGATTCATGTAATGTTGTATTTGAGTTCAAAACTTTTTTGACGCACCAATTTCAAGTTCCCAAATGGCTGCATATACCTCTAAGAAATTTTGGGAATGACTTTTTATAAAAATATATTTGGCAAATCATATAATCCCTGCATTGCAAAAATTTCAAAACAATGTATAAATTGCCTCAGGCAGATAGCAAAAGGATTGTTGCATGGGTGGATCTAGGATTTTGAAAAGGGGAGTGCAGATGGTATGGCCCGTCATCCCAAATAACACACTACTTCTTTTTCTCCAGGTAAAAAGAAACTAGAAGCTTTACTAATATACAAGGGGCCTAGAGCTGTATTATTAACACTGAAGCAAAAGTAAATATAACTCCATTGGAAAGAGTTAAAAACAGTCTTCAGGGCTGTGAAATAGAAGCTAAACTACTAGGAGCAATGAATAGACAGCAGCATTGCAGAAAAAGGCTAGCTTGATTAGAGGAACATCAAGACCAGTAAAAAGGAGACAAGATGATTCATACTTGTGGAATGAAGAGTTTAGAAGGGATCAGGTAGATTTAACAAACCAGAAATTCAGTGGACAATATTTTCTTGCCATTTTCCAGTTGGTCTAATAAAAGGTATAATTTTGGAACCAAGAGTTCTAGTTTTTTGTATGTCTTTTTGTCTCAGACCAACACGGCTACCAAGTACACCCTAGGAAAATGTGAAAGACTTATATACAAGGATGTTTCAGAAACTAATGTCAGAGCGGCTACCCACACTGTATATCAGCAACAAAATGAGAAACTACACAGCAGCAGGTAACACTAGTGACAGCACTGTCAAACAAACACATCATGTAGGACAGTGGTGCTCAGCCCTGGCACACAGGACAGATGTAGCCTGTGGACCCATATAAATCTGGCCTCAAGGTCTCCCCACTGATCTGGAAATTTGGCAGTGGAAGAGAAGTAGAAATTAACACTGCAACTGCTCCCCCACTGCCAAATTTCCAAACCCCACATGGCTGGATTAGGATTGGCCCTGTTGCCATGTGGCTGGAGTGAGCCAGAGCCCGATTCAACTGTATGGGGCCTGGTTAGGACCTAATGAAACCATCAGAAAAAAAAAGTGTAAAATAACACCATGTTCCACAGTTTCTGTTCAGGGAGTGTTTTTTCAATAAAAGAAAAAAAATATTATTTTTATTCTTGTTTACTCTCGGGGTGAGCTAACACAATGATGGGAGAGTGTCAGGTAGATGCTTTCACCACTCAGGAAACTTAAGTACCTCCAAAGTTTAACTGCAGAACTTTCCATTGCTGAGGTGGTCTACAAGCTCAAAAACAATCTAATATGAATTTCAGATCCTAGGTTGACATTTAGGAGTAGCAAAATTAAGTTTACAAGAAAAAAGCTTTTTAAAACAGAAAATTTGTTATGTGCGTCACAAAGAAAAGTCCATGTGCATTTTCTCCATGATTGTTCTTCAGATGTGAAGACTGAGGGTGAATTTGATAAGTCTTCAAATTTCTCCAGATTAAATAGTCCTAGTTCTTTCAGTCTTTCCTCATAAATCATCCGTCCCAGGCCTCTAATCATTTCTGTCACTCTGTGCTGGACTTTCTAATCTGTCCACATCCTTCTTGAAGTCTGGAGCCCCAAACTGGACATAATACTCAGAGCGAGGCTTCATCAGAGCTGAATAGAGTAGAAAAATTACTTCCCTTAATTTGCAAGTGACACTATTAATAACAACCCAGTATACTGTCGGGCTTTTTTTTTTTTATTTTTTTTTTTGCAACAACACACTATTGGCTCATATTCAGCTTATGGTCTACTGTAACTCCCAGGTCCTTCTCTGCAGTACTTCAACCTAGCCAATCATTCCCTACTCAGTATTTGTGCATGAAATCATTCTGTCTCAAGTTCAGGACTTTGTGCTTGTCTTTGCTAAATTTCATCTGATTGATTTTAGAGCATTTCTCCCATGTATCCAGGTCACTCTGATTGGTGTCACCTGCAAATCTGTTAAATGCGTACTCAATCCCATCATTAATAAAACAGTGACCTTAGGGGACCTTCTTGAGTGTGTACTCATCCAAATCATTAAATAAACATATTAAACATTACCAGACCCAGGACAGACCTCTGGGGAACTCCAGTTGATACTCTCTCCCAGATAGACATTCAGCCACGGATAACTACTCATTAAGCAGGATGATCCAACCAGTTACATATCCACCTATAGACTAGACAAAATTACTGTGTTTCCTTAGCTTAAGGAGGATGCAGAGTGAAAAAACTTGCTAAAAATCAAGTTATATAATTTCAACTTGTCAAGCATGTCTTGTTCCTGGGAAATCTACTAGATCTAAAAGCCTCTGTAATTAAAACACCACTATGTCTTGTGTATCAGTTTCTCCGTGCTTAAACAGGGTGGCAGGGGCACTTAACCTAAAGCTTGTTCGATGAGTTTTAGTTCAAGAGCCCCTGCTGCCATTTTTAAGTGTGGGGACGCTGATAATGAGACGCAGGAAACTGCTACAGTGCAGTAATTACCACAATTCATCAGACTCAATTAATCAGAATTCCAGCATGTCAGAGCAGCCTCTGCACTTGTGTATATGCACCCAGAAGTACTAGATTTAATGCGCATTAACTAAAGCACGTTACTGCACATGTAGATGGAGATGGAATAGAATCTGGCCCATTAACTATAAAGGCATCAGCATTCTGCTATAATTCCACTTTCTTCTGAGAGAGACTTAAAAGAAACAGACACATAAGATGCCCTTCATTTATGTAGCAGTCAAAAGCAAACCATAAACCACCTTTTGGATTGTTACAGTTTAACTAAATCTGGGCCAGGCCCAGTGAAATAGAAATGTGACAGTTTCCATCACTGAATCAAACTGAACTGAAAAAGTTGCAACAGGCATTTAACCATATTTAATTTGTGCTGTTTCTGTATGGATAATTGTCAGAGGAAACTGTATAATATAGACATGACAGAGTCAGAAGAGAATTCACATCAAAGAATTGATGAGCTAAGCATATCTGTTCCCAAACAAAAACCTTACCTTTTAACTTGTGCTCTTACTAACAGTGAAGATGCTATCCTACTGGAGAAAATTTAGTTATATTAGGCTTTACACAGGTCTGTTCTTGAATGCACGTGGAGAACTGTTTCTATCCACACTGGGAATTACACATACAACTAGATTAGACTACATCTTTTTGTTCACCAATTTTTGAAACCAACACTATAGTTAGATCTTTTACAGATTAGATTTCTATGCAGTGGTAGGATGTATGCTAGTAATAAGTTTAATTAAAGATCTCTAATGGTGAGAACTAGGTAAAGACAGAGCAAAAAATACTGTTGAAGAGTCAAACTTAATACATTACTAAGGCTAAACAGATCTTTCAGGACAAAATCCAGTATATCAAAAAAATCACTTCTTTATGATGAAACTTTGAATGAAATGTTGAAAAATTAAGAAACCAAGCTCATGTCCATCTCCTTTTGTACCTATACCTAATAATATGGAATTTAATCCTAAGAAATCATTTGGAAGCCTTCATCTCTAGGAACATGCTAGTAGAATAATTTTTCAAATGTTAGTGTAAAGAAATACATTTATAGCTTCTGAAGAAATACAATGTACCACAGAAGACATTAAAATCCCATTTTCCCAATACCTGCAATTGAAACACTTTTTAATACAGCAAAGAAAGGTAAGCCTCCTTGTAATTGGAAAGAACTGAGAAAATACTGGCTACTCCTATGGAACATACAGGCCTACTGTATGTGTTACATAAAGCAGTTTTAAAAGCCATAGATGGAAACCCCCCTCCACACCCAATTGTTTGACAAAATGGGCTATTGATATTAGATCAGAAATGAGTGATAAAGGATCTGGAACAATGGTTCTCACACCCATCCTCACAATCAAAGAAAATTATTTAAAAAATCTGTATCAATGGTATCTGACAACACTTAAAGTTTTTGGTACAGGAACAGGCAAATGTTGGAGGGAGTCTCATGGGATGTCTGTTGCATATGGTGGGCATGTTCCAGAATCAAACTATTCTGAAAAAAGTTTGGAGACATTGTAAGGGAAATAACAGGATGCCAGGTGCCAGATAACCTCTTAGTGTTCTTACTGAACCTTCCTGAGGACACTACAACATAAAAGTCATAGGGAACTGATCACTCATCTTCTAAGTGCCTGCAAGAATTACAGTTGCTAAAGCTCCACCCCAAAAAATCAGATTGGTTTCAAAAAGTTTGGGAAGTTTTAGCAAAGGAAAAAATTGTCCTATCAAGTCAGTTCTAAGTGGAAGAAGAAAAAAATATGCTTACCTAAAAATCTGTTGGAAGTTCTTGAAATTTGCTGAAAAAGAATATTCTCCTGTCTCCAAATGACAAAGTTTGAAAAACTTTTTTGAATATTGAAGGAAAGTGTGTTTTATATAAGCTAACAGTTAAGAACACATTTGGAATGGATCTGACATCTAAAAGTAGAGATGGGTAGAAGACAGTGAGCTCTTTATTATGCAGAGTTCTAAGGAAAAAGAAGGCATGAATTATTAAGCAGGTTACACATAGAAATAAAAAAAACCCACAAAAGGTTAATATTGAAACAACAAAACTGTCAAGAGACTGAAAGAAAGAGAAGAAAAGAACACAATACATTGTCTTGGGTAAGGGAATATTGTCAATGAAAGACGCATATCTGTATTTGTGTGTACTTTAGGGGATTGGGTGCATCTTTAAAAGGTTAAAATTTGTGATCTGAGAAGCTGAATTTGTTAATAAATAGAAGGCTTAAAAAATCCAATTTAATTGACTCTCAAACCATCAGCAAGTATTTTTACATAGTTAAAACTACATCTAAACCTACAGAGGGCAATGTGGCTGGTCAACACTTATTTACAGGGCACGTCTACATATGATGTTTACCGCAGTTGCCTAATTAGCTCTGCAGTAAATACTTTGGCATCTACACATGCAGGACTATTAGGTTGGAGTAAACCAATAAACTCTGCTGCTGTGAAGTTTTTTCGGGTTTTTTTTACTCCACAAGTTTAGATGCTGATGCAGTTGGCTGGGGCAGGAGGGTGCTTCAGTGAGGGGGCTGTCTGCCAGCGAGCCCTATACTGAAGCACCCTCAAGCCCCATCCAGGCTCTCTGCACAATATTGAGCTGGGTCAGAGTAACTCCAGGTTGGCATGCTAACCCCCAGACCCTCTGCCTGCTGGCACTGCTTTGACCCAGCTCAACGTGCTGCAGTCCCAGGTGCATATGTAAACGTGGTGTCCAGGAGCAATAAACTCTGGCACAATATGCACTGGAGATTATTGCCTTGAATAAAATATGCACACATAGACATGCCCACAGAGAACTATTTACCACAACATGTCAGAGAAATGCTCTTGTGGCTTGCCTACCTTTCATATTCCCTGTAAGGTTTTGCTGACTGGACACACTACTAGATATGGCATTGTATTTGAAAAGAAGCCAGTTTTGAGACTGTGCCTTCAAATAAACCTTAAAAATAAATCTTTCTGAGCCAGAAATTTGAAAGAGCTAACCCAGGACCAATCTGGATCATTATATTTGTTTTTCCGTAAATTGTGGAACTCTAAGAAAATTCTACAGGCAAGAAAAAAGCCACAAAATTGTGCTAGTATTCTGAGAGTATAATCCGGATAATGCACATATCAGTCTGACATCACTCCAAAGCAAAATAATGCAATAATTGATGAGATTCCCCAAATAAGAGATTTAATAGACAATAATATTTACTTAATGCTAACGAGCATTGGCTTATGGAAAATGGGTTTTGTCAAACTATATTTTTATGAGATTATAAATGCAGTTTAATTAAAGTTGTAGGCTTGAGATGGACTCTTAAGACATTTATTCTGGTACTACGTGACCTTTGGATTAGGAAAATACAACCATACACATCAGTACTAAATAGGGGTGCGCTGATAAGGATTTTCTTGGCCGATACTGATAGGCGATTATTAGCCAGCCATATCAGCCAATACCGATCCAATAACTGATTTACAGGAATGAAGCTGGGCAGTGTGGAGAATAGCAGCCTGCAGGTAAGCCTGTGGAGAGGAAGGGGCATGGGGGAGGGAAGGAGTATGGGGGGCAGGGGAGTCAGATCAAGGCCCCCCATGATGAGGGAGGGAGTAGGGCAGGGGCTGTGGGTGCTGCCCAGCCAAGGTAGTAAAAATGGGAGGCAGGGCTGAGGCAGGGAGCGGGACAGAGCCAGGGTGGCTCATTCACAGGATCAGTGTCCCAGCACTTAAAAATGGTGGCAGTGGCACTTGAACTAAAGCTCATCAAGTGAGCTTTAGTTTAAGTGCTGCCGCCACCATTTAAGCATGAGGATGCTTTTACCTGAAGCAGAGCTGAGCAGGGCAAAGGCAGATGCGGGCTTGGAGCTCTCCGCTCTGCTGCCTTTTCTCCAAGGGCTCTGCATTGACTGGATGTCCCCTGCCTACCTGGCATCGGGAGGCCCAAGTCACCACCCCCACTGCTGCCGGGTGGGCAGGGGATGTGTGGCCAGAGTGGGGTCCCCAGGGCAAATTCAGCAGGGTGGAAAGCCCCAAGTCCAAAGCAGGTAGCCTTCATCTACCCCATGCACAAATCTGAGGGGGCACATGCCCCCCAAGCCTCCCCTGGGAATGCACACAGCAGCAGGGAGCCACCACTCACCCCTCTTTCCCCATGCCCCCTGGATGAGCTGCCCATTGGTCTGTCCTGCTCCCAGCCCCAGGTCCCATTCATTGCCCAGGCTGGGCAGTGCTCGAGCCCCACTCCCTCCCTCACTGTAGGGGCCTCAATCTGCCACCCCACACCCCTTCTCCATCACAAACTTAGCTGCAGGGCACTGGTCTCCATGCTGCCTGGCTGCATTCCTGGCCACACCCTTGTGTGCGGCGGCACACATGCATGCAGTGTATGGGGACCTTGGCCAGAATATTTATCAGTGACATTACCAGCTACACCAGCCAAATAAAGCCAACAGCTGATAATGTTAATTTTCCTTTTATTGGTGCCAATCTGATATGGCACCAATATATTGATACACCTCTAGTATTAAAACTGGCTATAAAAGAGATCTCCAATTGTTAAATGATGATTCATCAGTTACATTTACAGGTGTATTTCTGGTAAGTCCCACAAAAATTGGCTACCTAATATTTTTATCAGTCAGTTAGGAAGAAAAAAAAAATCGAAGATTACTGCCAAAAGTCTGCAGATGGTTGATGTCTGAGATATGGTTTGGAAGAGCGGTAACTAAAGAAGAGAATAGACAACTGATAAGGAATAAACCAGAATATTTGCAGGTTGTAGAAAAAAGTTACCATTTAGTAAAGTTATATGTAAAGTCATAACCAGGAACTAAGAATTCAGGCCATACCTCCAGGATGAGCTATTCTGCATGGGAAGTAATGATTGTGAGAAAAACTTGTGCTCATGATGCATTATTAGCTAAGATGGGGTGTCAAACTCATTTGGTCACCCAGGCCAAATCCAGACCCACCTCTGGTGGCAGAATAAGTGGCACGGGTGGCAGAGTGAGCAGAATCTGAGAACCGTGGAAATTAATGCAGCCAGCAGTCACCCTGACATTTTCCCAGTGGGGCTCTGTACCTCAGGATTCAGCAGTGGCTCCCACCTCTGCTCACCCTGCCCTGCAAGTTTCCAGCACCTGCAAGAGCCTCATGAGCCACATCCTGCTTGCAGGCCATTTATTTGACACCCCTGAGCTAAGGGAATATTCAGCAGGAAGAGAGAGACTGTACCACTGCAACTGCTAGTGGAAGACTGCATCAAATTTTGGTGTCTCCAGTTCATAAAGAAGTTTGGTAAGTTAGAATTCAGACAACAGCTGCAAGAATGACTACAGGATTAGAAATCATGCTTTGTAGTTAAATGCTCCAAGAACAAAATCTACTTAGCCTATCAGAAAGAAGGCTAAAGGAGTGACATTATCACAGTCTTGAAGTGTCTACATGAGGACTAAAAACTTAAAACGAGAGCTCTTTAATCTTGTAGACAAAAGGTATAACATTCCAATGGTAGGAACTTGAAGCTAGACAGACCCAGACTAGAAATAAAGCATTAATTTTTAATAGGAGGGTATTTAAAACACAGGAACAACTTTCTTAGTGTTATAATGGCTTCTTCAGTACTGCTCTCCAATAAGTTTTAAATCTAGATTGAATACTGTAACTTCTAGAAAAAAACATCTAAACAGAAGGTCATTTGGGAAAGTCCTATGCTCTGTGCTAAACAGAAGAGCCAGGCTAGATGACAGCAATGTCACACTTCTGGGCTTAATATCTATAACATTTCAAATCAGGGCAAAAGTTGTAGAAGTAAATCTTGCTCAAATCATTGACCAATGACCTTTCAATAAACAATATGCATTTACAGGCCTGACAGCAAAAACAGATATTTATTAAGCAACTCCAGTCAGCATATTAAGATATTTCTTTTCAGACATTATAGTCATGAGAGAAATCATAGCCCTAAACATTTTAGCTGGGGTAGAATCCCACCAGTATTCCTTTCAAGCTATAAACACAAACAGTCAAATTTGTGGCACCTCAACAATAGCTCAATTTAGGGAAACCAGATTAGCCTGTTTTAAGCCTGTATTTAACAGTACTCCAGAAAACCACATTTAAACTCTTAACCATTCCAAATGCGATTAATCAAATAGTTTGGCAAATTCCAAGCACATATGTGCAACATTTCGCCACTAGTATCTTTTAAAGCACTCTCGTATTTATAGGTCCAATGCAAAAGAAAAAAGAGAAAGAAAATATACCAGTCACATGTAGAGTAGTAGAGTACAATACCAGGAATAACATTTCTCTGTGTCAAAAGAAGTGAAGTCTATGAACTCATAGGGAAAAAAAAAGTGCTTCCTCCTAACTCTCCTAGTTCCCTCCTCCTACCCACAACAAATTTTTACAAATCTAAGTAGTTATCTTAGGATTTCTAAAATAAAGATTCCATTACTAAAGGGATCTTATAAAAATGGTTTGCTGCTTAAAGAATTAAGGATTGGGGGAAAGCAAAACACAACAAACTTTTAAGGGGAAATAACATTGTAAATAAATAAATAAAAATCAGAGAGGGGGCATAAGGTATGCCTGAACTATTATTTATGTTTGTATGTATGCTGGATTTTTCTGTCAAGATGAGGGAGAGAAGAGAAACGACATTCCAGATTCCATAAACACATTTGGTAGTTTCTAATTTTGTGACAGATGTTAAAAAGGAAGAAAAATCTTTTAAGTTTTTAAACCAAACACCTGAAGTATCAAGAACAAGAACTTTAATTGACTCAAGTTTGCAGAGGACAAAGATACTATAAATATTAAATCTGCCTTGGAAAAAAACAACAACACCCTTCAAGGCAAAACATTCTTTCATTCTATGATCTCAGTTGTGCCATGCAATTCAGAAGACAGAGGCCTGCCCTATGGTTACATTAGAGGTCATGCTTTGTGGTTTACAATTTTGATATACCATTTCTGAGGTTTCCGGGACATCTTATAAAAGAGTTTTATGAAACACTTCCTTTCTTTCCCAGCATACTAAAATGTTACAACAAAACTGAACATCACATCATAATTAAATTTTCTTTTTTAGGGTAGATAGCTCAAACAGACTCTTCACTTCAAATGAGGTTTTCAAAACTATGTTTTCTCTTTTAAGGAATTAAAATAGGGTTTACCATACTTGTTTATCAAGTAATACTGAGTGAAAGCTATATGGTAGATCACCAATTGGCAGTATCACTAAAGTTTTTCTTGAACTTCTCCTTTTTTGAGATTAGTAAACACTTGTTTGACCTAGAAATCTACCTACCTGAATTACAAACTTAGGGTTACCATATGTCCAGGTTTCTCCGGACATGTCCTTTTTTGGGTCCTCCCATCTGTCCAGGCAGGTTTTTGAATCTGAACAAGCTTCCATGATTTTGCTGTGCTCCACTAATGGGAGCAGGGGGAGGGCAATTCGAGGCAGGGGGCATCATGCACATCTGCGCACGCAGATGCACTAGGCCAGCATGCAGCCAGGCAGGGTGGTGGGAGCAGTCCCGGCAGCTGGATGCAAGTAAGTCTATGGGGAGTAGGGGATGGAGGGCCAGGGCTTGGGAACCGTCCAAGGGGAGGGAAGTATAGGGGATGGGTGTGTGAGGGGGGAAATAGGTTCCTGCTGGCACTGGGGACTGGTGTCTAGGTGCAAGGGCTGTGGTCAGGCACAGAGGCAGGGGGGGGGTACCTGTCTTTCCAGCAGGGGAAGGGGGCAGAGAGGCCCTTTGGGAGCAGTGTGCAGCCAGGCTAGTGGCACTAGGGGCTGGTATCCATGCTTGTGGGGGCAGGGCACCCAGAAGACACTGTGGGGGTGGGAGGGTACTTAGCCAGGCTGCCCGGCATGGTGCAGGAGCCCCAGCCTGGGGCAGGGAATTCACTACAGGCATCCCCTCCTCCTCCTCCCTCCAGCCCACACTAGGGCCAGCCTTGCTTCACCACTGCCTGTACAAGCTGGAGCCACCACAGCCACCATGTTCCAGCCCAGTTGAGACTGGGGCAGCTGAAGGCCCCCTCCAGCAGGGCTGGGGGGAGCAGGAGAGTTGAGGGCTGGGAGCAAGGGGCACTGGCAGGGCTGTGGGTGCTGTGGGCCAGGAGTGTGGGACACAGGCAGTGCCAGGGGACTGGATCAGGAGTGAGGGGCACTGGGAGGGCTAGGGGTCTGTAGGTCAGGAGTGAGAAGCAGAAGCAGGGATGGGGAACTATAGGTTGGGACTGAGGGGCACCAGTATACCTGAGGGAGGGGTGAGGGAGCCCAGCAGGGCCAGGGGTTGGGAGTGAAAAGCAGCACCAGGAATGCGGGGCTGCAGGTTGGGAGTGAAGTGTCCCCTTGACAGGTTCCTCTTTTTTGGAACTGGAAATATGGTTACTTTCTACAAACAATGAGTAGACTATTAGTAGATTGCAATTTACTTTAATGAGATCTGCAGCTGATGGGCAGGTGCGTCAGACCCCATATACATAGATGATACGTTCTCGCAGGAAGAATGAGAGGCTACTTAGTCGTTATTTGAATTCTTGCTCATTCCTTGAAAGAAATTAGAAGAATGAATCTTTCCATTAGTGGAAAATTTGAAATACTGGGCTAATGAAGAAAAAACAAATTTGGCTCTAACAACTTACCGGTTGTTCTATACTTCCTAGGTGTATTTTAATGACTTGCAAAGAGAATGCCCCAAAATCAAATAGAATTCCCCTGGTTTTATTCTTTTACTCTATTATAGTGTATTGCTTCATTGTTCTATTTTCTGTATCATCATTTACTATGTTTTGTTTCAATTTTGCTTAACCTGGTAGAATGCGTAACTTTATTGTATGCTTTTACCAGTAACTATAAATTGGCATTTCATTATTACATTATATATTGTTTTAGTGCCAATTGTATCATATTGTTTTAGAAGATGTAAATAAACTATTACTAGTACTAAAACATTAAAGTTGAAGTCAGGTATTTTCTCCACTGTTGTAATACACAGTTGCAGTCACCCTTCTTGGCTGCCAGTATTGGGCCATAGACTTCTTCCTCACCTTACCTCCCAGCATCATAAAAGCAGAGGATTATATTGTGTGCAATCACTTTGCAGTCAATGGATAAAAAGAAATAACAGAACTGACAATTTCATGATAAAATGTGTCATCACTTCCACATCAGCTATGGAAAGACAAGCATCCTGGAGTTCCAAAGAAACACTGTAATTCTACAGAGGTTTAAAATACTGTAACAAAAATTGTAAATGTCATTCCACTCAACAGGAGACTGAAAAAGAACTGAAAAGTTTAAGGGAAAGTGAAGTTTTTTGTTTTTTTGTTTTTTTGTTTTTTTTACATAAAACTTGGCTGTAGTTTATAAACTGCATTTAATAAAGTAACCAAAAAATCATTATTTAAACCAGATGCTGATTTCCTAACATTCATTTTATGATAAACTGCTTTAATATTTATACTTTGAGCAGGCACTTTTAATAAATCAGACAAAACCAAAATATAATGACTATACCAAGGCAGAAAAATGACAATCCCAGTTTGTAAAATCCATTTATTAGGAAGGGAAGAGAATAAATCTAACAGAAACCTAATGACTTTGTTTTTTCTTTTTTTCTAAGCTGCCATAGGGTAAGCTTTGGAAACATAAAAGGAGGACCCATGGCTAAATATAAACAACAATGAAATACTGACTTTATGATCTTGAGATAGAAAGAAGACAAGACTTCCTTGTGACAAACAAAGAAGATTATTTTATGTGGCTAGAGGACACAAACACCCCCTCCTCCTTCTCTCTCATTCCTAGACTTCATTGCTTAGTGTCACAACACAAGAGTTTCTCCAAGTCCTGACTGGCATAAAGTAGTCATGGAAAACATGATAAGATCCACTCATGTAAATCAGCTGTTTCATCTGCTATACCATGAGTGTCTGAAAAAAATCTCTTGATTGCTTTTATGTCATTTGGCCCATCAGAAGAAATATGGTTTGTTTTCTTTCACCTCACCTATATCCACTCAAATGAATTGAACAAAGAGGAGAAGGCAAAATGGTAATGAATGGTAATTTGATTTGATTTCAAGAAGTGTGCTATTGTCCAGTAATGATTGCATGAGAAGTTCCTAAAACTAGAGTTCCAAACCAGCTTCAGCTTTCTTTATTAGCATGGTTAGTTCCCAAAATGCTGACTGTAAGAGTCCCTCACTTTAGTAGTGCTTAAGGTAAAAGAAAAAAAAAAAAAGAGTACAGAAAGCCATGGACCCATGGCTGGGGTACTTGCAATTCCTGAGCAATAATAAGATTCACATGTTAAATCATTAAACCAGATTTAACTAGAAAGATGTTAATGCGACAGGCCAACATAAAAAAAGTAAGTAGGGCTGTCAATGAACCACCATTAATGTGTGCAATTAATGCATTAATTGGTTCTTGCATAAATTTTTTTCATGCATTAATAGTGCAGGTGGTTTTGGAGCCTGCACCCGGGCTCTGCTCTCTCACCGTCACCACCACCTTCAGGACTGCCTAGAGGGGCAGTGGTGGCACTGCAGAAGACTGCAAGGCAGCCTGGGCACAGACTCTAGACTGCTGCAGCAGGAAGGCAGGAGGGAGGGGAGGACGCGCACACAGACAGGCATCCGCAGCATGCATGCGGCCAGGACTGCAGCCCAGCGACAGTGTGAGCACAACACCCAGCAAGTAAGTCTGTGAAGGGGAAGGGGTTGGGGGAGAGTATATTGAGGCCTGCACAGTGAGGGAGGGAGGGAGTGGGGCAGGGTCTGGGGCGAATGGGGCCCTGGGGCCTGGGCAGGTCATGGAATGGAGCTGTAGGCAGCTCGTCCAGAGACATGGGTGGGGGTGGCTTCCCACAGCTGCACGCACCCCTGGGAGAGGCATGAGGGGCATGTGACCTCCGGATCTGTATGCAGGGCAGAGCTGAGCTGCCCACTGCAGGCTGGGACTGGGGCTCTGCACCCTGCTGCCTTTGCCCTGGGAGCCACACGATGCCATGTTGTGCCTACAGCTGCTGGGTAGGCAGGGGATGCGTAACCAGTACATGGCTCTTGGGGCAAAGGCAGCAGGGCACAGAGCCCCAGCCTGCAGCAAGCAACCCACCTCCACCCTGTGCACAAATTTATGGGGGGCACATGTAAATATGGGTTACCAGATTTCATTTAAAAAAAGAGAATACCTGTAGGGGAGTAATATGATTATGGCAGGCAGTGATATGCCCATGTCTTGTCCCTGGCCCACAGTCCCAAACCACAGCCCCCCTAGTCTT
>NW_017729005.1:8484114-8521112 GCF_001723915.1 Gavialis gangeticus
TCCCGACCTGCCCTGTGCTCCCTGAATGAGCCTGTGCCCCGCCCTGACCCCCAGTACCTGCCAGGGCATGCGGGGACCCCTGCCTCCTCAGGCATCAAACCCTCCGCCCCACCACACACACAGCCCCCCTAAACTCCCAGAACCATACAAATTACCTGCATAATTTTGAGTTTTTCTGCGCATTATTTTGGGTTTTTATCTATACAATTAAAATTGTAATTATTTGTGACTATTTTTTTAAATAATGCAACTAATCATGATCACATTTTTTAATTGTTTGACAGCCCTATAAGTAAGGTTTAAATATTTATGCTGATGACTAAGTCTTAACCTTTGATAAATAAGGGACATAGAACAGAACAAAACCCAATCTAAGGAGCACACAGTTGCATGTGGCAAATGAGAACAGAACACTTCAAGCAGATTTAACAGCATAGCTCAGAGGAAAAGTAGAGTAAATCAAAGGTAGGATCTTGTCAGCAGAAAGACTTGTTTGGCACAGTCTTGCTGTTGCTCAGAGCCACACAAGACAAAAGTCACTGCCTTCAGGCAGTTTAACTTGAACACAGACAGTACAGTGATATAGCAGAGCAAGCTTTTCTTCAAAACCAGATGGTTTTGCAATTATCATCACTGAAAGACTTAAAAGTAAACCCCCAAAGGTTCAAGGCTAAAAATTGAAAAGACACCTGGGCCTTGACCGAGTCTTCGTTCAGGTCATAGGAGATGGTAGCAAGCAGTTTCATGGTCCTAGAAAAATTATACCTCCAGGAGATCTCATTCCTCTTTAAGCATCAAGTTCAGTTGAGAGAAGTATTGCTGCTTTTACCCTTCCAGCTACTGATTTGTCAGAAGTGGAGGATGTACAAAGAGGATCTCTAGTTTTATCCCACTAGCCTGTGCTGTGTAGTCCCTGCTTTCCTTCCACACACAGTGATGCAAGCCAGGCAGTGAAAATACAGCAGCTAAACAACAAATAAAGGGAAAACAGTTCACCTCTCTGCTCCCCTGCACAGCAGTATTATGGGGAAGAGCAGCAATTAGCATACAATAGGAAGGAGTTTAAAAAAAAAAAAAGTTAGCAGATACTTGAAAATATTGCTCATACCACCCAATAACTTTGCTGACCCACTGAAAAATGAGTATGCTTCCTAAGCTCACAACATGCAGCAAGAGTTCCTCAGAAACGGTATTGCAGCAAGGAGGCACCCTCACACAGGCGCAGGGAGGGGACACCAAATCAAATGAAAACAATATTACGAAGTAGCATGGGGGGGGGCACTCTGCACATTGTCTGCATTAGCCATCAAAATGCCTAGTTATGGCTCTGCTTAGAGAAAAAAAAAATAGAGTACAAACAAAGAATTATTGTTAAATAGTCACATCAATCCCTGCTTTTAGCTTAATTGAAAAAATGATATCAGTTACTATTACCTTTTATATTTTTATTGGACTTTCTAAATGGTCATTGTCTTCTGTTTCCTGAATCATAATATCTAGAAATAATAAAACACAGTTTATTTTCATTCAAACTTTAAAAAATTATATGAAAGCAATATTTTCACCACTGCTGGACAAGTTATCAGCATTCCTCTTTCTGAATGTATGGTGTCAGCCTCTAGACACAAGAGTAACGTCACTACTTTTCATAGACTGCCAAGTTATCTTGGCAGAGTGTGGTAAAATTACTGCATGCAAGTCCTGTACCAGCTTGAACTGATATCCAGCAATAAAGTCAATCTTTTCTTTTCAATTTAACAAGTTCACTCTTATATTACTTGAGCAATTAAAACCCCCAAAACTATGTAATACACTTTGGCTTGCTTCAGTACAATTGTTTCCTGATAGCGACAGAAAAAAACTGCAGATGATTAGACGCTCTAGTGCAGTGGGAGCCAATCTTTTTGACAGATATGTCACAAATTAGCCCTGCCCCCTCTCTTATTGCCACTCTGATTCTCTTCCCCGCCCATTCTCCCCTATCTATTGCTGCGCTGCCTGCCCCCTCCCTGATCTGTTATGTGCCACGCACAGGGGATGCCTGTGCCACTTGGGCATGCGTGCCACTGGCTGGCTACCCCTGCTCTACCTCAAACAAAAAGTCAACAAAATAATCTGTCTAATGTTGGGAAAAATGTGAACAATGATGTTTTATTGAGGCAGTAGGAGGCTTTTTGTTCTCAGTTGATGGTATTACATACTGAGAAGTATGTGATTTTTATGACATTAATTAGAATGACCATATTTTCTTGCATATACCACCCCCCCCCATATATAATACTCACCGTGTTTCTGAAGGGCAGCCTGAAGAAAAATAAATGTTACTGGATGAGTTTACACGAGACATTTACTGCAGATTTGCCTAATTAGCTCTTAAGTAAAGTCTCAGCATCTGCATGTGCAGGCCTATTAGGCCACAGTAAACTGATAAATGCCATAAACACAAGAACTACCCTGCAGCAGCATTTTACTGTGCCACAATGCTTGTATAGACACTGACAGGGCTGGCGTGGGCATGATGTTGCTGCAGTGTGAGGACTGCCTGCTGGCTAGCCCTGCACTAGAGCTCCCTTGTGCCCCAATCAGCCCTTGTGCAGCATGTTAAGCCAGATTGGAGCAGCTCCGGGCTGGCAGGCTGACACTCCAGACCTCCAGCCAGCTGAGGCTGCTCTGACCCAGCTCCATGTATAAACACTGAGTGCCTGGGAACAATAAACTCTAGTGCAAACTACGCCAGAGTTTATTTGTTCGCATTAATGGCACATGTAGACACGCCCACTGAGTAGTTGCAGCTAGAGGGCCAAGCTTGCTCCTGAACCTGCCGCCAGCCTCATGTGCCAAATGGGGTCTTCTGCTTAAGGTTCTTGCTGTTTTGTAACATGGTGGAAAACTGAAAGCCTTTCTTTCTTTATATCGCTTTTTGTATCTGTTTTCTCAGAAAACAAAGCAGGACTCACTGCTTTCTCTTTAAAAATTAGAGCCACTGGAAAAGGTAATGGTAGTGGTAGTGCAGATGAAGGCCACATTTTATATAAGAACCTAGCAGCTCAAGTACTGCATCATTCTATTGTGTGCTCAACTCTCTCTCCCCTCCCTCCCAACCCATCCCTCCAGCTCCATGAATCTAGCATTCCTTCCTGCACAACGGAACAGCTTCAAATAGCCTCCCACTCGGTTATCAGGGCACTCTTCTAGGGAGAAGATATAGCATTTGAACCCCTTCCCCGCCCCACAGGATTTGGAGTACAGTGAATCCTGATCTCCCTTTCCTGAGCTGGTGTTTTAACATAAACATTGGGTATTACCCCCAGTAGCTCCATTTAAAAATAGGAAAGAAAGAGCAAGAAGCTATGATTATTTGTGAAGGACGAACCATGTCTGCATCTATTAGACACACCTACCAGATGAAGCCTATCAGAAGAGGCAGATGCTGCTCAGTCTAGCTTCTGGTGGGAGATACTGCAGTCCTTTTTGTTTTGGATCTGACCCATTAATCACTAAAGCCTCCAAAACAAAAAAACACAAGTAAAGCAAAGCAGAACTTTAGTACCACCACCAAAGATGCTCCAAAAAACAATCATACAAGCAACAGAAAAAAAAAAAAAAAATCCAGTAATAGCACTTTTAAGGCTCAGACCTTGATACTGTTAAGTAAGCAGAGAACAATCCTTAGTTAAAGAGACAGCTATAATAACCAAGATAAGAAAAAGCACCAGGGAGACGTTCTATGAAGCTAAAAAAAAGATTAAGGCAAACAACCCTGAAGAGAAGAAATTAAAAAAGACAACTGTATAAAAATGTATGATTAAAAAAAAAAGTCAATAACTATTAATTAAGGACAAAGATGGATTAGATTCATATTAGAATAGAATTTATATTAGATATAGGACTGAGAAGCTGGGTTTCTCTACTAGAACTAAGGAGGCAGATCTGTAAGTTGTGACCAATCCTGGTATTGACTTAGAAAAAGGATTGTATCTAGTGCACAGTTAATATAAGATGCCAACACTGAAGAACAGTTAAAGAAATTAGATAGCAAAAGCTTCATACTGATAAGACAGAAAGCAGAAGGCTGACAAAAAGTTATAAGGCCAGGGGAAAAAAACACCTTAAAAACAGAAAAAAAAAAAAATTAACATGCAAATCTCAGCCATACAGAATTAGAAAGAGACTTTTACAAGCCTTCCTAAACTAGAGAATAAAGGGCACAAGCATGCACCCAGTCAAAGGTCCAGCCAAGAAGGTGAAAAAGTCTAAGGATGTCTGAACATCTGCTCCGGGGTGTGCGGCATTTTAATTAGAGCACCGCTCAGTGTCTTGTGTATTCCATGTCCAACATTTCAAAATGGTGGTGGAGGCACTTTTACTAAAGCTTGTTCAACAAGCTTTAATTAAAGCATCCATGCCACCATTTTGAAACACGGGTATGCTGAATACGCGAGACGCTGAGCATTGCTCCAATTAAAATGCTCCCCACCCCAGAGCACATGTTCCGACACTTGGAGACTTTTTCCCTTTTTGGCTTCACCTTTGACTGGGTGCATACTTGTTCCCTTTATTCTCTAGTTTAAGAAGTCCTACTTTAGACCGGAGTCTGCTCTGACACCTTCTAATCAGAACACATGTACAAGTTCCCCAAGTTCCTAGATGACAAATCACTTTAAGAAAAGGCAACGAACAAAATCAAATCTTGATCCCACAGAAGGGCCTAAAAAGAGAATAGGTTTAGTTCTACATGACTGCATTCCATCAGAAAAAAAATCCTCTCTCATGTTCTAGCTGTTGTGCTTTCTGCTTCTTTCCATTAGGATTCCATGTTAAAAAACTCAACTGAAGCTATTTTCATCAGGAAAGCAATAATTATTAGGCCCTGCTTAAACTGCCAGTATCTGAAACAGTAAATATGTCCTCCAACATTTCAGTCTTAGAAGCAAGAGCTGTTTTACTTTTTATCAGTGCTGAGTAAGTTTCTGCAGTTTTTTCCATTTCTTCACCAGTTAATTGATACTGCCCATTCTAACCACCGACATCTAATTTGTTCTCAATCTCTACTCCTCCACAGTGGGCTTAACCCAAATAACAAGCAACCAGTTTTTCACAAGTCTGAAGCCATGATCATAAAGGTCTGTTGAAGTACTAGAGTGTGACAGGGGGCACTCTCCAGAGGCTGGTTCTTATGTTAACCTGCCCACCTGTCACTACAGGGCAATCTGCCTGGTCTTGCCTGCCATGACTTTGCTGTTCCTACAAACAGATGGTAAATAGGGGAGACTACCCATTACATGCCTTGATGCCAAAGGGCACTATCTGTGGCTCCGACCCTCCCTGCACTGCAGCCCATGCCCTACAGATGGCATCCAGGTAAACATTACTCCTGGTCTGAGACCAGAGCAAACTGAGTCCAAACTTGGGCTCCACACACATTTACACCACCTCCCCTCTCACAGGAGGCCTCTTTCACTCTGTCCCTCTCTCACTGGGGCCTCTGGCAAACTGCGCGTTACCAGGCCACACTCCACTGCCCTGCTCCTCCTTGAACAGCCCCTCTTGAGCCATCAGGCTTTGCTATTCTCATACTGGCCTCACCACACAGAACCTTCCGTTCTCACAAGTTACCCTACTCTATGTGGTCCAGCCTTGTGCCAAACCTTGAACTAATTCTGCCCCAAGCCTCTCACTGGGCACAACTTCTCACAGGGCTAGCCCTTGCACTGTTCTTCAAGTTAACTCCTATTCAACCCTACTCAGCGCGCCCCTTGGGCTGTCCTTCAGGCCTACTCCAACTTCAGCCCTACTCAGCCCCCTCACACGCACAGCCCTTCAGGCCTATTTGCACTTCAACCCTAATCTGTGTGGGGCCTCCCAATGTTTTCCATACTACTCCCTCTGGAGTCTCTGGGATCTCTCATCCCTACTGGGCTGAGGTGCCTACATGAGCACTCCCCCAGCTGTCTCCAAAACCCACCCGAAATGGGGGCTGGGATTAAGGCACCCCCCCCCCCTTCACCTTTCACCAGGGAGGTAACTGGTCTGGCATTTCCTGGGGACTCCTGCACCACCAGGAGCCCCACCAGGCCACCTTTCCCCGGCAGGGTGCAATTTTAGGTCATGCCCAGGACCAAGAGCCTCCAGCTCCTACCTGCAAGATGTTCCATGCAGCAGTTCAGCCAGGGGATGTTTCTGCTTGGCTCACAAGTAGCAACTGCCCTACTTATATGGGCAGCCAGTGTTTTAAAATGGCTGCCACAATCAAGCACCTGCTGGCTGCTTGACTCAACCCTTAAAGTGGCAGGCACTACCAGTGCTCTGCCACATGGAGACAGCCCTGACACAATAGTATAATTGAGTTCACTAACAAAGGAGTGTTAAGGCAATTCCTCTCGTTAAAGGACTGGTATAAGAAAAAACAATAAGGAGCACACGCTACCATTCTTATCTGGACAATAACGACTGAAGTATGCAGCAGGTGTTAGGAAATGAAGGGAAAAAAAAAAACCATATATGCTCACTTAAGATGCAAAGCCATGCCCATCCAGCTTTTACTTATAGTATAAAAATATATTAAATATGTAAAGAAATACTGCACTTTGAATCTCAGGAATGCAGCAAATATCACTAACAGCTCATAAAAATATATGGAATCCGAGGACCTTCCTGTAGTACATATCTGGAATACACTTAATGTTTACTCAGAAGTTACAGTATTAGTAAACCATAAGCTAATGTTATTAAGCCTAAGATGAGTGGTACTTTTAAGGCTACTGGTTCATATTTCACAGCAAGACTTGAACTTGCACCCAGCATGTAGTTCAGTACCAGAAGGACTCATTTGCATACTTATTAATGAAGGCAATAGATACAGAATACAGATCCATTTTTAATATTTAAAGGATTTCCACTACACTCCCTAAAAAGAAAATTCTAACATTCAAACATGTTTTTGGGCCACTGATGTGTAAATTATGGCTGCTAAATCTGCCTACAGAATCACAGTATTACCAGTCAGTCTCTGACTGATTGCTTTGTCAAAAGCTTCACATGAATGAAGTGAGTTAGAAAGTAGATATAAAAGAAAATTCCATTCTATTTTGTTCAATTGGACAGGAAAGGAAAGAGTCTCCTCTTTATAATATTACTATCCACATTCCTTCAATTACACTGTAACAAGTTTAAGGAAATAGCCACATTTATATGCACCACAGATAATGCACTTGAAATGCTTTGAGACTAATATGAATAGGAACTATTCTTCTCTTTAATTAGCATTTTTGCCAGATGAACGCTGCAAAGTGCCAAGCTGTAGAATTCTATTAAAAGTTCAAATAGACACATGACTGATTGCCAGAAGATACTTTGAAATCAAAAGATTTCATTTTTGGACATATGATGCATTTTTTCCCCTACTAGAATAAAATAATACAATTACCAAAGTAATTATACTGTAAGGACAAAAATGGGTGTAGTATGCAAACCACTGAAAGTCAATAACATAAAATTCAGTTGAATGCTTAAGCAGCTGCCTGATATCCTCTGAATGGTGACTAATATTCTAATCATTAGTCACCAAACATGGAATGTGTAATTATCCTGCCAAAAAATAGTTTATCATAAAAAATCCATGGTTTTTAAAGTCAAGCAGCAGATGTAGTCAAAGTTACTACAGAATCAAGTTCACTAGTCACAAGTTATTAAATACTATTAATACAAATTAGAGTTTAGTTTTCAAACTTTTTCCAAAGCTTTACCTTAAATTCTGTATTGACACATAGGATAAAAACCGTACATACAAGAATTCTAGCAAAAGATTATTTACCTGCTACATTTCACTGTGAAAATTCTGTCATTGATAGATGAATTGCAAATTAATTAAAAAGAAAGGTGGTATACATTTTTAAAACAAAAATATGGAAATATTAGCTTGTTTCCTAGCGACAGATCTGCTAAAATTACTTAACATTTCTACTCAATCAGATGTAAATTTGACTATGTTATCCTTTAAATGTTGATTATAGTAGCTCTTTTCAGATGCAAATTCAATGTGTAAAGTGAATGTAAATGTTGACAAAGCTGATACGAAAATCTACTGATTAACATCATTTGCATGTACACAGCATTATTACAGACGTTCCACAGACAGAAGAAAATGGAAATTGGAAGAACGGGAGAGGGAAGAGTCACCTCCATTGCCTCCTCATTCCTTCCCTTCGCTCTGCTTAGGGCCAAAAAGTAGAAAATTTCAGACTAGCATGTGCTATTCTAAAATGAAGCCAGCTTAAAAAGGCAAGTTATGGTATTAGGTTTCCAAGTAAATCAAGGTATTACAAAGTAAAGTTGGATAACCATTTGTATTTCACAGTATTGTACTATCACAGATTTAGAAGATTACAGGAGCTATATATAGTACTATAGGGATTGTAAAGCCTAGCACAATAGGGTGATTTTAAGGACTCATTAGCAGCATGTAAGTTTTCTTGCTTAGTTAGTTGCAGTTACAACCCCAAAGAGAGAAAAGAAGATGGGAAAGGAAAAGGGGAAACTGCAAATGCTTTACTCAGTCCAGAAATCTAAGTTTCAACTTTGCACTATGAATAAATTGTAGCATTTAAGTCAACCTGTCAGGTATGTAGTCATTCAACACAAATGATTTTTGCATGAAAACAAATATGAAGTAATATCATATATGTCAAATGTTGTCATATTTCCTGTTGTTGCAGCATTCTGTAAGAGATGAATAGTGTAAAACAATGATTTTTGTACCAATTACATTACACTGATTTACTGCTAACTCACTACAAGCAAACAGGAAACAGCGGATGGATACTGTTCCTTGGCACAAAGCCATACTAAAAACAAACCTGTTACCACATTTACTCAAATCCAAGATGAGTCCCCCCCCCTTTCAAGATGGGAGGAAGTGCCCCTTCATCTTAGATTTTAGTACTAGGCAGGCAGGGGCAGGTAGCTGCTAGCGATCTGACTCTGATCCTGAGGCCAGGGCAGGGCAGGAATTAATCATAAAAACTGCCTGCCCCTCCTCTACCTGCCCCCCACAGCCTTTTCCCCCTGTTGGCCATCTCCCCCCCCGCCCCCGCCAGCCACTTACTGTCAGTTGCAGCACCTACCCAAGTCTGCTCTGAGGCACAAAGCACCTGGTAGTTCCACACAGCAGCAGTGGCTATGGCAGAAGCTCCAGCTTCCTGTGGCCAGAGATTCTGCTGCTGCAACTGCTGGTGTGTAGCTCAGTTAGGGCCAAAGCTACCCTGTGTTCTGTGCCCAGAGCTGGAACAGGGCCAGAGCCATGCTAACAGTAAATAGCAGAGAAGGGGTCAGGTGCTGGGAAGCACAGGCACTGAGGGGGCAGGGGGTTGGGGAAGGGGCAGGAGGCAAAGGGTGAGGGTTTTATAACTGGTGCTTTTTCGCCCTGTGAAGGTACTTCTACACTGTAATCAAATCACCCCATAATCCTCTTTTTGATCATCTAAACCAATTCATTTCCTTAGATCTGTACAGCATTTTCTCCAACAAATCACTTTTATGGCTCTTTCCTGCAAATTGACATTTTTTAAAAGAAGTTAAATAATTTGAATTCCAGAAATGCTTGCAGTATTCCTTCCATGATCTCACCTATGCCAAATAGAGAAGTAAAAGCCTCTCCACTAACTTCATTGTTTATTCATCCGAGGGCCTCCTTAATTCCTTTTTTCCCCTACAGCAGGGGTTTTCAACCTTTTTTAGTCCAAGTACCCCCAGCAGCCAGACACCAAGCTGGGGGTGGGCGGGGAAGAGCACAGCTGAACCCCGAGTGGGAGCACCACCGCCTACCAGGAGCAGGGCCTGAGTGAGGCGAGTGTGTGGTGGCAGCAGCCGCTGCACACAAGCTTCCCCACCCCACAGAGGGTCGCAACTGCCCTCACCTTACTCGGGCCCTGCTCCTGGGAGGCAGCAGCACTCTATCCCCGCTGCGTGTACCCTCTAGGACTGGTTCAAGTACCCCTGGGGGTACACATACCCCCAATTGGCAACCCCTGCCCTACAGCATTGCACTGAGATATTTTCCAAGTCACTGCTCTTCTGCAGATAAACACTAATCTCTTATATTTGCCTGCATTAAAGTACAAGTGGATCGAACCAGATCACTATGCATGACTGCCCTGTAATTGTTATTCACTACCATACCAATCTGCATGCCACAAGCCAATTTTTTGGTAGTGATTTTATTCTTACATCCTGTAACAGGGAACCCTGGCCCTGTTACCGGAGAGCAGCACGGCCTCCTTTAAGAGAACCATCTTCATAGCATGAGCAGCCAGCAGAGCAGGGGTTCAAGGACAGCTCTGTAGTCATGTCAGCTGACTGGGGCCTCATATGACTAAAAGAGGGCTCAGGCAGGGGATATATAAGCTCTGGGACTGAGCCAGTCAGGGGGCCCAGTTCTGAGAGTTGTGGAGTGCAGAGATCTTGACTGTGGCATAGTGTCCTGCCCCCTCACCCTCTTAATGCCACTTGAATCTACAAGCAGGCTGGAAGCAAGCATCTCAGCTGGCCTGGGAATGTGCGACTTGTTAAGCAGGCAAGTGGCTTTCATGCTTATGTTATAGCCTGGGAGCTTATGGCTTATGTTACAGTTTATACTGGTGCCTTGGGTTTGGGACTAGAGGGGTAGTTCAGAGGTCCCATTAGTGTCCTACAGGGATGTGATTGTCTTGGACCCTGCTGAAGGGCCAGGTTTGAGGCTGAGTGGGGCTGGGGATCAGAAGCCAGGTTTAGAACAGCAGACCTGGGCTGTGGGACCAGCCAGAGTAGAGGGGTGGAAGCTGGGAAGACTAAAGCCCCAAAAGAAAAAGAGGGAAGGCTAGGAGTGGCCTAGAGATGAAGGGACAAGTGTCCCACCCGATTGGTGACTCAAAACCTGAGAGGCATGGGGCATAGTATAGGGAAGGTATGGAGCTGTGCAGTTATGGAAAAGGACCACCACTATCAGGTGTTCCTTACAGCAAGACCAGGTCTGGGAAGCCCTGGGGCAGCCTCTCTTTTATAACCATAAAAGACATCAAAACATGGCAGGCAAATGAAGGGGAGACTGTTCCCAGAGTGAACAGGGTAAAAAAGGGGAATTTCAGTGGCCTCCAGGGAGCTTGTGGCACTGGGGATAGTGCCCTGTTACACATCCACAAGTAGCTAAAAATATTGAATAGCATCAGGGTTAGCACTACTGAGTTATGGTCTCCTGCTAGTACCTTTTTGGATTGAGAAGACAACAAGAAATGTATTTCCACTGTTCCATGGTTAGGGAAAAAGAGGAGGGCTCCTCAGGCCTAGGGCACAAGGTCACAGGCTTGAATCTTGAATGTCCTTTCAGAACAGTACAGATGCCATTGTACTTCTCCAACAGGTGATGGCACATAGGTTAAACATGGTATTTTGTCATACACAGGGGAAATAGGCTAAAGCAAGAACTATTAGTTTTACCACTCACTCAAAAGGTAAGGCAGGAAGCAAATGGTAGGCAATCCCAAATGTCCCTATATTTTGTAACTACTAACATGAAACTACCTCCATAGATGTCATGCAAAGTAAGGGTACTTTCAGATTTATCATATACTACCATATGTGCACGTAATTAATAGATTCTCACACAGACCACAAGTAAAGTATTGAGCTCTGCTACCAGTAAAGTAATACGTTGTCTACTTTATGCCTCAGCTACAGAGATTGACAAATGAAGTCATATTGACAAGATTTCTGAAGTACTACTTGCAGCTTTGAAAACGGAGCTTGTCAGTTAGACAATGCTACTCTGCTTCCACATGCATCACTGAGGCATGAAGAAGAAACAGTAAAATGTATATGGAAAAGGGAAGAGGGGAAAGCAATACAAAAAACAGAACAAAGCAAAAACAGGCAGGAAAGAGAATCTGGTAAATTTTAAGTGGGAAATTAGAAATCAGATGAGTAAGTTCCTGGAACAGATTTCCAATAGGAGCAGGGAGAACTGGAGTGCAGAAAAACCTAACTGGTACACTGGAGTGGTTAATGCATAACATAATCCTGTTCATAAACTTTTTTAATGTTGCCTGTGAAAGCAGAGAATTTGACTCAATGACTATGAGGTTGCTTCCAACCCTATGTCCCATGTTGATAGAGCAAATAAAAGGCACAAAGTAGGAAAGAAATCAAGTTTAAAAGGCACAAGTCAAATCCCAAGAAGAGTACAAGGAGGGAAAGTGCTATAGGTAAGCACCAGCAAAAAGCAGAGAAGGAAGGAGAGAAATGTATGCGAGGAGACAAAAAGATAAAATGTTTGGTATGAATTTAACCACTGATTGTGTGACAGATATGACTTTCTATGCCAGCAGCCACAGCTAAGACAGAATAAAAACAAAGAACAATTTGTTATTCTAACAACAGTTCATTATTCTGCCATGTCTAAGGGTACCTTGATTACATATAAAATCATCTTCTTCTTATCTGCAGTCCCAGATAACTATGGCAATATTTACCTTATCCTATTCTACAGTCTTAGGAAAACATCTCCTCCAACCCAATACATGTCCACTCTAATGAAATTTAGCAAGTAAGTAAGAGTTTGGGGAAGTTATAACAACTCAGAAGGAAAAACTGCATATTTCATATATGTATAATAATATATAAAGTTCTGCGGCTGATGCTGTTCAACATCCCCTCATCCAGATCACTGATGAAGGTGGAAAGTACCCTGTCCAAGTTTGTGGATGACACAAAATAAGGGGCGAAGCTAACACCCTGGAGAGGAAGAACCAGATCCAAGCTGACCTAGACAGGTTGGGGAAGTGGGCAGAGAGCAACAGGATGCAATTCAGTAAGGACAAGTGCAAGGTGATGCATCTAGGGAGAAAGAACTGCCATCATACCTATAGGCTGGGAGATGACCTTCTCGGCACCACCGAGGCACTTGGAGTCACTCTTGACCCCAGGATGAACATGAGTCGTCAATGTGATGAAGTAGTCGGCAGAGCCAATTGCAGCTTGTCACGCATCCATAGGTGCTTCACAAACAGGTTCAGGGAGGCAATTCTCCCTCTCTATGCGGCACTGGTCAGGCCACAGCTGGAGTACTGTGTCCAGTTCTGGATGCCGCAGTTCAAGCGGGATGCAGACAACCTGGAGAGGGTCCAAAGAAGAGCCACTCGTCTGATTAGGGGCCTGCAGGGAAGGCCCTATGAGGAAAGGCTAAGGGACCTTAACCTCTTCAGTCTCTACAAGAGAGGCTGAGAAGGGACCTTGTGGCAGCATACAAATTCATAAGGGGAGAGCAACATGAAGTAGGCGACGATCTGTTTACCAGGGCACCCCCTCGAATAACAAGGAACAATGGCCATAGGCTACTGGAGAGAAGGTTTAGACTGGACATTAGAAAAAAGTTCTTCACGGTCAGGGTTGCCAGGACCTGGAATGGGCTTCCAAGGGAGGTGGCGCTCATCCCATCCTTGGGGGTCTTTAAGAGGAAACTGGACAGGCACCTGGCTGGGTTCACATGACCCCAGGTTTGGTGACACTTTTCTTGCCCGTCGGGGCAGCGAGTCAGACTAGACGGCCTATGGAGGTCCCTTCCAACTCTATGAATCTAGTTACCCCAGGAACGGCCTTATGGTCCAGGGATACTGTTCTGTACGCAACACAGAAGACCAGAAGAAATGGTTATCTCCATAAGACAGCAGAACCATAAGTCAGATTAGAAAAAAAATACACAAGTAGCCTACACAGCATGTCTAGCTCAGGAATGGGCAAAATATAGCCCACAGGCCAGATCTGGCCCACCAGGCAATTTTATCCAGCCTGTGAGTGCCCACTAATTGTACCCTGACCAACCCACACACCACAATCCCACCCTTGTGCACAGGAAGGCTCTGGCCTAGGCAGCAGGCACAGCTTCTGAGAAGGGCCACTGCTGCAGTCTCCAGGGGACTTGCTTAGTTTTCCCCATCCCCCAGCAGCTCCTCCTGTTCCTTCTGCAGTGGTCACTCTGGGCACCAGATAGGGAAGCAGCAGCAGGTGGGCCAGCCAGAGGAAGGGAGAGACTGCAGCTGGGCAGGAGCATGGAGCTGGGAGGAGCATGGAACCCACACCTAGGTGAGCAGCAGGAGTATGGAGCTCGGGTGGGTAGGGCGTGGGTGTGTGGGGTATGAAAGAGAGTTGGGGGTGTGGGCCTCACCTTCACACTATCCCCTAGGACACACAGCCCTTGCCACCAATAGCAAAAGAAAAACGTGGGAGACTTCAGGATGCTCGTGGCCCATGCAGGCACTGCTACCCAGCAACACATGGCTTCAGTCGGTTCTAGGAGTTGCATATGGTGGCAAGGAGCAGAGCCAGGCCAGCCCACCTCCATCACGTGGGGCTTCCCATGGATCACATGCAGCTCCCACTATTCACATGCCACCAGGGGGAAGCCCCACGTGATGGAGCTGGCTGCCTTCCATATTCCCTGCCTTCACATGCAGGTTGCGCAGCTTAGAGGGAATGCTGGGACCAACCCAATGAACTGTATGGTAAAAATCACATGCCTTTTGGCTTTGGATTTATATATAAATAGGTGCCAAAGTGCTGCTTAAAAGTCTGTTTATGAAGTATTTGTGCTAAAACTTGCAGCAGTTTAAAAAAAAAAAGCATGATGTGCATCAATTCTAGATGAACTAAGTCTATGGGTACTATATGCAAAATACTATAGCTATATTTATTTCAAGGTCAGTATTTGCAAATTTGCTTCTCACTTCCAGGTGCTCAGGAGAGCAGGATCTGACAGTAAGGGGGGAGGGGAAGGGAAAGGGGAGATTTATGGGGGGCAAGGGGGGCTACACCTCAGGTTTGTTTTCTCTACTGTATCAGTGGGAAGGGGACAAATTAAAGGAAAACCTCCAATAGTTAGTTTCTCTACCTGGAAGTTTATAACAAATTTATAAATTTTCCAAATCTAATTATTGGAGGGGGTTGTGTTTTATAATCAGGACCATGTTCTATTCAAGTAAATATGGTATTATATATTTCCTGCATTAGCGCCTCATGAAATCCCATTGTCTTTAATATAGCAAAGTGGCCGAGAGACTTTAATTAAAAGAACACCCTTTTACCACTTCCCCTTACCTTATCCAGACTCCCGCTTCATTTTGTTCATGAATTCCCTTTTCCTCATATACTATCTTGACTCTGCAAGACTAATCTGCACACCAACTTTTTTCCTGTCTGCTACAGTCTATAATAAAACAAGTCCATAGTAAAATAAAACAAATGATCTCAGCACATCCCAAAGCTCCTCTGTACACTTTCTGAAGAGTTAAAACTCCCAGCGATGTATGCAGGAGCAGCATTATGTCACAGATCTGGATAGCAGGTGCAACAGGGGGCCTTCCAAGGGCCAGGTCTCACATCAGCCCACCCACCTGTCTAGGGGCAGTCTGCCCCATCTCACTTGGCACAACTTAAAGTGGCAGGCACCAAAGGTGCTCTGCCACAGCAGGGAAATCTACTGAACTAGATGGGTCAATTTCTTCTCTTTTAGAGATTACTATTTTTGTCCAGTTCTTCCAGCCAAGGCACATACAATGGCTGCCTGGCTCAGTCTCAGTGCTTTACTATCTATAAGAAGGGTCTTCCAGCTATAAATGGACAATCTCTAAGTGCTAGCATTTGCTGTCCTGCACCTCTAATTAGATTTGTGCACCTACAAAAACTCCCATCCCTCCCTTGCAGTGGTATTGTGGCCACTCTCTCTATGGCATCCCCTGCCCTCCTCCGCACCTATTCATCTGACATTCACACATTAGCATCTACTAATATTCACAGCACTAAATTTGTAATATTGTATTATTCTTCATTTTGACAGTACAAGAGGGTAATCTCAGGGATGAGCTGCTGTTTTTTAAAACAATATTACAACATTTTAAAACATCATGCATATATCACAGTTGTCTATGACTAGTCAGAATAAATAATAGTTTAATAAGAACAAGAATTGAGCTCTGCAAAACATTACATTTGAGTGAAGAACTATTTCAAAGAGACAATGTATATATAAGCATGTATATATTAAAAACTGACTAACTGTATAAATGAGCAGAACATAAGATATATGAAAGGGGAGCAAAGGAGGAAAGGGAAATTAAAAAAAGAAACGATGATGAATTCATACTGAGAAGAGGAAAAATAAAACATTGAGAAGGCAATCAAATATAACACATTCAGAAAAATAAAAGCCTGTAAGTTCTTAATAAACCTCAAAGAGTTTTGTAGCCATTGCTCACAGACACAATACAAAGCTTAGAAGCTTCAAGTACTTGGCTGCTGATGTAATATTTATGGTTCACCTCACCTGCCCACGTATTTTGACAGTTTAAAGCTTTCTGCTTCCCAACCAATTGAGCAGATGGCTGCCAAAGCCTCAATAGCAAGATTTATATAGAACAGAAAAAAAAAAGCATGACAAAGCTAAAGGAGGAGGATCCCCAAAAGAAAAGCAGAAGTGAAATGTTACTGATCATCAGTATTAGTAATTTTTTGTTGCCCTAGAAGAAAGACCATTCTGATGCCTACAATCACCCCTCCTCCAAAAGCTTAAGGAAATGAAGCTATGGGCAGGGAACAAAGCCAAAAAACAAAAATAAGAGCGTGGGGAACACCTGTAAGTGTACAATATACAATCCTAATGACCACTATTCCAACATGGCCCTTAACAAGAGTTTTAATCCATGCCAAAAGCAAACCAAAACAATTCACCTACACCAACCTGTAAAAGACTTGAACCAGTGCAAAATCTGTTCGGTTCCGATCAAGAACCAATGCTTCCTACCATTCTGTCCATGTACCCTCAATTCCATAAGAGACACCACAGTGTCTCAGTGGGCCTAGATGTCCTACAGGTGTTCTGTAACTGGTTGACTTCCATTTCAGATAATAATCCTCATCAGCGCTAAGATGAACTACGTAATCCTTGTTATAACTTTTAATTATAAAAAGGTATTGCCGAGTATTAACGTTTATTTTCACAATCAGCTTCTTTGTATCCCAAAGTGCCCCCACTGCCATTTTTCAGCACAGAGATGCTGATACACATAACACTCTGGGCACTTTAATTACAGCAGCTCCAAGAGCAAAAGCGACTCTAATTAAAGCACCCTCCACCCCTCTCTCCCAGAGCACATTTATAAATACCTTCAGATACCGAGTCTGGTATGAGTGTGTGTGACAGATATACCTATAGCTGTGTGTGTGAGTGTGTATCTATATCTCAATATATATCTATACACACAGAGATATATGTAGATGTATCTATAGATAACTATATATCTATAAATATACACATACGTACACAAAACATGTGAGAGAAAAAAAAGAGGAGGGGGCAATTCTGTTTAATCTAAATTGAAGGGTCAAGATTTTAATTATGCACCCAACTTGAGAGACCGTGGCTGGCATACAATTTTTCAGAAAGCTGGTGTTAAACACTTCCTAAAAACCATGTCCCTCCAAAATGTCTCCAGTTTGTTACCCATAAAAGGGTGAAAAACCAAATACCACTAATCTTTAAAAAAGAACACACACACAGAGCAAGCAAATGCACAGCTGTGTGCTCTATACATGTAACTACAAAATTAATAAATCCAAAGTTCCAGCTTATTTTGGATTTACAGTATCTGACCATTTGATTACTCATTCAGAAAACATTCTGTGACTGAGTATATTCAGAATGTTCTGTGCCTTCGAGTAGTATTGCAGGTTAAATTTTGTCATCTTTGAAGTCATGAGGAGTTCTGCCTGACTAAAGATGACAAGATTTTTATGCCACACAACATTTCAATGAATAAAAATAAAGGCTGGATAAACTCATATATGAGGTAAGGCAGAAAAAAACCACACACTAAAAATCCAACTCCTATATCATAATAGATATATATTTTAAGTTAGCTATAGGAATCTACAATTCCATATTGAAAATGAAAAGAAAGAAAAACACTCACTAACCATGCTGTAGTCCTCTTTTTTAACAGTCTACTACATATTCAGCTAGTGTTACAGTAACTACCAGGAAATAAGGAGATGCAAGAACTGACAGATCCACTTCTATCTAACCAAGGCCCAAGGTCACGCTGCCCTCCCTCCAGTCACAGACAAGAAAAAGAAACATTGAGGAACAGAAAGGGATAAAACATTTAAAATTTAGGAGGCAAACAGAGAAGATCATGGGTAACAAATTATCAACAAGGAACTTTCCCCATCCTATAACAGATCAAGAAATAAGACAGCAAATACAGCAAGGATGCCCACAGTGAAAGCTGCTTTCTATTTCTATGCCAAGTGAAAGACTGTTCCCAAAGCAAGATTTATCTTGGATTATGGGGTATTTCAAGAGATGGTGTTGCATCAGCAAATGAGAGGACAACCAGGTTACCACCTTATGCATCTCGAAACACACAGCTCATAAAGTACAAACCTTTCTTGGAAAGTGGAATTTTACCATCTTAAATCAAAGTCTGTCTGTTGATTATAACCTTATACACAAGTGTGTAACATTTTAACAAGTGTACATAGCTAATGCTTTACTTTTATTTCAGTCAAATAACTGCTTTGCTTTCCTAAACTCTTGTAGTTCTAGACCATTCTGTTTTTTAAGATGTTCAATTACATGATGTGGAAAGATCAGAGGGTGGGGAAAAAATAATTTCTTTGCTCTGGAATCCATCTTAAAGTTGTTAAAGAATTCTGATCCTAAACAAAGAAAACATCATCTCAAGATAAAACTGTAAATTGGAAAAAAATTATTAGGAAGCTCATTTTGCCAAATCATATAGCCAAGATGATGGCAATAAGGAAGAGAGTAACTAAGTAGGCCACCCTTAGGGACTCAAAGAGAAGGTCCATGAAGACCTGCAGAATCAGAGAGGCATCCTACTGCAAGATTGCTAAAATGGATGCGTGTGCAGCAGGTTTGTTTTGGGGGTTTTTTGGCACTGAACTGGGAGGTAAAGAAACCAACCTCACCACCACCATCAAATTACTTCCATTTTGGAACGGACCCCCAAATGAGATGACTTTCTATTACCTCTAGAATGCATTAGACTTAGAGGCATTAATGTTTTGGGCAGCCAGTAAGGAATGTGGATTCTCATGCTGGAAAAGATCTTTTGAATACTGCATGTTTAGGCTGCTCTTCCAAGGGTTTCAATAACCAATGTGGCCACAGTGAACAGAAAGCCATACTGCAGGATGCCAAAGGTTCTCCATCAAAGGCAAACTACAGAAGAAACTGATCTACATTTAAATCAAATCTCCTTTCAATCAAACCCCACAGAAATAGAAAGGAATTGAAACAGGTGGGACACTTTAGGAGGCATGCAGAAGGGAAGATGTTAAAAGGGTCTGCACAGCATAACAGACATTACAGCCTTTAGGGAGGATCTCAACTGGTCATTGATAAGAGCGAGCTAAAAAGAAGAGGACAACAGAAGTTACACATAACTAGTTTAAGTGATCAGAAACTGGTTTAAAACTGTAACAGGACAGGAGCTCAGTGCACATAAACCAGCTTCAAAATGGCTGAAACTGGTTTACGATAAACCTGGTCAAATGTAGTATCAGATTTAACTGATTTGGGTCAAACCAGTTTATAAAACTTCTGTCGCAGACCCCTTCCTGGTTCAACAGAAATCACAGTTCCCCAGCATGCTTTGCAGCCCTGAGCTGGGTTATGCGGTCTACTCTAGCAAAGTAGATCTGGCAAGCTAGAGGCCCATCGGCCTGACCTCTATCCTGGGGAAGGTCTTGGAAAAGAATTATCAAAAGAGGCCATCCTTAACAGACTAGCTGACAGCAATATCCTGAGGGATACCCAGCATGGGTTTGTTGTGGGTAGGCCTTGCTTGACCAATCTCATTTCCTTTTATGACCAGGTGATTTATCACCTGGACAAGGAGGAAGAAATCAACGTTGTATATCTTGATTTAAAAAAAGCCTTTGATCTGGTATCCCACAATTATCTCTTGGCTAAACTGGCTGGCTGCAGCCTCGGCCTCACCACAATCTGTTGGCTGGGGAATTTGTTCCACAGTAGGACCCAGAGGGTGGTGGTCAATGAGATCCAATCGTCTTGGTGCACTGTGACCAGTGGGGTCCCTCGGGGCTCTGTCCTAGGGCCTATACTATTTAACATCTTCATCAATGATATGGACATTGGTGTCAGAAGTGGACTGGCCAAGCTTCCTGATGACACCAAACTCTGGGGTAAAGCATCCATACCTGAGGACAGGAGGGTGATCCAGGCAGATCTTGACAGGCTCATGAAATGGACGGATGAGAACCTGATTGTGTTCAACACCGAAAAATGCAAGGTTCTCCACCTTGGGAGGAAAAACCTGCAGCATGCTTATAGGCTCGATAGTGCTACGCTGGTTAGCACTACAGATGAAAGGGACTTGGGGGTCATGGTTGACCACAAAACGAACATGAGCCTTCAGTGTGATGCTGCGGCTAGTTAAGCAAGCAAAACGCTGGCTTGCATCCATAGATGCTTCTCAAGTAAATCCCGGGACGTCATTCTCCCATTGTATTCGGCCTTGGTGAGGCTGCAGCTGGAGTACTGCACCGTTTTGGGCTCCACAATTTAAAAAGGATATGGAGAAGCCTGAGAGGCTGCAGAGGAGAGCCACGCACATGATCAGAGGTCAGGAACACAGACCTTATGATGAGAGGCTGAGAGCCATGGGGCTCTTCAGCCTGGAAAAGCGCAGGCTCAGGGGTGACCAGGTGGCCACCTACAAATGTAATCGGGGTGCTTATCAGGATCTGGAGGAACATCTGTTCACCAGAGCATCCCAAGGGATGACAAGATTGAACGGTCACAAACTCTGCTGCGACCAATTCAGGCTGGACATAAGAAAGAACTTCTTCACTGTCCGAGCCCCCAAGCTTTGGAATAGACTGTGGCCGGAGGCAGTTCAAGCATCCACTTTGAACGCCTTTAAGACATATTTGAATGCTTATCTTGCTGGGATCCTATGATCCCTGCTGACTTCCTGCCCCTGGGGCAGGGGGCTGGAATCAATGATCCTCTGGGGTCCCTTCCAGTCCAAATGTCTATGAAATCTATGAAATCCAAAGAGCAGGGCTGGTCCTGCCCCTCTTCTCACTAACAGTGAGGGCTGGCTGACAAGGTGGGGGAGTGGGGGTAAGCCCAGCCAGGAATGTAGTCCAGTCTATGGGGGTGGGGCGGATTCCCCCCACCCCCGGCAAACCCTGGCTGGGGTTTGGGGCCAGGGAGGGGGGTTAAATACCTCTTCCCCACTCTAACTTACTGCTGGCTGCAACTGTGGACTATGAATGCCAGAGACACCTGAAAGCTGGAAAACGAAATGATGAGCAACCCTGCAGAGTCCTGTTCTGATTTAGGACTGCAAATCCCAGAGACCTCAGGGGCAACAGGAAGAAGAAATGAACACACAGCCAGAGAGCTGTGCTCTAATGCCCCCTGGCTTCTGACCTCAGCCACTGCAGGCATGTGGCTGCATTTCCTGAATCAGAGGTAAATGTGTGTTCACTTCTGTTTCAATTTAATCTGTGCATTTTAGACTAACCTGCAAAGACTGAATTGATTCAGTCTCGGGCTTTTTGACTGTCTGTACTTAGCCCAGAAGACCAGATGGAGAATTGGTATGCCTTATGTAAGGACACCAAGCCTTCAACTCAACAACACAGAAGAAGAGTCAGGCAGCCAATGCAGATGTTTGTGAAACAAGGATTAATACCTGAAAATTCCTGCAGAAAGAAATGTTGTGGCCACAGGAGGACCAGAGGGATCCAAGAGAGCCAAAGTAACAGGTTTCCAATCAGGCAAGGTAATTCTGGCTGGCTTCTGGGGCCAAATACCTCAACTAACACCTCCTATTGAAGCAGTTTCACCATTTGAGCTTTGCCATCTTCCATACTGTCTCTCCCTGATCCTTTGCTCCAGATCTCAATTTCTTTGTCTCTACTGCTTCTGTGCATATATATATTTAATTGATTTCTCTGGAAGGAAGAGTGTGAGACAAGAAAAAGAAGAGGGTTGGAGGGAAGAAAGAAGAAAGCAAAACTTAAAAGAACTAACATAGAACTGTGTTTATACAGATAGTTTGGATACAGATTCCTTCATCTCTTTGCTCCCTAGAAGATGAGCAACTCTTCATACTATTTTTTAATAGAAATTTAGACACTTATTTCTGTCAATTATCACCTCATGTGCCCCCCTTGACGTGCAAAAATAGTATACAGCCAAAATTCATGGGCGGTGGGGAAGGGAAAAAGAAAAAACACGCATTGAATCATAATTTTCACATCCGGACTTGCAGCGAAGAACTGAAACATAACACAACACAAGGGTCTAGTCTCCTTAGCAATAGCATAAATTACAAGGACAATGTAATGGGAACTGTACTGGGTACAATTTATGTTGTATCCTAAGGCTAAATCATAAGCTACGCAGAAAAGGCAGATTTTGAGATTTACTACGAGGAAGTTACTCAGGAGTTGCAGATGAGAGATACAGGAGTTAAAAAGTAAATAATTCTGTTTGATTGTGAAGCACAAGCCAGCCCAATCTGCAAACAAACAAGAAGGGGCAAAAAGAAGAGTAAACAGAAATGAAATGAGAAAGCAAAGGAGCTGGTGGCACTGAGTTCAAATAGATATATTAAAGATTTGAAGAAAATATAAACAAAAACAGGTAGGCAATTTAAAATTGTATTCCAAGATTTACAGAATGCCATTGAAGGTTGAACTGAAAGACTCTGTCCAACCCAGAAGAGTACAGAGACCTTTTGCACATCAAAAAAAACCAGCAATGTGTGCGCTCCTCCAGCATGCAAAGCCATTCTTTCATACTGTACCAGAACCACTCTATTTGATGAAATCAGATAACTCAGTTGCATGACATAGGTCATCTACTGTTAAGTGCTGATGGTTCAAAGCGTAGGGGAATGTTGCTCTTCTTCTAGAGCTAAATATATCATGTATCTCTAGCATAGGAGGGTTTTTTTAATCTATTAAACATTCATCTACAGGAAGGCAACCAGAAGAATCCCAGGGAAGCTAATAGTTGCAAATACATTCATCCCATCCTGGAGTTCCAATTATTACCTCATACTTTATTAAGCTACACCTTTTGGGTTCTTAAAGTTTTTCCTGAGTCCGTGCCAGACTCAGTCAGGCACTAAACCTCCTTGGCCTAAAACAAAGTGTTCCAAATCATGAAATTCCACTGGACCTTTATTCCACATAACATCAGACCACAGGGAGAGCCTCTAGGCAATTGCCTAGAAATAACTGGCAGCACAAAGGGTGGTTTTCCTGTGGAGATCATATATTCAGATACAAGAAGAGAGCAATTTCATAGAAATGAATTTTGGTGAGGTATACATTACAGTTAAATTAAGTGGAGGCAGGTAGAGGACTTTCTGAACAGCTGCCCAAAGAAAGAACATAAGACTTACTTAGAATGGGTTGCTGAAGATGGGCAAAAGTACTATGGTAAAGCATTAGGACTACCTGATAAAGCTACATGCTTATGCTTTCTCTACATGCTGCTATTAGAATTAACTAGTGCACTTACAAGATAAGCTGGTTGTCAGGAAATCTCAGCTTTCACGAGCAACCCTGGTATCATTACCCATGCGCAATAGTGCACCCACATAATTCAAATGTCTTCTAGGTACCTGAACAGCCCTTGATAAATCAAAGAACTTTCTACAGCCATTAGTACTTCCTACTTGTAAAGTACTATGCAATTAGGACCAAGGTCAGATCTTCCTACCAAAAAAAAGACTCACAAGGAGGTGAGAATACATTAAAAACTACATAAAACCTTCCTGTTTTGCCTATCTGGAAAGCTCATGACAATACTCACAAGCCTTAGGTCCTTCCCATAAAGGGAAGCTGAGCTGAGACCAGCTCTTCTCCAATACTGCCTAAAGCCACAGGCTATAACATTTCCTCCAAGTAGCAAAAAGAGTTGCTTGGAGCATTACCCTCCTAGACTCCAACCCTTCCACTGAGTCTCTTTCTCCTGCTGGCATTGTATGTGTGTGTGTGCACCTAATTGATTTGTGTGTTTGTATATGTGCAATTGTGTCACACCCTCCTGTCTAACAGCGCAATATTGAGATCTTGAGAGTTGGCCTGACCCCACAGGGCAACACTGTAGTAGCCTTTCGGAAATATTAGGTAGATGACAACAAAAGTGTAAACAACATTTTTAGTAAACCAATTAATTAGTGTATCCTTATGCAGTGCATTACTTTATCTTCTTAACACTCTTACGCACTTTCAAAATTTATCATTTTATACTTAGCATAAATTTATGTATGTTTGATTTTAATTTTTCAATTGTTTATGGAGACCATCACTTAGACATAAGAATGCCTTTTGCCATATTTACTCATGTACCACATGCAATTTTTCCCTAGATATCAGCCCCCCTAAACTGGGCTGCATGTCTTAAGCAGGCTTTTCTTCATTGGAACAGCAGCGTGGAAGAATGCAAGCATGGAGACACGGCTGCAAGATGGCTGCAGTGCTTCTCTCTCTACCAGCCCCAGGGAAGGAATGAGTAGAGTTAACCCTCTCACAGTCACTTCAGTCAGGGTCGCCTGCAATCAGGATCTAACCGTAACTGAAAATTTCTCTCTCCTCAGTTTACCTTCCCAATACAAAGTGCATGTGGTATATGAGAAAATATTGTTCAGGGTTGGTTTATCAACCGTATACCATTTGATTCATTGGCCAACTCTAGACCAGGATTGGAATATGACAAATTTTGTCCTAGGATTGCAATATGACACATTTTATTGTGGATCCCAAACAGCACATGACCTGTCATGCTACATGTGCATTGTAGGGCTTGCAGTTTTTGGCAGCTGTGAAAAAATTTGTTAGATCTCAATTGTACATCTGCTCAGGTATGCAGCTGGCTGCACATATCTACTCAGGCTGTAGAAGCTGATGATAAGGGAGTATGTGTGGCTCTGACAGCATGTGTGGTGGGCAACTGGGGGTGGGGGAGCAGCCTGAGGTGCTGAGCTGTCACTAGCACACATACTACTGGTTGCAAGCATACTGAGATATGGGCAGCTGGGAATTACTGTGTGTAGTGAGTCCCACCCCACTTTGGGGACATTTAAAACCTCACAGTGCAGCCCAGTATTGAGCTATATGGCACAGCTTTAAGTATCCCTACACAGGGGGAACCAATGCCCCCACCATGCCAGGAAGCCCCACCGTGCAGCCAGCATCAGGCTGCATGGTGGGGTTCTAACATGCCACATGTTCAAATTAAACTGTGATACAAGCCAGCCACAAAAATGTTCCAAATTAAATAGAAAGAAACATCTGTGGCACCAGTTTGTCATTTTTATTGAAGAATACACTCGTTTGAATGTCTGGCATGCTACAAAAAGGCTGCAGGATGCTTACCTTTAATCTGCAACAAACATAAGGACAGGAGGATGCTTAGAAAGTTAAAACATAAACAAAAAATTCACAGATTTTATGTGGTATTCATCTAAAATGCCACTCACTCAGAATTTGATTACTTCTGCTCCGATTTATAGAGATTTTAATCCAACAGGAATGCTCATAGAAACGTACTTTTGTAGTTAAAAGTATATGAGGGAAGGACAAACATTTTTCAGAACTTCTGAAAGTAGTAGCTCTTCAAATATAGGTATTTGTTTTGTATCGAAATTTGCTAGTTTCACACACAATGATTCTAATAACTTGCTTCATCTCTGTTAGCCTGGACATAGCTGAAGGAATTGACTAGGGAAACTTATTAGGAGGTACCTCAGCTTGTATAGGATTTTTCCATCAGACCCATACAGCTTCTTATCTTTCTAGAGCCAATTTTAATGCATGTATTGGGAAGATTCTCTTTTTATATTCCATGAAGCATAAAGAGATGAAATGAAAGAGATGAAATAATCTGACTAGGAGCCACCTGATCATTTTTCCATTATTTTCCCAAGTTAGAGGTAGGCTGTAACAGCATCATCATACACTACATTCTGATGCAGATAAACATATAGAAACAATTCAGCTTACTATTTTTTTCAGATAAGATAAATAGTGATGTAGAAATTTTGTACAAATTATCTATTACATATTTATGTATTCATTCTTTAGATTTATATTCCACCCTTCCCAAAAAAGGCTCAGAGCAGCTTATGGTAAGAGACAAAGTAACTTATAAAAGCAGGGGGAAAAACAGAATAAATAAAATAAATTGTCCAAACAATACCCTAAAATGTAAAACATTCTACCCCACCCCACCCAAGTTATTCCTGCTCATCTGCCATTCATCTAGGAGCATCCTTCCCTGTTCCCCTGGCTAATCCAACCTGAAATGAGACTTATTAGAGTGCAATACAGCATGAAGTCTATGAATTAATTGAAGGAAACATTAAGCACTTCCTTTCTCTAACCCAGATTTACCTGGTCACACTATTTTATAAACACACAATCATTATAGATTAAAGTAGTTCTTTTTAGCTCCATGAGAGCCTAATTTAAAGCTCACTGAAACTGATGGAAAAACCTCAATAAATTTCACAGAGCTTTGCATTGGGCCCTAAATCCATGAAATCCTTAAAAAGAAAAAAAAAATTGAAGCGTTTCCAATGCGTTAGAGAGGTATTTTCATCTGCTTCAGCCTGTAGCATAGAATAATCAAATCTTAAGCCACTAAAAACATTTTGTACCTTACCCACACAACATTTTATTAATGATGGACACAGAATGAGAACACATTTCATTTTATATGAGTAACACAAAATGTGTTTTATTTAAAGACGCAGTGACAGCCTCATTGACTGCTTATATGACTGAATGTATAATAAATTCTAGATAGTATTAAAAGCAATGTTTTGGGACTATTTCAATTTAACTGAAAGAATAGACTAGAAGAATCAGAGGTGGACTTGGCAAACCATACTTTACGTGCAATTTAAAAAAAAATAGACAAAAATTAGAGTTTGTAATGAAATCTGGTAAATATTTTTATCTATTTAATAACTGAAACAACTTTTTTTTAAACACACATATTACTGTTTTTTCTCATTAATTGGCAAACTGCAAGTGAATTAAATTCTTTTCACCAAGAACAAATTTGTTCTATCACTGCCCTTTATAAATACACAATATATTTAGAAAAGCCAGACACATAAAATACATGCCAAGAGTTTCACTTTATGCGTGTTGCCTTTTAAGAAAGGTTATTCATAGTCATAAGCCACCATACATGTCCTCACTATATCAAGGACCCTTCCATTCTGTGGAGATCATGGAATCACAAAGAAGCAGGGCTGGAAGGGCATCCCTATCCAAACCACCCAATACAAACCACGATCTAAACTCTGTGTAAAACTACCATCAGCCCTGACACAACACAGATGTAACACCCTAATCTGCCACAGGTAAAGCAGGGAAACCAGGGCAGCTAACATCCTGCTTCTATCAAATGTTGCCAATATATGGTCAAGAGATCCTAGGTAGAGGGTCATGCTCCTCTGCTTCCCCTCTGCCCCTCCCCCCCCACAAATCCCCACAGTCTTTACCAATCTGACTATGAGGTAAAATCGTACAAGACCCTCTGCTTCCCCTCTGCCCCCCCCAACACACACACGCACACACGCACGCACGCACGCACGCACAGTCTTTACCAATCTGACTATGAGGTAAAATCCTACAATCACCACCAAAACATCCTGCGAGGAAGGCAAAACACAAATGTCAAGATTAGATTTGTCCTTCCTGATATTTGTTTTCCACCTTCACATATTACACTGACTGAAACAGAAGAACAAAAATGTAGATCTAGTCCTCTTCTCACTTTCATCAGTGCAAAATCATTGCAACTCCACTATTATATATCAAAAGCAGAAATCAAGAGAAACATAACTAATGTGCATAGAGAGCTATTAGCCTGAACAATGGGAGAGTAGGTCCTGTTTTACTATCATTTATTAATTGTGTTGTGGTTGCAGACAGAAGCTCACAGCAGGGTGGAGGCCCTTCTGTGCTAGACAGCACTCATATACAATAAAACTTTCAAAACCATTCAAGTTCCCGGTCTACGTCTCACTGAGTTTCATTGTATCATATGCAGAACTGAGGTTCAGTGAAACTCAGAGGTGTAGGTCACTTGCCTGGCTTCTGAAAATGTTACCCATGATGAAAACTCTTTGACCCAAAAAATTTACAAGCACTGTTTTCACCTTGCCCACCCAATCTGAACTGAAAAGATGGTGCACATGCACATCTGGTTTAAATCCAAGTTATAGTTGCAAAATAAACTAATTGTTCTAGTGAGAGGATAAGTCAAAAGAGCACTGACATCCTCCAGGTGACACACCTGTTGTTGCTGAGAGTGCTGAGGACAAGTTTCACAAAGCCTAAAATGGAGAACAGGTCCAATTAAAAACTCTTTTCTCCAACCACAAACTGACTGGAAGAAAAATGGCAGCTTCCAAAACACTACTTTGCATGGTGGAGGATGAGGGATTAATCTGACTTAATTTAAAATGGCTGTGAAATGTAGTCAAGCCACCCTTTGTAAAAAGATTCATCCATTCTCAAAATATTTTCATGACAAAAGGGAGATGGATGTCAGACTGGATCAAGATTGCCAAGTGCATGCAAATGAGACTAAAAATATATCTTCAGGGCACAAAACAATTGTTAATGCTCTCTTGAATAAACTACTGTGACATTATGGATATGCCCAATAGCAGGATAAAAATAAATCATCTTCACGTATCAAGTGACAACCAAAGTTGAGAAAAAGATTTTAAATGCAGGGGTCAGCAACCTATGGCCCACAGAGCTTTTGGATTGAGCAGAATTCAGTGGCAGGGCACTCTAGCACTGTGCTCATCAGCTGCCCAAGCCTCTGGCAGAAGAGAAGCTTTGCCCGTGCTGCAGGGCAGCTGGGCAGGAAACTCCAGCAGAGTGGGGTTTTCACCACATCACAGCTGAGCTGTGGGGAGATGCAGCAGTGGCAGCTGTGTTCTAATATGCCTACCTCCAACCCAAGCTGGATCATTTCAACCCTCCCACTGGAAAATTTTGCCCACCTCTGGCTCAATGTATTAGAGTATTTTAAACACACAAATTGACCAAGTACATTTTAATACCATCATTAAGTGGTGATGTTTGTTTCAGTTCTCCCTAGAAACTAAAAAGCTTTGGGACAAAGCAACTATGACTGCAGATCAATTCCTCCAAACCTGCAAAGACTGCTGGAAAGCTGCTACACCCAGGATGACTAGAGGAAGCACAAGGACCTACTTAAAACTTTGCTGAATTACAAAGGCCTCCCCTCACTGCATTCACAGAAGTTTAGGGCTGGAAGGGACCTCATGAGATCACTGGGGCCACATTCGACCAAGGCTAAAAATTGGGTCCTTTAAATACACTTGGCTCCTTCCATACCACCATAAAACAAAAAATCTCTTGCAATAAGTATGACAAAGATTATAACTGGAGGTGGCATAAATTTCATATAAATGAAATCATGACAGGTTTATTATTTATCCTCATTTGGTCATATTAGAAGTATGAGATACTGATTTGCCTTGTTTCTTTTTATCAAGGGTAGCTATAATTACTAAGCTATGTAAAGGGCATGTATGTTTGTTTGCGCATTTCCTCACTGTACACAGGGCCATAAGGTATACACAGTTTCTACTCCTGCTGTACGATTTAACTACAAAACCAGTCACTAACTTCCAGATACTAGACAAAAATATGCCATATACCGTGCTACCTTACCATTTTTTGGAACAAAGAGCCTCACATTGAGGATACCCCACCTTGTACAGAAAGTACAAGCAGTTTTGAGAAATAAGAAAGGGATCATGACAAGTCATATCCTAATTTGTACATTACCCTGGGGAGATCGTGTGTCAAATTACACAGGATGAATAGCATATTAATGCATTCTGAACAGCATTATTTAGCTATTAGCAAAGTTCAGAATCAATAAAATGCTTTTTCACTGGGCGTCTAAATATACTAGGATGACTAACAAATAACAAAAGCAAGTGGCCTTGTCATCCTCTTGGAGGCTCCAAACCCACCTTTTTCATATACTATGGTCCCTGAAGCAGATGTTGCCATTTTTGCAGTAGTTCAGTCTTTCTAACATTGTATCTGAGATTATTCTCTCTCTCTCTCTACAGCCTACCTTTATTATTTTACCTTGCGAGAGACAGAGATAGCAGTTTTGAGCAAACTGTATGCATTCCCAGGTTATGGATATTTTCCCCACTGCAGCTGCCTAGTGCTAGATTATAAACTCCCTTTCCCCTGATTTTATACAAGGCCTTGAAGAGGCAGTAGATCCCAACAATTACTACCACCACCACTGGCTGCACTTCAGGCATCTCTCTCTCCCTCTCTCCCCACTCTGTATTAAAATACTCAGATTTACCAGATGTATGACCCGATTTGTCTTTTGAAAACTTCTCTGTCCTGGTAATTATCTTATTTGCTATAGCAATGTAACTCTGTTTTGGGGTCAATTCCAATATTTGTATACTGAGAAATATTTCCATTAGAAAATAACACAGCTCTAAAGTTTTGATAGTGAAAACTACTGTTTAAACGTTTCATTGGAGGGTACCCAGGAACACAGCAAGTTATGCAGAAGCGTTCAATAGTGAATAGATATTCTTATTTGCGTGGTCTTTAGTACTTGTAAAGTTTTAAATATAGGCTCTCTTCTGGTAGTTCAGAATCTGAACTGACTACTGCATCATACTATCATCATCAAAGATAAGATTTTTCTTTCCCTCTAATCTCTTCCAGCCTTCCATCACAAACCTGTCTCTCGACACCAGATTACATGCATTACATGGTTAAGGGCCTCTGATCCACTTCTGGTACCTTAACACTTACTAGGTCTCAAGGCAAACGGAAGATCAAATGTAGAGAGGTAAATACATCCTATATTCTTTATGAATCAATGCAGAACACTTTTTGCCAGTATCAAGAGCAACTCGACAGGCACCCAGGAGAAAATCTGAACTATAGCTACTAGAAACCTTAAAGATAAGAAAACTGATGCAGTCAGTGATTTGGATAAGAATTTGAAATGAATTCAGCACCACCAAGAACCATCATGCCTGCACTAATTTCCAGTCTTTGAGGAGCCTGCCCTCCTTTTTAGCTAGAGTTCAACAGCTGACAAATAGTAGCAAGAAGTAGGATAGGTGAAGAAGCAAAAACTCACAGAATAGCACTACAAGCACCTTGCCCACTGGACTTTACCAGCTGATAAGAGAAAAAACAGAAATAGATTCAATTTAAATATGAACCAGTAAGAACAGAGGGAAAGACTGAACATACGTCATACAATACCCCTGCTATGTATGCCTACTTTCCACTAAACTAAACACAACTCAACTGGACCATAAATTCTGCCAAGGAAGTTACCATGCTCCAGAGCCAAGCATCAAACATTCCATTTTTTTACCTCTCTACCATAACTGAAGGTCACCTTCTAGCCAGGAAAATGGCAAGTCAAAATGTAGAAGGATGTATTAGGCTGCCAACAGGACAGGCTGAGGCCACTTGTCACAAAGCCTACTATATTTTGAGGTTTTTGTAAAACATCGGGAATCTTTACTTGTTTTATTAATATGGCATGTGTAATTTCAATGGATAGGTGCATTAAGTTGCATCATCTTTATATGCTTTGTGGTACTCAGGGCTGTCCCTAGGGGTGTGCAGGGCCTGGGGCATTTCAGCCTGTGTGGGGCCTGGGGCAGGGAGAGTGGTGAGCGGCTGGAGCCAGCAAAGGCAGTGGCACTTGGCAGGTGTGGTGCATGGCGGCCGCAGCAGGGTCTACGTGGCACTGACCTGGGGTATAGGGCCATCGCCCCTGGGGCCATCACCCCAATTCACCCCCACCCCCGGCGGAACTGCCCTGGGGGTACTGGATATAAAATGTATTTTGTATGTTGTAACAGGGCCAGGATTGCATGATTGGCACTCCCTAGATAATGAATTTCTTTTGCACCTGGAGGATGCTCAGTCCCTAAATGGCTGAAGAGAAGTAATCATTGAAAATTAGCATCTGGCATGGATATGGTAAATAGTCAGGCACATAGACCCTTGAGGACTTGTGGCACAAGATTCAAGCCTTTCCAGACTATGATAGATTTCCACTTTAAAAGGAGACACCATAACATGAGTATCATCTGGCAGCAAGCTATTCAAGGAAGGACATTTCTCACAGTGAAGAAATTGAGAGACTGTATGTTTTGGTATGTCTGAAAGGATGCAAACATTTTCCTGCATAATTAGATCAGGAAAGACTTCTCATATGGTAAATGTACACTCTTGGGGGGCAGGAAATGATATACAGAGTAAGGGCTCCTCAAGAATCTAATGGAAAATGTATGTAAAAGACCAGATAAAAAAACTAAACTTAAAAGCTTTGCCCCAAGAGCAAGGTTTAGTCTTTTTCCAGAGATAGGGAAAAGTTTAGGGCCTCAGCTAGTGGACTGAATAGAAGCTGCATTCTTGGGTCTAAGATACAGGGTAACATCAGATCATCTTTCTGATATTTTATTTTGCTTGTTTATTCTTGTACAGTAGCTTTAAATCTCAACATATGGTTACCAATTTATATTTGCTCTGTTCTAAAAATAAATCTTATCTTTTCTAACAAATATTGACAGTGATAACTGTGATCAAGAGCAGTTGACCATACAGGCAGGCCTCTTCCAAGGCGGGGGGGAAGGGGTATTTATCTTTTCTGAGCACGTGACCAGACAAGGGCATGATTCTTCTAACTGGCAAAATCCCCTCCAAGAGCTGGCAAGACCCGGATAAGACAGGTAAGGCTGAGATGCCAAAAAACCAAGGAGTTGGTTACTGGCACATCTCAGCTGGTTCAGTGGCCAGGCAGCAGATAACAGAGAGGTTTGGGGCTGAAGCCCGGACGGTGTGGAAACACCCTGGGACTCTCTCTCAAAGGTGCACCCAGTCACATCTAGGGCCAGGGTCTGATACACCACCAAAGCTCAGAAGTCAGGGAGAGGATTCAATAAAGCAGACTCAAAATCATCCTTTCTGGCAGTCTTCTTCCATTTGTGCAACAATAATATCATGGGACAAAAATCCTACAAAGAAACAAGGCCACAAGGAGAGCATTACAAAAAAATCCCCTCAATCAGTGACTGTTTTAACTGTGAATTATGGGTGCATGTTTTTTGTAGGAAAAAAGGATGCTAACAAGGGACATTTGATGGCAGAACAGGTTAACACTGCTCTTGGAATTAAGGGGTTGTATCTAAAGAAATCCTTGTTTCTGTGCAAGGTGGCATACCTAAAGATCCGTCTCTTAGGCCCAAAATCACTGGGCATTTATACATGTGCTCCAGGAGTTGGAGGGGGGAGGGCTGCTCTAATTAAAGTGCACGTCGTATATCAGCATCCCCGTGCTTCAAAATGGCAGTGGGGGCACTTTAGCTAAAGCGCGTCGAATGAGCTTTAGCTAAAGTGCCCCCACCACCATTTTGAAGTGTGGGGACGCTGATACATGAGATGTGAGAGGTAGCTGGAGCATGGTAATTGCCACGTTCCAACAGACTCGATTAACTGAGTCTGCTCTGACGTGCTGGAATTACAGGACAGCAGAGTAGCCTCTTTGCTTGTGTATTGGCACCCATTATTCCTGATTAAGCTGACCCAATTTAGAATGATTCACTATACAAGACAAAAACAGGCAACAGATACATCACGTTAAAATGGCTCTGTGACACTATACATGGATTTAATAAGCCATATATGGCAAGTACAGAAAAGATGGTAATGCTCCTAAGTTTTTGCACAAATTATTTCACTTAATTTATATAACAGGTTTTCCTGCAGAGGTACTGAATCATATAAAATGAACATAAGATCTAGAAAAATCTAGTGAAAGACATCACATTTTCACTATTATATCATTATCATTGCCATTATTATTATTTGAGAAGAGGAAAAAAGGTGACTATAGAATGCTTCAGAAATGTCATCCATTCATACTTAAAAATGGGAATTTCAATAATAAAATGCAAGATCTATTCTTTCCTATTCTTACATGATTCAGTGCAAGTTACATTCCATGGATAAATATGATAAAAGCTGACCCTTAACTGGTATTGAGGAATTTAAAATAATTCATTCTTAACTTTTTATTTTCCTTTCCACATATACCACAGTAAAGCAAAATGACTAAATTTAGGTCTGCTGTGTTGGCTTTTTTCCTCACAAGATCTGAGGAAGGATACAGTGATACCCAGAGCTTGTCTGTCTCTCCCAACTATACTGCTGGTCCAGTAAAAAAAAAAAAAAAAAATCACCCACAAAAATCCTTGTCTTTTGCCTCAATTCAAATCAGGCATTCATCCACTAATTTAAGATAATCATTTTAATGTTCATTATGAAAGATATAAGTTTAGTAGGGTGTTGGATTTCACCTAGGCAATCAGATCCACATAAGCAGAGCAATGGAATCCATCTTGCTCACCCACAAAGATCAATCTGGAGCATCAAATCTAAAATTAACAACATCCATGTGGCTATTTGCATAGCTATTGCCCAGGCCACTTTAATAATATATACACCGCCCCCCCCCAAACCAGTCCAACTATGTTTATTATTAGAGTGCACAGGTAGCCTCCAAGTAATTTGGTCATTTAAGAACTGCCAGCATTTACTCTATCCATAATTAAACTTCCTTTATTTAATATTTATAGCAATTTATGAATGACAGTTACAACACCAAGAACATTAGAGCATCATGTTTGCATCACACTAATGGTGAAGACAATTCCAGTGCCCTGTTTCTCAAATATCCTCTTTTCATGTGCTTATGATCTTTCAAAATATTATTATTTTAATAACATATTTATGAATATTCACTATAATATAATGTTTCAGTCTTCAGGCTAAAATTTTTTACATCAAAGTTTAAGGTTTAGAAAGTTTGGTAGCTTTTTTGCTAGTATTTTTGATCCTTTTAGCTATTCCATGAACCTACTAGGGTCTTGCTCACAGGAAGCAGCTTGTAAGACCAGGGTCTTAATATGAAAGAGAAGAACTGTGACCCACATTCGGTATAACAGGTGCAACTCCAATGACTTCATTAGACGTTACATGTATGTAGCTTAAAGTAGGCCAAGCTTAGGCCTTCTGTAATTCTACTGACTTCAATTAAGTTGCACTGACTTACAGTATGGTTGAATTTGGCTCAGCATTTTTTACCAGGTATGCATTTTTCCAGTTTATTTTACTTACTAAAATCATGTAGGATATATTTTTAAAACATCAAATGGAAATCTACTTAAACTATGATTCCGTAATGAGCTCCACGTGGACAGGCTCCTGAGCTATTTCAGAAACAGGCTGACTTCTATCTAGACACAAGCCATTGATGTCTTTGTAGAAAACTGATTCTGATTAAGTGCTGTTTGAAGATCACAAGTATAACATGCTATTTTCAGCAAAACTGAGTCATGATATTTGTGTGACATCATAGGAAGAACTTTCAACTAATTGTCTTTGTTTTTCTTTTTTAAAGACTGCTTCAGTCAAGCTTAAGTGAGTACCAATGTCATATTAATTTTAAATGTACAAATTACAGAAAATGAATAGTATTGTTTCCTAAAGTTAGTCTGAGCCCCCTTTCTCCTTGTACACTTCTGAAGAATTAATGTACATAAGCAGTTCTTCATCTGTGATACACAGGCCACACAAGTGATAGGTGGGTTGGTTGATAGCATTTCTTCTCTACCTGGAAGTTAGGATAGGCCCTTTAGAAGAGTCATGAACAAGTTCATAGATGGTAAGGGCTACCTTCCCTTTATCATTATTTGGGAGCAAAGCTTACAACAGAAAAAGGATGTTTGAATGTGGTTAATAATATGGGAAACGCTGAGAAAGATTGGATCCATGTAACCTGTTGCTATAACCTCTTTTATTTCATATTAAAATTATATTATTTCTTGCACAAGTCACTCCACCAAACAGCTGTTGACTTAGGTGTACTGGGAAATCATAGCACTCCATACAATCAACCCCTAGTTATTTCCACCTTCCCCACAATGTTGTTTTCTCATATTAAAAACACTGTCAAGCATCTGTTGGGCGGGGGGCAGGAAATACAGTACATCTGATATACTTATATCATAGCTCTTTTAATAAAAAGCACCACCCAAACAGTTACACCTCCAAGAGAGCCTATCCCACAGTATTTGTGATTTTAATGTTCACACACACATTATATATACACACACATATGTACACATACATACAAACCACCACATATATACAGACACAAATATATGTATACATATATGCTTATCAATATATATACACATACAATCTGTATAAACACAAACACATGCATACATATATCAGTCTCTACACACATAGCCACACGCATACATATGCACACACACAATCTCTATATACACAATCGCACACAAACACATGCATACATATATCAGTCTCTGTACACAGTCACACGCATACATATGTACACACATCCATATACATATGTATACACATACATATCAATATCCTCTATATACACATATATATGTATGCATGGATACCTACGTGTACATTGATCAATATCTCTACATGGACCCACACCATCACACATACACAAACACATACCCATGCATATTTTTAATACGCAGACACATATACACTCCCACAGACATACATATCAGTCTCTAGGTATACATATATACAATATCTATCCATCTGTACCCATCTACCAAGGGCCCACCCCTGTTAAAACGGGCCAGGGAAAGCAGGCAGGGGTCCCGCCCCGACTATCACGTTGCAAGCGGCTCTGCACTTGACTGGGAACTACCGCTGAGACCAACGTAACGCAAGGAGCCCCGAGAGCCGCCGCCGCGCCCAGTGCAGGCGGGCGGGCGGTC
>NW_017729005.1:8527191-8553583 GCF_001723915.1 Gavialis gangeticus
GGCGGAGGGGAGGGACGGGCTGGGTGGGGGGAGATGAGGCAGCCGCAGCTGGGAGGAGGGACCAGTGCTGCACTGTAACAGCTGTGCTACCCCGGCCGCTGCCGCCGCCTGCAGCCGGATCAGGAGACCCAGGCCGAGCTCATCACCCTCCAGGCTGCTAGCAACAGTTCCTGCCCTGATACCTCAGCACGCCCCGATGCAATGCAGAGACGTGTCCCGAGATAAAGTTGGGGGGGTCACATAGAATAATAATAAAAAGTTGCCTGCAACTTAACTTTTTCTTTTCTCTCCCCCCAGTAACACAAGTTGGGGGAGAGTGAAACCAGCCTTATTTTTTTTTCTTCTTTAGTCCTGCCTGGCCACATGGGGGATAGCCTCATCTCACTCTTAGTTGCACATTACAGTATGAGCCACACAAATAGGCTGAGTGCTAGTTTGTAGGTGGGCAAGGTTCTCTGGGTAGAGATGGGATCTCTTTTATTAGACCAACTGAGTTGTTGGAGCCAAGTTCTCTGCAAGCTTTTGGGCACAAGTGCCCTTCTTCAGGCATAGGAAGGCTCTGCTGTTGCTCCAAGATCTCCAAGGAATGAAATGAAAGAAAGCTTGTAGTCACACCTTTGATTCAAGTGGCTGGATTATGCAGGACAGGAGCTGGGTTCTGCAGATCAAGAGAGAATCCTGCCCTAGAGCAGGCTAACTTTGAGCCACATAATGAGCCTTTAAGCCGCTTAAAGGTGTTAATGTGTGGACAATCCAGGGGTTGAGCGCTCCAGGAGCTGCCCAAAATTAAGGTGTAACAAGGCCCTTACACCCTCATGAAAAGTCAGTGGGACTGATTGTGGCATAAGGTGCAGTCTGGGTTATATGAGGAAGTGTCATGATAAGAGACTCCCACCATGCAAGAATTAAAATGGAGTTCCCTGGGCAGTGTGCTGGCCCATTTTTCATCTTGCCCTATTGGGTTCAGTGATGGCAAGGCCTCTGCTACATGTTACATATATTACTCATGTGACTGGTGAATGGCACAATACATTTAGATGAGCCACACCTCCAAAGTAAGTGTGGCCACAAGTGCAAAGTAAGTATCACATAATTAATTGGACTAATGCAATAAATTTAGGCCAGCCACGCATGCCAAGTAATTAACATGCAATAAAAATGACTACCCAGCTATAAGAAGAGGCCACCAGTTATAAAGTTAGGGCTTGAAAATGTGTAACAACTCTAGCTGGTTTCCATCCAGCTTTAATTGTAGCAGGGCCCAGAGTGACAGAAGCCAAGGAGTAAAGGCAAGGCATAAACCACAACCTATACCTACCGAAGTGAAGTCATTCAGCTGCAGTGTACACTTGCTAATCTGAAACTTGTGGGACAGTGCCCCCATTCACTGAGACACTGCTAATATAAAAATATCCAAAAGGAGGGGAGGGGAGCATAAAAACAATATGCAAGCAGTTGGGAAACATTATAATAATATTACAAATTCTAATAAAAAACTCCAGCCATGCACAGATAGGTATTCAAATTAAAGCTGTATTTCCAGTCACTACGCTGGTAGCTTATATAATCCAAGTGTTCATATAAATAGGGTTCAGATAAGCAAGGGTCTCCTACATTTGCCAGATCAAGCCTTTGGCTCTGATCCTGCAAACACTTATACAGGTATTTCACTACTGTAATCCCACTGACATTAAAGGGGCTACTGTAATTAGCAAAGTTAAGTGAATATAGGGGTGATGGTGTAAATAGTTGGAGGTTGAAATAGCACACAATTTAGCCCACTCTTTCTGCAGCATAAGAGCCTGGTTCTCCTTGGTGAATACCATGTGCTGGCTGTATATGAGAGCAGGTTGGCCCATGGGGTTAAGATTCATAGGATGGAAGAAGGAAATTAGCATAAAGTCTCACACATTATTCTCAAAACCTATTTTGACTTCTTTGTCTCCAGAAAGCTATTCAGTGGAGAGTCTGGCTGATTAATTGATTTTAGTGAAGGTCTCCCTAGGCTCAAATTCATAGCTTTATTTAAAGTTGAAAGAGAGAATAAAAAAAAAAAGAGTAAAAGCCTGCTTGTCAAGAATTTTTCCCCCTTCCCCTTTTTCTTTAATATCATCCATCTTTGCTCTTATTTATATTATCCTAAAATAACAGTAAGGGGTTTGAGCAAAACTAGTGCTGCGAGAAATAAAAATATCTGTGTAAGGCCCATTTGTGCATGTGCTTAACACTATATACATGACTAGTTGCACTGAATTTAAAGACCTCTTATGTACATGAAGTATGTGTATAAGCATGCAGAAAATCCCAGTCTGATTTATTAACTATATTACCCTCTGGGCTCAATCTAACATTGCTGGAGGGTTGATTGCCAAAGGAGCAGAAAAGTTTTAAAGGCAGTAAAATGGTTGGGGAATGCAGGCATGGAAGTTGCCAGCTTGCTTAGAGCAGCAAAAATCTTGGAACCAATTCTGACTTCCCTATCCACTTGAGAACCTAAAGTTTCATGGTGACAGAGTAAACTTAAATCTTACTTTGCTGCTTAGTTTGCTAATTTTTATACATAGCAACATAAAACATATGCATGTTGCATTTCTTCCCAGAACAAATTGTCCCTCATACTTCAAAAATCTATGCACAATACTTATTTTCCTGAATTATCACTATGCCTCACTTTTTTACTGTAAAGCATTCCATATAAAAGTTACAACTCACTTTTACAGATTCCCAGTACCTAACATCTGTTATTTGATCTGTCTATATCAAGTATATTTATTTTCAGGTGAATACTCTCATCTTTCAAATTTCTCCTCATGTTCTCTTTCACCAAAAAACTAGCTGGCTAATAACTATCTCAGTAAAATAGCAGTTAGAAGACAGCTGGTTGTAACTAAGGCCTAAATCCTATAAATGTATGCAGGTGTTTATTTGCATTACTATTAGTAATCTCATGGACGTACATATAGTAGAAGCATGTACACTGTTGTGATAAGTATCAAACCTATCACACTTGAGAACAGGGAAAAACAACATCACAAAAGTATTTTATATAGTCATGAGTTCTAATCCTGCAACATGATCTGTGCTGTCAGATAGTCTCACATAAATCCATATGCGTCTGTGTAGGCACATGCATCCATGGCTCATTTAATAGCATGAGGACCTAAATGTTAAGTTTTTTAAAGCGGGCACTGGATCTTTGTTTGCATGTGATATTGGAAGTGCTACAGTAATACAAGTACTTAAAATCTTAGAGAGAGACTGGTGACCAACATACAACAGAATACATGTTAAATACCAGAATTATGTAGGGCCTGATCTTGTACTGTTCCTGTCCAAATTAAGCCTAGGCTTAGGGGCAGGAAAACCTCTGTAACAAATCACTACTCCATTACTGACATTTTCTTTAAAAAAAAACTGTTTGTCAGTAATGCAATTTGGTGTCACTAAAAAATAAGATTATTTTGTGGCTGATAAAGTGTCTGTAGCAAAAGTGTTAATCAAATTAAAATATCTACTGTGGTCTATGCGATGCTAACAGATTCATTTTTCCTTCAAAACTCCTCCTGTTTTCTGGATTTCTGAGCCCCGGTGTGCTTGTAAGAACCCCTAGCTATCACAGAAGTCAATAGGAGCTGGAAATGCAGATAACTTGTTAGAGCCCATTCAACATCCCATAGGAAAAAGTATGTTTTATTTATTCATTCCTCCCCAGTCCTTTAGGCCCTGATTTTGTAGCTTCTGAACCATCTTAACTTCTAATGATTTCATTAGAAGCTGAGGCAGCTTATCAGCCCTTAATTAGTAATAATCTTTTCAGTGGTGCAGAATCAGTAAAAGCCAAAACTGTTTCATGTGGTTTTCTGTTTGTGCTTGCCTGAATGTCCTTGAATACCTTTTTGCTTTGTCCTTTCTAACTTTGGCTCTACATTACCTTCTTTCCAACACCCAGCAGAAATGCATTGTGATATCCCAAGGATAGACAGAACCAGCAAATTCCATTTCTTTGCACTCTACCTGTGCTTGTTTCCTCACCTGCCTGGAAGATTCTTACTGAGTTGAGTTATCTGGGGTCACCCTTGTACAGGGGAAGACCCTGGGAGGGTGCAGTTGCATCCCCCTTTGATTTCTGCTCCACCCAAATTTTAAAACCAACTGCTTGGGAGAGGCAGCTATGGCAGTGCTGAGAATCAGTTGTCTTCATGGCTCCTGGTTATCCCCCTGATTTCTGTTGAGTTCTCTCCACTCTACAGGTGTTAACAATTGTCCTATCTTTGTTTAATGGTCTTGATGGTCCACTATTTAAACTATCCTATCCTTTCTTCTGCAGTCAGCTATACCATTCTCAGAAATATTTCTTTTTTTATTTCATAGCCCTGCCAACTGTTTTTTAGCTTTAACTAAAAATACCTTAACTCCGTTGTAGAAATGACGATAGTGAAGTACTGGAGGCACTGTCAGGATGCTCAAGAAAGCTAGATTTTGTGTTATGAATTTAAATAAGAGGCATACATTTAACTACAGGACTAATGCCGCATCTTTTGACTATTATGACTATTCTTGGCTTAGTTTGTTGTGGTCTTTTTTAAACAGTATATATAATCTAGCAAATTAGTGCACATTCCAACAATTGTATTTGTTTTTCCTTTTGAATTTAAACCAAATAATATAGTACCACCCCCCTAGCATATTAGTAAAACATCTACTTGTTCCTTACCTGCAGAAAATATGTACTATGTTATATGTGATGATGTGCCACACCATCTGTATCTTTTCAAAATCCAAGTCCACACCCTTGTAATATAGTTTGTTTAAAAAGTGTTAGTAAGCTGAATAAAGCTTTATATCTTTTTACATTATTAATAAGAGTCAAGTTGATCACTAATCAAACTATCCTTTCTCTGTGATTTTTCTTGTCTGCTGCCTCTGGGAATTTCTTCTCCATTTGCATAGCCCTGCAGACTGGTTTTAGTCTTTATGCTTGCTTTTTCCTCAAACCTGAAGAAGAATGTACTGCATTCAAGAATTCACCTAAGTCTTTCCCAACTATACAATTGGTTCAATACAAGATATCACCTGAAAAATCCTTGCTTTTTGCTTATTATGAATAACAATTTTAGCTCAACACTCTTCTCATTCAAACTTTTCAAAATATTCTGCAAGTTAGGCAAGTACCATTTCCTTTTTTCAGGCAACAAAATTATGACTGAGGACACTGAAGAGCTGAAATTCCTAATGAACTCAATGAGCTAAGCAGACCTGAAAATGATTTCCTAGTAAGTTAGAGAGCTGGGAATACAACCCAATTTTGCCTACAACCAATTTCTGTGCTGGCCACTAGATTACAATACTCCTTTTATTAGGGTTCTTCACTTGTGGAAACTTTGTACCATCCCAACCCACTAATTTTCTCTCTGATTTGAAACAATTCTTGCTACTTGTTGGTAATATCTTTAAGTATATAACCATTCTGAACAGTAATGATGAATGACAGTCTACAACTGAGACGAGCATTATGACATTTTCCGAGTTTTTCATAACTATTTACATCTAGTGAGTTTAAAAGTAAAAATGTACGTGAAATGTATGTTTGAGGAGTGTTGGAGGGTCAGTAATATGAATTTATACTCTTACTCATCCACCAAAAAGGTGCAGCAGTTGTTTATATAGGCCGTGTACGCACGTGCATGAATGTTTGGTTCCCTGAGGACAACTTCAGCAGCACACCTTGTACTGCTGCTTGTTGTCCCTGGGGAATGCTTGTGCCACATGCCCTCTGGCATGTGGCAAGTTACCCCAGGTAGGGGAGGGGAGGCTGGGGCCAGCACTGGGCTGGCCCCAGCAGCCTTACCTGGGATCCTGGGGGCCTCCTGGGACTTCAGCAGCAGCGATCCTGCTACACGGAGCCTGGCCAGCAGCTAGAGTGCAGTTCTGGCCAGGCTGGCTCTGGTTTTGAGCAGCGTGTACTGCCCCTGCATGGTCTGCTCTGCTTATTTTGCCATAAGTTTTTTTGCCCCCTAACTTTCCAGGGGTCAAAAAAAACCCCAGCACGGAAAACAACTGAACGTGCAAAATGTGATGTTGCAGCCATGCTTTCTGGACACAGCCATAGCCCCTTAATGTGTCTCATTCTTATTCTGGACAAAACGTTCCTAAGGCCCTTCAAAGACTGCCTTGGAGAGCAGTATTCAGGCACAGGGTACCTAGCTGTCAGCTACTGTGAGTTTCTCAATTTTAACATCTTGGCTGGTGCCATATCTACTTATGTGCTAGTGGTGCGCACCACCATGGGCCTTTGAGCTTAACTAAAGGGCTTTAAAGAAATAACAATCTAGCATTTGTATTGGTTAGTTTTGGTCCTAAAAACTTGACTAACAATTTTGTCAAGTATCTGGAGTAAAACTAAATTACATTGTATAGTTTTGAGTAAGTTGTTGATTTGAACGTGTTCCTAAGGTGTCTTTTATACAAAGCTTTACAGAAAAATGAGACAGAGAGGCAGGTTTACAGAACTGATTATCATGGCTTTTACATGAGCAAAAAGCTTAAGTGAGGTGCAGGAGTTGAGGAGAGGAAAAGGACCTGATGTTTATGTATGGTAATATGGTAAAGAAGTTTTCCTACAGTTAATTACAGCAGCCTAAGAATGGAAAGATAAAGTATCACATGGGAAATAAAGTTTGAATAGGACTTTGTATAAATCCAAAATTAAGGAGACTGTGGCCCCCTCTACACATTACATGCATTATGTAATTAACTAGTTAATTTCACAATTAATTTAGACCAGCTACACAGGCAAAGATAATTATCACACCGTAAAAAGTAGGGCTGTGCGAAATTTCAGTTCCTGATTTGATTTGGTGGAGATTTGTCCCAATTTGGTGGTTGAATCTCTGAATCGAATTAGTGAACCCTTTAATTTCTCCAAATCAAATTGGAACCCTCTAAATCAATTCAGAGAGATTTGGAAAGCTTTGGAGATTCAGACATAGACACAGCTTTAAATGTTTTTTTTACATGCCTCTAGGTAGCAGAGGCTTGTGAATGCTGCAATGCTGGGGTGTATGGAGCATCCCACAGTAGTGCAGGAGGCTCCTCAGCACGCTCGGCAGCAGATCCGGAAATGGACCAGAAGCACTTCTGTTCCACTTCCAAGTCCACCAGGGAGCATGCTGCCTCCCCACCAGCTCAGCGACTGGTTCCTCCTGGGTCTGGGAGCACTCCTGTGGGACCTTCCATCTGCCCCAGCATCACAGCATTCATGAGCCATGCCTGCTACCTCAGAGTATATAGAAACCACATTTAAAGCTGTGTCTATGTCCAAATCACCGATTCTCTGAATCAGCATTGAATCTTCAGATTTGGATTCAGCTGAATCAAATCAGGGGTAGTGATCTGAATCAATTAATAGACTCACCATCCCTGATTCGTGCCAAATCTGAATCGAATAGGGACCGCTTCACACCCCCCTAATAAAAAGGTCCATCCAGCTATAAAGTTAGAGCTGGAAAACATGCAATAACTTTATAGCTAGTTTCTATCCAGCTTTAATTTGAACATGTAGCAGGGTCACCCCCTGAGGCTGAGAGCCCAGTCAGCTAATAAATCTCCCAGCTGCAGGGGTGCACCATATACAGCTGGGGCTGGGAGTCCTGCAGCTGACAGGACTTTGTCCCAGCAGTGCCCTCAGCTGCAGAATTCTCCGTCTCTGCAGTGCCCCTTGGCTGTTGGGATGGAAAGTCCCACAGCTGCAGACACTCTATCCTGGCACCTATACATAGCAGGAGATGTGATTGTGGGATCCAGCATTAGATCCTATTATGCCTTATTACCAGTGTAAAGAGAGCCTGGTATTGTAGCTGACTAGACTCACAGCTGTGGTAGCACTCCACATCTGCTGGGACAGAGAGTCTGCTGCTGCAGGAAAAAGCTCCAAATACATATTCAAGGAAGTTTAGAGCTGGAAGGGACCTTGTGAAATCATTGGGTTCAGCCCCTTGCTCCAGGTAGGAAAGACTGCTGGGTCAAATAACCACAGCAAGGTATGTGCCTAGTCTCCTTTGGAAGACTTCTAGGGTAGGTGCCACTGGGACTCTAGTCCAGAGTCTGGTCACACAAACTGTGAACAAATTTTTCCTTAGCTGCTTGGAAAGACTATATATATTCATATATGAAGTTATATGTAGTGTCCTCTGCTGTTGGCTAAGTAGATATGATTTTTATCTATAGTGTTAAAGGGCCATAAGATGTCTGGGTGCTTAATTTAGGTGCCTGTTCTACTGCAAACAGTTGCACATGTGCAAAGCAAAAATAGTTTAGTGGCAATTTCAGAAATTGTTTTGCTGGGTTGGGAGGACAAGGGAAAACCTAAAGCAGAATAAAAGAAAATAAAAAGGAAAAAGAAATCATAGGAGAAAGGAGAGCAAAGGCTAGAAAGATTCACTCGCCCCTTGTGAACTTATTTTATTTGGATGAGATAAAACCTTGTAATCTAAGGCTTCCGTTTTGCAATTGGTTGCACGTAAACAAAACCCTTGCCTAACCTACAGCAGGGCTTCTGTTTGAGAATAAGACTCTATCATCCATATTCTGTGGTGAACCAGACTTATTTGACCAGATATGAAAACACACATTAGTTCTGAATTTTCTCTTCACAAGCTTTGTACTTCATGTCTCATGACTAATCATGTTAAGCGCATTTTTATAAACTAACAAGCATCAATTTTAAAATTATTTAAGAAAATAAAATGATGTTTCCCTTACTTGAGAGAGATTGTTTCATTTAGGTTTGGGTAAATTTCCTATTTGCTTACATTCTTGAGTGGAAGAAGACTTTTGAAGGTAGTAATTGAACTTTACTAGTACTGTTGTGGCTATATTATAGTAGTTGCTAGTTACTTAAATGTAGGGCCTTATCTGAGACAACATTTCCAACCAGCACTCTTGCTCTTCTGGATTCTGAATCCTTATTATTATATTCCAATGTTCCCTGAAAGTCTAAAGACCTGCATTTGTCCCTGATGCTTGGAAGGTGATAAAGCTATTGTTATTGATCCACACCATTCTGGGATGGAAATTCTACTATTATAGCTTACAACTTTCTTTAAAATAAGGTTTACATACATATACTATTGCAGCACATACAAATGCTGGAAGAACTCAGAGAAGATTACAATGACCCTTTGCACAAATCTGACTTGTAAATTTACAAAGCAGCTTTTTAAAATAATTATGATGGGACAAGTTGTTCCAATACAATTATCCATAAAATATTACATAACATTTTAAAGACAAAAACAAAGGCAATGTAGGTAGTTTCTCAGTATAAACAGACAATATTAATGCATTTTTCATTAAAAATGCTGTTTCCTCACTGCTGTCTGCAGCTGAATATAAGCTATATAAGCTGTCTCATGCATGTTATATAAGTAGTACATTTATGCAGTTTGTGTCATGGGGATCCTATTTTAATTTATACTGCTGAATAAGTTTTCTCTTGGTACTGCACTGCATACCTTCAGGGTGCAATGAAAAAAATGTTAAGCTGGGCAAGCATCATATTCTCCAACAGTTCCAGATGAATCAAAACTTTCTTTAGATGAAGTTTGAGACTTGTGCATCTTCATAAAAGTTAAACAGGCTCTTGGCCTCATTACAGTGAAGGGGAGATAAAAGGTGTGTCTGTGCCTTTAATGCAGCAGGCACAGACTAGGCCCCTTCCCCTCTCCTGCTTATATAGGGACATCAACAGGGAGAGCTAGCTTTTGGGGAGTTGTCAGTAGGAAATATAGTCTGTGGTCAACCTGGAGAGTTGCTTGATTGAATGTAAAGATAATCCTGCTGGACACGAGGCATTACAGGGGTGAGTTTAGACTGCATGTTTGTGCAATGGGCTGGAAGCTCATAAAAATGGCCTGGGAGGACTCTTGTGATCGAAGAAGAGGCATCCGAAGGATGCTTTCTGATTCCAACTGAGGGCCTTTACTGATTGATCCATCAAGGTGTAGAAGGTGAGGAACTAACTATCTGGGAGGCAAACATGCTGGAGGCCTTAAGGGGCAGGACTGAACCCCAAGGTTATAACACGTGGACTGTCACAATTTCTAGTTATTTATGGTTCTTGATAAAGAGGTCTGCAGTTTAGTTTTGATTCACTTTAACTAGAATAAACTTGGAGATAAGGCCATTATTAAATTGCCTTTAACCCTGAATTATAATGTAAGCTTGTTTAGTGGTTTATCTAAAATTGGTATATGTAACTATAACCTACTTTGCAGGGCCAATCCATAGGGGATGCACATGGGTGTATGTGCACCCCCTACAACCACAGCCAGCAGCACCTGTGGATGGTCGCCAACCCCTGGTTGGCACTTGCTACCCCCCGCTGCCCACCGCTGACAGTGCTAACGGCATCTGTGGGAGCTCCCTACTCACCGCCGCTGTACTCCTGCTGCTGCATCCCCATCACTAGCGCAGCTGTGCCCCCCCAGCTGCCGGGGGCATATGCCATTCATGCTACTTTGAGTAAGTTCCTAAGCCAACTGTTCACTGCCAGCCACTTGTATTCTTACCAGTATAAAGATGTGCAGGGCTTATTGCAGGTTGAGACAAATGTAACACTTAAAGATGCACTTAGAACAGGGGAAAGAGACACCTACATCTTCCTACCATGCCCCATGACCAACGTGCTTCAAAACTGTTATGGCTACATATAGCAACATAATATTTGCTGTGCCCCCTGACTCGCTGAGTGCTGTGTAGCTCCTATTCTGCAGTGGAGCAGACTGTCAGGAAACATTCTCCTGTGCACTCTGCCTCGGTTCTTCCAGTGCATATTATTGCTTGGACTAGGAGACCTTTCTTTATTCTGTCATTGGCTCTCACTGGCAGTGAGCACTTTGCACTCCATGATCTCCCTGTGTGTGCACATACACAAAGGGGAAGGGGGTTGGCAGTCAATGAGTGTTGTCTTATGTGCTTCGCTACCAATCTCCCACTACATGTGTGATAAGCACTTCTAAATAGTAATTTCCTATAGGGTTATTTTTATTGCATTTGCCTTTTTTTGAGTACTTCAAAGACCATGTACATCTGTTCATTGGAATTTGAAGTACTTCAGGTGTTACATCTGTCCAGGGCAATGCACAGAACACCTGTGGACCACTTACCATGTCCTCACAGACCAGTTTGGGAACTGACTGGCAAGAATACAACAGCCTGATGATGATGATGATAATGAAGATAATATCAACGTTAAAGTGGATAAATGTCACCTTCCTTAGCAAATAATGAACTTTTAACAGACTACCAGGTCCTACAGCAAACATAAGGGAAGTTGATATTAGTCACTTAATATACCTTTCCTATACAAGAATAATTTCTTGTTTTCTTGTAAATTGTTTGGTGCTGTGTTTTAAATATAATCTGGGGAACAGGAGATTGTGTATACGCAAACATTCAACGTAGGAAGAAAACAGGGCAGGGTGGCCTGCTGCCTGATTTCAGACTATGATGGCTAACTGCCTCTCTACAATATGGCTAGGGACAGAAATTACACACAAACCAGTATAAGTGATCAGAAACCAGTTCAAATATCTAACACAATAGAAGTTCAGTGCACATAAACCACATTCAAAATGGCAAAAACCAGTTTCTGATGAACCTGGATGGATGTAGTATCAGACTTAACTGATTTAGGTTAAATTGGTGTAACCTGATTGGAACTTCTGTCCCAGATTCCCTCCAGATTCAAATTAACTCACAGCCCCCCAACATCCCAGGATGCTTTGCATCTCCCTTACATACCACTGCTCTCGCAGGGTGGGCAAGCTAATCTTGGCCCAAGCTGTCTGCTCCAGCCAAACAGAGAGGTGTGCTTTTTGGCTTCTGACCTGAGCCAGTGCAGGCATGGGGCTGCATTTCTGAAATCAGAAGTGAATGTCTGTTCCCTTGCTTATCAATGCAATCTACACAGCTTAGATTAAACTGTGAAGATTGAACTGATTCAGCCTTGGGCTTTTTGATTGTCTGTACTTAACCTATATGAAGGGATGAAGTCTAATGTGTGTTTACTAGGCATTTTCTTTATTACTTCATTTGCCTTTGCCTCATTGTATATCTCCTTGGAGCACTGCAAACCCTCCTGGGGGCTTCAAATAGAAATTATTGTTTAAAAATTGAAAAATATTTTCTCCTTGCCTTTTTCAAATGTGCAATTTCCCCCTCTCATTTATACCTGCCTGAGGTCTATTAGTGGCAAAATTCAGCTGTGGCCCACTAGGTGGGAGAGCCTCTATCAGGGCTGTGACCATAAGCAACCTCTGGAATCAGAGGATAAGTTTAAGCAGTCCAGAGGCTGCTCTTACTTACAATAATGGAATGGATTGGCTTTTATATGACTAGAGCCACAAAGCAGTCGTAAAATCCTTACACACTATCACCTCCCTGCCCCAAATGCAGTAATCATGTAGCTGAAAATCAGCCTGTTAGTGTCTATGTCTCCCAGTTACATAGAGAACTTTGTATTTTAGAGCCTGCAAACTCAGCACAGAGTCTCTTCTGTTTAGGCTGAGAATTTCCCAGTTAGAGAGAAAATTCTGGACTGAGCCAAGAATATCAGTTACATGGAGAATTCTGCATTGAGCCATAGATTCCAGAAAAAAATCTCTTCCGTTTTGCAACTGAATAGCATATATGCTGTCAGAGTCCTCCAGCATTCACTGCTAGTAATTAAATAGAGAATCTTTCTTCTATTTAGAAATTCCAGAATTAGCTTGGGTAAAACAAGAGACTTGCAAGAAGAAAGAATGCTCCGTAAAGACACTGCAGGTGGTTTCCCATCCATAAGAAAAAGGAAGTCATAAGAAGTCACTCTTGTATTACAGAATTTAGCAGTCTCTGTCTTTGTGCTTAACACTTAAAGATATCTGAAATACCTTGTACTCAAAAGCTTGTCTAATGCTGCCCCAGACACACAGTTGCTCCAATCAAAGGTATTACCAAACAAACCTTGCTTTTCACATTACTTGAGGAAACATTCCCAAGCCAGTGTTCAAAATAATTTCAGTTCCCAACCAAAAGAAAGTGCAAAACAACTATCTTAGTAAATGATCCTTTGCTTGTGATGAGAGTCTATGTGGCAAAGAGTGTCAGACACACAGCTACGCAATGTTCAAATAGGTTGCAATCGCCACCAACAGTAGTTCACAAGTAAACATCTATGTTTTGTGACAGCTTAAACTGGAGATCCAGCTAACATGCCACTTATCATCAAACTGATCCAGAGAACTGAATACTGCCACCACGCTACTTAAAGAAAGAGCATAAGATTCAGCCTTTTATGGGTGAAAACTGACATTGCTCTCCAGCATAGGCCTCAGGTCTGTAACTCTGTGGAGATCTTCCCTTGTATTAAGCAGAGTGTTGACATAAAGACACCAAAGGCTACTTTTTAAAGCAGTGGCTCTCTTTTTGTGGCTCACAAGGGGATCAGAATTGTTACTACAGAATGATCACACTGCAGCAGTAGAAACAGAGTTTACATATGCTGCATTTACTCAAATCCAAGACAAGCCCCCAGCCCCCACTCCTAGTCAGCAAGGGGGGAAAAATCTCCGCATACAAAGCAGAGCAGGGGGAAGGCAGTTCCTGTAGCTCTGACTCTGGCCCTGAGCCTGGATCTGGGCCAGAGTCAGACCCACAGTAGCCGCCTGTCACCCACCCCCAGCTTGCACGCTGCATCTTCTGTCCCCACCCCACCTCTTTCATAGAATCATATAAAAAAATTCTCGGCCTTACTGTCAGGTGCAGCTTGGCTCTAGTTCAGGTTGAATTCCCTGCCCGCTCTCGCCCGTCCAGGCAGGGAACACATGGAAACCCTGTCCTCTTCCCAGCCAGTCAGCAGCACTCTCATTGCTGGATGGCCTGGTAAGCACTGTGTTTCCATGTGCTGTGCTCCATGACCTGGTAGGGAACAAAGCCTGAGCAGCATCGGACGGTAAGAGGAAGAAGTGGAGAAGATGCAGAGACCATGGGGAGTGTGGGGGGGAAGGGGCAGACATTGTGGGGAACTGGGCAGGGGGGGTGTTCAGGAAGGCTGAGAGGGGAAGAAGTGGTGGGGGGTAGGGGCTGCTTGACTCCCCCTAGTTACCTGACTTTCCTACCCCCACCAAGCCACTGTGTTCCCTGCAAAAGCAGTGGGGGAGGGGGGGGGTTGACTTTAAGACAATCCTTCAAATAATTAAATGTTATACCTGGAAAATTGTAACAAATTTATACATTTTCCATATATAGAACCTAATTATTGTGGGGTCGTCTTAAATTCAGGGTCATCTTAGATTTGAGTAAATACAGTATTAGCAACAATATCCTGCACGTAGCTGAAGTCAAGCCATGGACACGTCAGATTGATAGCATATACCAGGTGCAAAATGAACGGGAAGCTGTAATATTTGTTGACTTGAGAGTTCAGTCCAGTCTAAAACTGGGGAAAAACAACTGAAAGAAAAAGGGGGAAAACCCTCAGTAGAGATCTGAACAAAAGCATGATGAAGCAGAGCAAAGAATTAACACCACTGGTAAGAATTGTCATTATATCTATTTCTTTAGACAAGACACACAACTCTGTTACAGAAAAAATCAAGTTTAACTTAAGTCTGCTGAAAGACCCAAATGTCTTCTAGTACCATTAGCATTTGTTATACTGTGAATCCTAGATAAATTAACTAGCTCATAGCTCAGTGTAACATCTGGCTTTGCAGACCACACACCACACCCATGTGCTTGATCCAGCAGAGGTAGCACCCACTCAGGCCAATCCAGGATGTCAGGCTGAGTAAGCACCACTGCAGTGTAGCCTGGGACTGGCTCAAGATGGAGCCAAAGGTAGCACAGCCCAGGACCTAGCTTGAGTGGGAGCCACTGGAGGTGCAGCCTGGGACAGGCCTCAGCAAGTGCTGTGGGTGGTGCACTGTGCACAGGGTTGGTCTGGCACAGCAACAGGGGCAGCACCAGGGGATGGATTATGAGGCTTCACAGGCTGAATCTGGCCCACGAGCTGTATCTTTGAAACCCCTATCATAGCTAATCCATTAGATTTATCCTGTTCCTCATCTGCATGGTCATATATGCCTACAGAACTGGAACCTGAATTACTCTCAAATCCTACTGCAGTCAAGTGGGATTTTAGGATGCTCAGCACCTTCCAAAACTTGGGCTATAGGCTATATAATAACTGCACCCTTGTAGTAAGCCTTCCAGGAAACCAGTTTATTAATGATCAAAACTTGCTCCCATTCCTGATACAGTGTTTAGAGACAAAACCCCAATCCTTCACTCTCCAGAACATCTTCTGCCATTATTTGATCACCTTTCATGACACAGAATTAAGTAAAAATGTAACTACAGTGCTAAATAGAGCCCTTAATTAATGATCTATAGAAATAGATATCTTAATATGGTATGAAGACAGGCTAACAGAACATGCTTTTCATATTCAAATACTGTAATGCACCTGTAAGTCAAAATATGCAAAAATGTCTTGCATCTTCACTTTAATATTTACATCTGCATCCTGCACATTCCCCATATTTCAGCTAGCCAACTTTAAACCCTAGAAATCTATATAAATATTAAGGTTCCCATGGGCAGAGATGTCTACTATGTTACTGGGGAAAAAAATGTCACCGTAAGTCATAAATCCTAACAGTTGCAATGTTTTTCCATAAAAATATCTACAAATTAAATGTGTACATATGTTCTTAAATGTTGCTATAGATCCATGAAATCTCAGCCATGATGTCTTAAATTACCTTTTTTCCTCCTCCTTGTTTGTCCATAATGTCCTATGTGTAAATAACTGCCTTGTGGTCAACCCCAAATGAACTTCAAATGGAGAGAGAATACAAAGATCTTTCTACCCTCAACGACCTCTTGAACATAATCAAACACAATGGCTTTCCTTGTGGTGCAACTGAAGTTTCTAGAACCTTAATTTTTTGTTTCTACTGTGCCTACTTCACATGAATGTTCGATTTATTCTCTACACAGTTCCATCCCTTAGCATAAAATTTGCGTGAAAAAGGAAAAACTCAAGAAGCTTAAAGGTTTTATTTTTAATGTGCTTCCTAAAAAGTTTGCCAATTAATTATATTGTTGAGCATATGTGTTTTACACTCCTTTTTTTCCATTTCCTTTTAATAACTGGTATACAGATCCTTGACTATGTCCAAGACCACAAATAGAAATTCCTTACGTATGCAAACAGAGGCAGAATTAGTTCTTGGGATGATACTAAACTAAAAACTATGAGCATTTTTCATTGCATTCTGTTCACTTGTTTTTATGGCATACAACTGTACTATTTTGGTTACACATTCAAATTTAGTTTGGAAGACTACAGGTTTACATTTTTTGCTTTGAAAATATAAAGTCCAAACAGAAGTAGTTGCCTCATAAACTTAATGTACTATGATTCTTTCATTCTCCAAACAAACAAAATGACAAAGCTGGGAAAAGAAAGACAGAAATAAACCCTCTCAGTCTGATAACCATATCCTGCTGCTTCTTCATTGGATTGAGGAGGCTGCAGTGAGGAGGCAGCAGGATGTTGCGGTCATACATTGGCTTTGTTAAATTGTTTGGTCTCATTGGCATTACCAGCCTATTCTTAATATTTTGGATTAAGACAAGATCACCTAATTAAGTTGGTAAAGTGACTGTGTATATGGATATGCAAAAAGACCTTCAGCTAGCAAAAAATAATAACATGTTAAAGTCAATTAAGCTATTGCAGTTTATAATAGCACTCAGGCCGTGGCCTCAGCCTGATCAGCATGGCTGCTCACCCTGGCTGTCACCTTAAAACTAACCACTCAGATGGGGCAAGGCTGGTATGAAGCCTTGATCAGGGCCTAGCCCTCCATACGTGCCCTACCAGCTGGTTGGGGTCAGCTCCACTTCCCCCATATAAGCTCCTGAGCTGGAGCAGGAAGTATCCATGCAACAAGGCTCAACCTGATCCCAGACAGTTTTGCTGTTCACTCTGGTTTGTCCTCTGACTCTGCTCTCTATTTGATCTCCCAGCTTCTCAATCTGGCTTGCTGACTCCACTCTCTGCTGAGGCTTCTCAACTCAACTTGCTCTCTGACTTCATTTTTTGTCTGATCTCTTGGCTTCCTTACTCAGCTTGTTCCTAGACCTTGCTTTTAGAATGACCTCATGGTTTCCCGATCTGACTCGCACCTGGATTCTGCTCGCTCCTCCTGACTCTGGTCAGTACCTTGATCGCCAGGTGGCTCCTAGACCTGGCCACCCATGACCTGGTGTGATAGCTTGCCCAAACTACCTCATTTGGTGAACAGAATATGGATGGAGCCCAATCCCTTGCTAGTGCCCTCAGACCCATGTGACCTGGTTGCCACAACTTGGGGAGGCATACAGGCTGGCCTAGGCCAGTAAAATCAGCTTGCCTCCTCCTGTCAAGTGTTGGAAGCCTGGGTGCGGCAGTTGCTGGCTGAAAACTAATCCCTCCAGTCCCAGGTGCCATGGCACCAGGAGGATAGCCAATACTGGTATGAGGAGGCATGCCAATAAGATTTCTGTGCTCCAGGCTTGTTTCATGGAGCACTGTGCACCCTTCCTCCTGAAAAGTATTATGGGGTATGGCAGGACTTCAGGGGGTTCCTTATCCAATGTCACCTTTTATTCCTAGCCCAACCCAGAACCTACTCCAGGGATCAGGCAAAGGCAATCCTCCTGATGGATGAAGCCCTGATTTGGGTTGATAGAGCAAGATAGGCCTGTTCTCCAGTACTGGGAGGCATTCCTCTGAAAATTCTCTACTATATTCAATGGCCCTCCACCAGCCCTGGACAGCAGAGGCTGTGTTAAGGAACCTTCACCAGGGGAAGGGTAGTACTGCTACCTGTGCTTCCATTCTCCACCACTATGTGGTAGACATCCATGGAATAAAGTGGCCCATCTTTACCAATTCTGGTGCGAGCTACAGGAAGAGGTAAAGTACAAACTTGCACACATGGAACTGTACTCAGGGTTCAATGCCTTTGTTGACCCGGGAATCTGCATTAACCACCAACTCCAGGAGTGGAGGGAAGAAAAGAGGTATTCCAAATCACCTTCTGGTCTTTATCCTGCTGTGGTCACTCCTGAACAAATGTAGCTTGATGGGGAGGCACTGCCAGCTTATCCTGAATGAACGGAAGTGACACTGCTGGCATGACCTATGTCTGTGTTGTGAGGCCCCAGGACGCAGACTTGCCAAATGCCCCAAAACACCCCAAGCCTGGTAAGCGGTGTCAGTTTGGGGTCATCATCAACTCCCTTCACCTACTAAGCTATGGAAGTCTGCAGCAAACCTGACCCTTGGAACTATCAGCTACTTCTGACCAGGTCCCAGGTCAGATCCACCCACTTCTACCTCTAATCACCTTACTGGACTCTGGGGCAGTGGGCAATTTCATCAATGATACCGTGGCTGGGCCCTATGAATCCCATTACTGACAGCTCACCTCTGGCATCTGACCCCATGGAGTAGGAGACCACCACTCTGGAGATGAATATCCTTGGGCACTGTGAAATGTTATGCTTTGAGGCAATCCATTTCCCCATATTACCCCTTCATTCTAGGGTTTCCCTGGCTCACCTGCTAGAACCCCTGGTTAAGTGGAAAGCCTGAGAGATTTGGTTAGATTCTAGCTATGGTCAGCAGCACACCTGAAAACCCAGAACTACAATTCAAGCGTAGATCCTGAGCAGTCACTCCCCATGGGGCCCAGTCTCCAGAGGTTGGACCTGGCCTGCCTCAAAAATACTAGGATTATACCAACATATTTGAGAAGAAGAATATGGAAGCCCTCCCTCCATACTTTTAATTAAGATTGCCCTGTTGACCTACAACTGGGGACAAAAATCCTGGTAGGATGCATCTATACCATGTCAGAGCCCAAACTTGCTGCCCTCTGAGAATATCTGCAAGAAAACCTGGCCTAGGGATTCATAAGAAAATCCACTTCATCCACCGGAGTTCCTGTCCTATTTGTCAAGAAGAAGGATGGGAGCCTCTACTTCTGTATTGACTATCAGGTCCTGAACCAGGTCACCATCCACAACCAGTACCCCTTGCCTCTCATCCTAGAGCTGTTTAATAAGCTAAAACCTGCCCATATTCACCAAGCTCGACCTCTGGGAAGCATATAACCTAGTACAAATCAGAGCTGAGGATGAATGCAAAACTACTTTCTGGACTTGATATGAGCATTTTGAGTATTTAGTTATGCCTTTTGGGCTTGTTAATGTCCCAGCCACATTCCAGCACTTTACCAATGATGTGCTGAGGGACCTTCTAGATCCTGGATGACATTCTGATTTTCTCAGAGGGCCCTGACTTATACTCATCACATGCTTGGGCAGTGCTAGAAAGGCAGTGCCAGCATGGCCTATTCACAAAACTAGAGAAATGCATCTTTAACCACACCACCACCAACATTTCTTGGCTTTATTTTATCTCCAGAAGGCTTGAAAATGGATCTCCAGAAGGTACAGGCTGAGAGTGGAATGAGCCCCAGAACATGAAGGAACTCCAGAGATTTTGGGAGTTTGCCCGTTTCTACCAGTAGTTCATAACCAGCTTTGCCCAGGTGATGGCCCCTACCACACTGTTACACAAGAACATCCAGTTTTACTGGTTTGTGGAAGCCCACTGAATCTTCAGATACCTGAAGCAGGCTTTCACTTCTGCCCTTTGTTAGCCCACCCAGATCCAGTCTTGCTGTTTTTGGTGGAAATGGATGCTTCCAGCACTGAAGTAGGTGCAATGTGCTCACAACAGCATGACCTGCAGCCCTGTGCTTTCTTTTTCTGTATGCTCACTGCATCAGAACAGAATTCCAAGATCCTGGACTGTGAACTTTTGGCCCCATGAGAACAGCTTTTGGGAGTGGTGGCACTATCTTCAGGGATACTCAAACATTTTGCCTGGTGATCCAGATTGGTACAGGCCAGATGCAGCTGGTGTTCCCAATCCAGCACTCAGATGGGTACAACAAACACCATCTGGCCACATGGAGGAGAGTGGGGGCAAACTGGTTCCAATGCAGCCTCACAGGAAAAAGGAGCTTGACCCAGATTCATGCAGAGGGAATGGATGTGGCCAGGTTCCAACTTGGTCTCCCGGGGGGAAAGGGGCATGGTCCGTCCCTATAGGAAGGGAAGAGGGGGCATGACCAAGCCCTGCAGGGGGAAGAGGGCATAGCCAGGTCCCAACTTAGCCCAACAGAGGTAAGAGGGGAATGGCCCACCCTAGTGAGAGGGAAGGGGGTATAGCCCAGCTCCGATCCAGAAGCCAGGGATGTGGCCCATGGGCATGGGGCATGGGGTCGCAGTCTGGCCCAGCCCATCGTGCAGGGCTTGGGGTTTGGAAATTTGGCAGTGGGATTATGACCACTCCCATGCCAGCAAATTTCCTGACCTATTCAGAACCCTGCAATCAACAGCCCTGCAGGATGCATTTGGCCTGGGCTGGAGGTTGAGTACCCCTATTCAAGGGGCATGTTGCATGATACAGGTTCTCACTGGGTATAAGAACCTGGAGTACTTCCATAAAGCTAAAGAGTTTTGTCTGTCCATAAAGCTAAAGCACTCTACTGAAGGCAGCTTCTATGGGCTCTTCTTTCCTGCTTCAACTTCCAAATAACTTACCACCTGGGCCTAAGAATGAGAAAGCTGACACTCTGTCCTGGAAGGTCAAATATAATGCAGACTCATCACAGGAACCATGTGGACCCAGCCCCATTTTGAAGCCTCATAACTTCACTGGTGCTGCGTTGCTGGTAGATCTGTTCCCCTTGTTCCCTGCTGCCACCATAAAGCAGACCATTTTCAAGAAACAACTGTGTCAGGTCCAAGATGGGGTTACATGTATCTGGTTGCCCCCAGGTCTGGGTAGATTTGCCACAACTTCCTGTTAGCAGAACCCTGGAACTGAAAAGACCTACCAGTTAATCTCCTACTACTTTTGGTGGCCATAGCAGTAGAAGACAGTGCAAGCATTTGTCTGGTCTTACAATGTTTGTGCCCTCACCAAGAGACCACCCTTACTCAGAAGCCCTGCAGACTCTTCCTACTGCTTCCCACCCCACCTTGGCTATGTTGCTATTTTCCTGGACTTCATTGTAGAGCTACCAGTCTCAAAGAGTTCCTGTATGATCTTGACAGTGACAGGTCAACTTGCTAAAATCACCCACTTTATCCTGTGTATGGGCCTTCCTTCAGCAAAAGACACTGCCTGGCTTTTGTTAAACCACGTGGTTTCCTTCCATAACCTTACAGATTGCATAATATCTGATCCTGGGTCCAAATTCATCTCCCGGTTCTTGCCTACTGGGAATCTATGTCCATCTCTCATCAGCCTACCATACACAGGCAAATGGCCAGGCTGAGAGAACAAACCAGGTGTTGGAGCAGTACCTTTGGTGCTACCTCAGTTTCCAACAGGATAAACCTAATGTTCACGGAGCTTACCTACAGCAACTCTGAAAATGCCTCAACCAGGCAAAGCCTATTCTTTGCCAACTATGGGCTTCACCCCCAGTTGCATTCTACCTTACCCACCAACCATAGGCAGTGGATAGGAGGGTATGGGGGCGCACATGCCCCCCCAAAGCACTGGTGCCCCCCTGCCAGCAAGCACTCTGACTGATAGGGGAGCACAGAGAGCGTTAGTGCCCCCCCCTGAAATTGGGTCCATTGGCAGCATGTTGGTGGCAGAAGTGCCAGTGGTGGAAGTGCCGGCACTTCTGTCATCACCATGCTGCATATGGAAGTGCTGGCACTTCTACTGCTGATATGTCGCCTGTGTGCTCAGTGACCAGCCACTGGGGGACCCCTCCACCCCGGTTGCTAGCTGGCTGCTGGGGGACCCCTCCTAGTTGCTGGCTGGCTGCTGGGGGACCCCCTCCCTGGTCATGCCCTGCTGGTGCCCCCCCAGACTCACGAGGCACCAGTCACCCATGTCACCAACTCTGATACCCACACAGCCACAGATTGGGTATACCTTGTGTATAAGGTTTAGGAAGAATTAAAGTACTACATAGAGAAAATCTACCTGATATTCCAAATGTTCCACTCAAGCTGTATATAGAAAATTACTTCCCACATCAGACATAAACTCCTCCTTCTCCCTCCCCCATTACAGTCTAAGGACAGGAAGAGTAACTAGTTCAGGAAATTTTAGACTCAAAGTGGAGATGAAGGAAATTGTATTACTTAGTGGGTTGGGAGGGTTATGAGCCTGCAGATCGCACATGGAAGTCAACAGAAAACATCCATGCTTCTGACCTGATGAAAAAATTCCATGAAGCCCACCCGGAGAAACCCAGACCTGTGCCTACTGAGGGCCACCACTGGGTAGGAGGGCGGTGGTGTCAGGCTGCTGCCTCCGACCTGGGGCCTCAGCCTGACCAGCACAGCCACTCATCCCAACCTGCCACTACAGCTGACTGCCCAGAGTAGGCACATTTAGCTTTCAGGGCCTATTCCTCCACCCACATTGTCACCAGAGTGAGAATAGGAAATGTCTGGGCATCAGCCTGATCCTATAGAACTTTGCTGTTCCCTCAGGTTTGTCCTCTGATTCCACTCTCTACTTGATCTTCTGGCTTATCAACCTGGTTTGCTCTCTGACAGCTCTCTGCCTGATCTCATAGCTTTCTGACTCAGCTTGTTCCTAGAGCCCCCTCTTGGACTGACCTCCTCGGTTCCTGACCTGGCTTGGCTTTTAATTTTGAACTGGTTTTTAATTCTGAGGGAAGTGGATAAATTATGCAACCTATATACATCTTGCAAATTGGGGCATGTTGAACATAATTTTAAAAAATTCTGTAAGAGGCTTTATAAAGTCCAAGTGGTATTCTACTATTTTACCAAACTATGCATTCTTGGTGATATAGTAACTTGTATTTGACCCTAATTCCTGCATTTATACTACTAACATTGGAGTTGAGGGAGGAATTATTTTTAATTTTTTAACTTTCCTTACTAGAGATGGATGGAGGTTTGGGTTTTTGTTTTTTTGAATTAGCAGTGCCTGATGCCACACTTCCAAACTAGGTAGGGTTATATGTAATGCCACATTTCAACAAGATGTGCCAACAGTAAGTAAAGCCATTTCAATTGTAATTTGAATTGTTTATGAATACTGTGCATTTAACTGTACTTTCAAAATGTGCTTTGGAATTTTCAGTGTGACAGCCTGAACAAAATGGATAGTCATCTTCAATTTTGAACGTTAAGGTGTTGGTCCTTTTAGAAGCTCTATACAGACAGATTCCTTAATAGCTATCAAATCTCAACAAGGGCTGTACACATGCAGAGGCCACAATGAGATGCTGTTCTGATTTAAATTGCTAGTTTCTAAACTGCTGGTAAAATATACAAAATAGGCAAATGTTTTTGTAATTGGAATGATTCACTTTTATTGCTTTCTGTTGAAAACTTAGGAGCATTATTACCCAGATTTTGATTTGTTTTATAATACTTGTTTAAAAAGATTTTTAAACTACATGTGTGAGCTCACCTGCCCTTCTATGGTTGGTTTAACCTAATTCTTGGGAATAATTTCTCCTGTGTCTTTTTAAAAAGAGGTCCAATGGTGCCCAGAATACCAGCTGTGTTCTCTCACATTAAAATTTACGGGGGGAAAAAAATAACTGAAATTGGCAGAGGGAAAAAAATGACTTAGCAAAGAAGTGTAAAATAGAGTAGTGGCTGCCAACTAGTAAAACCTTTTCATACACACTACATAAAAACTGCCTCCTTGGTGCTTGCTAAAACAGTATTCTTGCTCTTCATTAAGGAAAGTTACTCTGGATTAGCTAACACTGATGAACTATTTTGATTAACTTCCTGTGGATCCTCTTATTTTAAATTATTTTAATTAACTGTCAGAGTTAATCAGGAATAGCTATTTTATTTTAAATTCATACCTACTTTAACCCAAATTAACTTTCTTGTAATTAATGTTAGTCACCTTCATTTTTATTTGGAATATACAATAGGCCCACGTACCAGGTAGGAACCCCCATAAGCCAATCCCTCCCAACATTTCTTGCATTTTTCCCCTTCTCTTCAATAATCTTTAACAAGATAGATAATGCTTATATATGAAGTCAGGGCATCTTCTATCTATGACTAAGTAATGGATGGTAGAATCTTGATTAATGAATCGCAGGGTAAAATTCTATTCTGTGCCTTGAACTATAACAAAGGATGTCCCCTACTAAACTATTGTTTATCTTCCTCTGGTAGGATAACTGCAGTCTGCAGAAATGAGTCCTTTGATACCTCACCTCATGTTACAACAGCAACCAAGTAAACCTAGTAAACAATGCTACAACATTGCCTCCACAAATATAAACAGGTTAAGGACTTTTAAAATGCTTAAACAGTTATACTTATACAAATATGTTCACATAAGACACTTCATATATAATATATTAGTAAATAGGCTTTATCTCTTTCCCCCAAATAGGAAAAAATATTCTCTAAATATTTTTGTTCAGATCAGTTGGTGAGGAACTGTACACCTTTCTTTAAATGATTAAATGTTTTTCTCTGCTAAATATCTATAACCCTTTCTTTGAAGTTACACATTACACTTAGATCATATTAAGAGCACTTAAAATGTGAGTATCCACATATTAAAGATTGTTAACTCATGCTAAATGCCAGTTATGCCACTTCAGGCAAGGGTTAAATTTGAATTTGGACTGTTCTACCTAGCTTGTGTTAGGGTAACTTCAGTCTGCTTTACAGAGATAAAAAGAGCAATCTGCAGTCCTCCACCTGCAGTCCCAGGATATCTTGCTCCCTTCCCCATATAGGGCACATCCACATACGCAGGCACATGCGCTTGTAGCAGCTCAAATAGAAGCAGTACAAATTTGAGCCGGGGCTTTTTGCCTCAGCGCATGTGTTCGGACATGCACTTTGTTGTGGAGCAAATCGTACCACTTGGGGCACAATAACCCTGCCTGGCTCCTCCCAGATCTGCAGCCAGGGGGAGCTAGAGCCTGATAAAAACCTGCCCTGGCCAGCAGCTCAGGGTTACTTGTCCTCAGGAGCTTCTGTGCTTGGTGTTCCCCTCTGGTGAACTTTCTTTCACATTTTGAACCTGTAAGCCCCACATCACTCTTACCCTTTTCTTCCTTAATTGTCCCCCCCCCGCCAAAAAAAAAATTAGTTGCATCTTTCAAACTTTGGCCCCACACAGTAGTGGGGGCTATTAGGTAACTAGGTGGGCCTTAAAGCCCATGATCTCCGGAAGATACAAAGAGATAGGAGCTTCTGGAGCCCAGCCAATTGGTATCTGGGGACACTAGCCCCTTGTGTCAGCTAGACTGCTGAAGCACCATCCCAAATTCACTTTTTAAAACACAGCACAATCCACATTCTTACACAATTAGAAAAAAAGAGGGAGAGAAAGGGGGTTGATCAAATGGGCAATGTTTTATTGCTATAGTTACAATGTTAAAGAAATTTGGAAGCTTAACAGTGTCTCTAGCATCATAATAAAATAAATCCTAAATATCTAAATGTTTTAATGTTTGCTTTGGGTTTCTGTATCGCATGGTGGGTGTGTGATGGAGGGATGTGGGGTTTTCAGGAGAGGGTGGGAAGGCAGGTGGGGGAATGTGGGTGGGTGGTGTGGAGGGATGTGGGGGGATGTGAGTCACTGTGTGGGTAGGTGAGGGGGGACTGTGGGTGTGGGGGCTGCTTAGGCGGAGTGGGTCCCCCGGATGAATGCCACATGCCCCCGGCAGCTGGTGGGGCATGGTGGTGCTGGCGGCGGCAGGAGCATGGCAGCAGTGCTGCGTGGGGAGCTCCTGTAGATGCCGCTGGTGCTGTCGACAGCAGGGGGAGGAGTAGTGAGTGGCAACCACCTGCCGACACCGCCAGCAGCGACAGTTGTGGCCAGTGGCAATTGCTGACTGCTCGCAGATGCTGCTGGCAGCGGGGAGTGGTGGTGGCAAGCAGTGAACGCCCACAGGCACCACCGATAATGTTGATGGTGCCTTTTCTGAGGGGGTGCACTGCCATGCTCAGGGGGTGCACGTGCACCTGTGTGCACCCCTTACGCATTGCCAATGGTCCCCTGCCTCCCACAACGCAGAGCCCCTCCCCAAAGCACATGGACTACCCTGCCTGCAGGGTCCCAGGCCCCCCCAGGGGCTACCGCTGCCCCCTGGCCCCCGTGCTGGTCTCCATCCCCCTGCTCTTTCCCTTGCTCTTCTCCACACTCTGGAGGCTGGAGATGAGCAGGAGAACAAGCAGGAGGATGGAGAGAATAGGAGAATGAGCAGGAGCCTTGTTCCCCCCACCC
>NW_017729005.1:8553728-8565060 GCF_001723915.1 Gavialis gangeticus
ATGAGCAGGAGCCTTGTTCCCCCCACCCCCACCCCGTTGGTTCCCCCAGCTCCCTGTTCATTCCCCTGCCCCCTGTAAACTCCCCCTGCCTCCCATTCACTCCCCCCACCCCCTGCTTGCTCTCCCAGCCCCCCCACACACACACTCACTGGCGGTAGCAGAGACTGAGCAAGAGGCTGGAGAGAGATGTCTTCAGCTTATCTCCAGAGGCTTGTCTCCAGCCTCCTGCTGGTCTCCAGCCCCTTGCTCATTTCCAGCCTCAGGAGGCTGGAGACAGCAGGGAAACAAGCAGGGGGATGGAGACAAGCCCCTGGAAATGAGCAGGGGACCCTGCTCTCTCCAGCCTCCTGTTTGTTCTCTGCTACTGCTAGTGAGTAGGGTGGGGGGGGGCTGGGAGAGCCAGGAGGGAGCTGGGGGGAGCTAAGGGAACAAATGGGGAGTAGGGAGAGCAAGCCGAGAGCTAGGAGAATGAACAGGGGGTGGGGAGTTGGGGAAGGTCCCCTCCCCCCTCCTGCAGCCCCCCAACCACCTACTCACCTGGCAGAATCTGGGTCTCAGTCCCCGCAGCTTGCACCACTGCCTGCCTGGCATGGGCAGGCAGTGTGCCTCAGGACCAGGGAATGGGCCAATCACAGAGATGCTCTGGCAGCCTGTCAGATCATCTCTGTGGAGGACTGAGTCTCCAGTTTCCTCAGAGACCCTGCCCTGTTTTTTTCCTCTGGGGTTTTGTTTGACTGGTCTAATTTTGCTCCCCTGCTGCAAATTTGCAGCACGGGGAACCTTTTTTTTGTTCCCATATGTGCCTCTTGCAGTGTCTCAAAGAGGTTTGAGACACTGCAAGAGGCACGTGCAGGCTTGTCTGGATGCGCCCATAGATTGCTGGTGTCCAGGCTCCCAGCCATGCCAGCTCTCTCGTGGCAAGTCAGAGCTGTATAGGCAAGAAATGATATTAACCCTTAATGCACAACTGTTCACGGCATGTTCCAACTTTAACATTATTTAACCTTCCACAGATTTAGTATTGTCTCACTATAACGTGTAACTTCACCCTTTTGTTAACTCCTTTTATTCTGCCCAGGTACATGAGCCTCCTACAGGTGAATCCTTCCTCTCTAGCTCCACTTCATGCAGTGGACAATGGTAGGAATAGAGTCTTTCTTCAAACAAAACCTTCAGTATCTTTGATACTAGTCATGTGTAACTGTCTGGCCCAATCTACACACAAATGTCCATGAAAGTAATTAAAATACCATATTCACTTGAAGCCAAGATGAAGGCTTTTCCCCCCCAGTCACCCTGGGGGTGGGGGGCAGGGGGAAAGTCTCACCTTATATTACGGTACTCGCCTGGAGCAGGCAGTGGCTCTGCTGTAGCTTCAGCCCTGGGACCAAAGCAAAGAGTGAGCCACTGTGTGTCCATGACTGGGTGGTTCACGCAGTAGGCATGAGTGGGTGTACAGTGGGAGCCATTGTTAATATGTAGGGGGTGCATGTGGATGCACTTGCACCTTCTGTGATTGGCGGTGCACCCCGTGAAAGAAGTGCTGCTGACGCTGCTGGCAGCACCTGCAGGCAGATGCTGCTTACCACCACCTCTTGCTGCCGCCACTGGTCGTTGCCACTGCTGGTGGTGTCTGTGGGTGGTCACCGACTGCCAGCTGGTGCTCACCCCCTCCGCCACTGACACAGCCACCTATGGGAGCTCCCCACTTGTTGCCACCATGCTACCACCAACACTGCTGCTGCTGCCTGTGGGAGGTTGCTGTGCCTACCAGCTTCTGGGGGCATGCATCGTTTATGGTGGGGGGGAGTGGGTGTGCAGTTGGAGGATGTAACAGGGAGCCACAGGGCTCTTGTTACTTTAAGATTATGCTGCAGCAGGCTAAGCTGGCTGTGGGGGGCAAGGATGGGGGACAGCAGCTAAGAAGCAGGCTAACCGCTAGAGGGCTAGCTGCCATAAAACAGACTTCCACACAGCACAGAAAGAGCTACAAGCAGCTCAGCTAAGCCACCACAGAGAGCAGCAGGCCAGCCATCAGGCCTAAATGGAAGCCTCTGTGGGTGGTTGGAAAGCCACTTGACAGGAAGGGGTGGGACTTTAGAGACACATAACATCAGTACCTGAGGACAGGCAGCCAGTCTGGCCATGCATCCTAAGCAAGATGGCTGCAGAAAGGGACTGACCAGTACCCAGGCTATCTCCAAGATGCAGGTATAGAGTTAAGGGGGACTTATAGCCCATGAGGAAATTTTTGAGGTGGCTTGCGGAGAGTTTGTATTACATAGCCAGTGGACTGGCATTTATGTTTCAAGAACTGGAGGACCAGGTACTGGCTTGAGAGGAGGACAAAAAGGTTGCACACAGGGGTGCCTGGGAGGTACTCCAGATTTTCAGCCTTATCAGGGGCAGGTTCCAGCTGAGAGGGCCATGGCCTTAGCCCTAACAGGGAGCAAGGGGCAGGCACCAGCCGAGAGGGCTAAGGGTTGAACCCCAAGCAGGGCAAGATGGGCCAAGGGCTGAAGGCCCAAGAAGAGTGAAATGAAAAAGAGTCAAATTTTCAGTTAGAATTTGCAAATCAGAGTCTGATTTGCAGTTAGAATTAGTTAATAGGGTGTTTATTACATGTGCTCCAGGAGTGGTGGGGGGATGCTGTAATTACACTAGCTCCAGGAGCCACTCTAATTAAATTGTCTTGTGCATCAGTGTCCCCAGACTTCAAAATGGTGGCAGGGGCACTTGAATGACCTTTAGCCTCCCTGCTCCTGTATAGGTGCCCTAGATGTCTAAATGGTATAAATTTCAAGTGGAATTAGCTGTATGTACAACATTGTAGACACAATGGATGTCTAACAAGGATAATCATCTCTCCCATTACAACAGTTTTAATGGACAACATTTTAATCAAAGTTGTTAGGCAATTCCTATTTCCCCTTTTTCTAAATATTTTTAAAATTGCAGAAGTTAAAAACAAGCTAGTGAATCGTACTTTGATAATGAGGATCATATTTTGAAAACCCTAGTTATTACTATTCAGATCTTGTTGGTGAGGATACTTATAAAAGGGAAATGATCAAAAATAAGAACTGTTGTCAACTGAATGCATGGAACCACTTAAGAGGGATATGGACAAAATTATAGGTAGACTGGGATAGCAATAAAGAACAGATCCCACCAGTTCAGAAAGTTTTCAGGAAAAGCAAAGAGAGTTCCTTAGCAAAACTGCTTGGATAGGCACATAGGCTTCTTTTCTATTCCATCCAGAAAGAGCACAAACCAACTCTACATGTTTTTTCACCTGACAAAGGGTTTTTGTACCCAAAAGATTGCAAAGAAGAATTTTTACAGCTATTTTAGTTGGTCTATGGAACAGTGACCTGAGCCACATTTGTCGGTCCCAGCGAGGGAGGGAGCTTGGAGGCATGACAGGCCACTGGTGAAGAGCCACTGGAAGTCCTGGAAGGGCAGGAGACAGGCAGTGCTTACCATTCGGTTGAAGAGATGACAGCAATGGAGTAGCTAGTGTAGTTGCTGCAGAGATTTATGAGCACCTGCTCCATGTGGGTTGGGCAGCATGCCAGGAGTGACATCACACCCTTGTGACTTGGTATGAGAAGAAAAGGAGGAGCAGAGCTGCACAGAGGGAGAAAGCAGAGCCCCACTAAGGAAAAACCCCGGGAAGCTCCAGAGCCAAAGGGGAGCAGTGTGGTTTCCACAGCTTGGAGACCCAGAGGGATCTCCAGCCAGCCTCCAACATCCAGTCATGCAGGGAGAGATGCCCCGTGGACTGAAGCCCCAGGACGGCAGGAGTGGTGTATATAAGTCAGGCAGCCACAGGAGCCTGGGGACCCGGGTGCAGCAAAGACCCTGCTGTTTTGTTTTCTTTAAAAGTTAATTGTCATTTTGCTAAAGAGTCTGTGACACAATGAGGCATGGACTTACAGACCCGAATTAGAGGAAATACTCGAGAACTGATTGAGTGAGAGGAATTCATGGATATTTGCCTTTTTTCATTCTGTTAATTGATTATTGAAAGAGAGGACAAACCCCACGCCTGAATTACAGCCAGGTTAGCTTGCAAGACTTCAGCATTAATTAATCAGTGCCAACCCAGAGTTGGGGTACAAACTTTATTGAGTTGGGATAAAATACATGAATTGATTTAGTTTTCTTGGGAGGTGGATCTGGGTGCCACAGTGTACGTAAGCCTAGTCCTGTGGGCCTATTGCTTAAATCCACTGAGGAACAGGCATCACTGAAGCCCAGTTTGCATCCTTGGAATTTGATACTGGTAGCTCAAAAGCAGATCTATGGATACTCTCAAGATCTTGGCAGGCATGTGGATGTGGTGTAGGGGAGGAGGAGCCCCAGGAGTCCCTGCAATGCAAGTGTCCACATGAAAGTACCCATAACAGCAAAGGACCCTCCTTTTTTCTTCTTTAAAACCAAGGCATGGCAGGAAAGTTGAGGGTGATACCCCACGGGCAAACCACGTTGACAGCTTCCTGTATGGGGTATAATATCACAGTCTAATAAAAGATATTGGATTTACCCAAAGAACCTTATCTGCCTATGTCCTTAGACTGACATGGCTATAATCTATACCCCTTAATGCTTGAATGACCTTCACCCTTATTTCAGTTCCATTATCGTCACTTTCCATTATAGCCCCTCGTATATACAGTTATTAAAATACATTTTTAATGTTGATAATAACTAACAAACCAATAAAACTTGAATATTCAAGTGCTCTAGCATAGGGGTTTTCAACTTTTTTAAACTAGTGTACCCTTTCTAGTGGTGGAGGCTAGACACGGTGTGGGGGGGAGGCTTGCACATGGCCACCGCCACTTCCACCACCCACCACCTCACGCCGCCACACCCCACTTTCCCTCAGCTGATTGCATGTGCAGCTCCATGGGTTGCTAACAGGCTTCACGCCTGGCCAATCGCATGCCACTCATCAGCAACCATGGAGCCGCATGTGCAAATGGCTGTGGGAAAGCAGCATGTGGTGGCAGTGTGGGACAGTTGGTGATGGCAGCGGTGTGGTGAGTGGCAGCCACTGCATAAGCCCCACTCCCCCTGCATTCGGCTGGCCAGCCAGCACCTGTGTAGCCTGCAGAAGAGCGCCAATGCCCTCACCCCTCCCGGCCCTACTTCTGGGAGGCGGCAGTGTGGGGTGGTGGTGCGGGGTGGTGGGTGGCAGCAGTGGCCACCATGTGGAGCCCCCGCCCAATGTCCACTGCAGAGGGGCACCACTGCCCTCACCCCCCCCTTCTCTGGTTCTGGGAGTGGACATAGAAACACCTCCTGCCATTTAGACCCTTTGTGCCTTGCTGCTCTCACAGCTTTGCAGGCAGGAGGTGGCCATGGTGCCTTCTTGCCATCGGCTAGTAGCCAAGAGTGGCAGCCCAGTGGCCAATCAGGAGAGTGAGCTGAGGTGGGGGTGAAGAGGCACCGCGGTGTGCTGCATGGGGCTGGTGGCGTCTGGCTTGCCCCTCCCTCTCCCCTGCGTAAGAGGTGACATGTGGGAACACACCAGGGGAGACGCTACCACTGTGCCACAGGGTGTGCTCCATCCTTGCCCGCCTGTGCATACCCCTTAAGACCTTTCTAAGTACTCCTGGGGGTATGCATACCCCCGGTTGACAACCACTGCTCTAGCACAAGCAGAGAAGGAATGGAATATATGAAAGAAGCTCAATCTTTCATGTATTGCTATGGGAATGTATTACAGCCCTTTCCTAGAAGGGTTCTCTCTAAAAGCCAGAGAGGAGGTCAGTCCTTCATGCCCATCTAGACACTCTCTCAGCTGAAACTGCCAGAAGTCCTGTTATTGTGATATTTTTTAAAGATACAAACATGCATCCACTAGCAACTGAGCTAGCAGAAAACTCATTTTACAGATCTCACCCAATAATACTGTAATGAATTATCAATGTTTGATCACTACCTACATAATGCAGATTGGAACCAGAGCTGAAATGTCCCAAGTCTCCTCACAAGGAAACCCAAGCCATCTGTTCCATCCCCCAACTTAGTATAGTTTTTTTTACAACATTTTGAATACAACATGTGATCATATCATTTTCCAATGAGTTCAGCTATACCAGATAAATGAAATTCTGAAGTATTCTGTTCAAGTTCTATTTTTAGTTATACTCCTGTAAATCCATTTGAGGAAACTATGTTTCTAGAATTACAACTGTATATAGACAAACAAGAACATAGTTATCTTTGTCAATAATTTCTGTACTCTCTTCCAACACTTATATAGTTGCTGCCACTAAACTATGCCCCACTGGAAAGATTTCCACTTTCCAGTGGTCACCAGTTTCACAAAGTCAGATGTTTTGTAAGGCAAATTCATGTTAAAAACTTTAAAACCCATGTTTTGAATCCTCTAATGCAGTGCTTGCTTTTTAAGGATCTGATACATTTATCCAAAGTCAGTTGAAAACCTCCAGTTAACTTCAACAGAAGTTCACCTGGACCACTACTTACTAGAACAGTTCAAGTGTTGGTAACCTACAGCCTACAGGCCAGATCTAGCCATTGGCACTTCCCCCTAGCTGTGGGCATGTCTCCCTGTGCTACCCCCCTCCTTGCTTCTGACCTGAGGTAGGTCATTCTGCCAGGAAAAAGGTGCCTACAGCTGGTATAGTTGTATTTCTTTTTCTCTCTTGTCAGGTTATACATGCTTAAAATAATGGATAAACTGCATTTTTGAGGGAAAATGTAAGAGAGAATAGAAGAGAGAATATAAAAAACACACACATAGGAACCTCTGAAATGAGGAATTTCACATATAGTGTCAAGTGCACATGCAATAAAACACACCTAGCAGATGGAAAATGTGATTGTAATGTACATACTATTCCCATACCATTCCAAGTTGAACTTGGACATTGTACAGATTTGGCAGGAGTAGCAGCTGATGGGATAAAGCTGATTTAGGTTGGGGCCTTGAAAATATTTAAGCAAGCAAGTAAGGATCTGTATCTTTGGGAATATAGTTTCATCCTACTTTCTCTTTCTACACATCATAGAACTACATAATATGACAAAATAATAAGTCCCATTCCTAAAAGAGGTCAGGGATTGCCATAGCAGGGACCCTGCAGATCAGAATATTTAGCAGACCTGTTCTATAGCCCCAGCCCACAAATCTTCTGAACACTAAACAGACCAACAAAATGTTTTCCAGATAATGAAGTACAAAAAGTCTCTGTGAACCATACCAGAATGGAAAATCTCCCATTCTACTGCTATATGCTTAAAATAACACTTGGTTTTGCAATACATACCATTGGAAGAGATAACATAGAGATAGGATGAAATTCTGGGTCCACTAAAGTCAACAGGAGTTTTGCTAAGGACTTCAACAGGATAGAAGTTTCACCTTTACCACTGATCCCTACCAACCTGAGAAGCCCCAATCTGCAGGTCTTGTTCCTGAAATTAATTGTTAGTCATCCCATACAGTTTTGGGATTTGTGTGTGGATAAGGCTTATTTAAACCCTATAATTTTGTTGGAGGGGAGCATTTGAATGTATATCAGAAGACTGCTCCAACAGGAATTAAAACACCCTACTTGAAAGTCTTGACAGGTAGGCCATGTGTGAAGCTAGTTCTCTTGCCCACGCCAGTTGTACCTGAGAATAAGCAGAGGGCTTCAGAGTCATCATGGCCACTGCCATGACTGACATCTTTCAACTCTTCAAAAATGCCAGAATCATTTAAAGAAAAGTTGTACAATTCCCTACACATTCATAACTTCTAGTCTTCTGCCAAAGGCATATTATTTCTTCAGACTAGGTTTGTCTTACTGGTTAGGACACCTTTCCTTTTTATTCTATACCTAATCATTTCATCTTCCATAATGTAGTCTATCTGCCCTCTTGTGGTCTTCTTTTTGATCTTTCCACTTTCACTTTACATTTCTCAGAGACTTCCTAACTACTTTATATTCCCTAGTCTCAGAATGCAAGATGAGCTCACGAATCAAGCTTCACCTCCCTACATAGTTTCCTACCCCGAGTAATTCTAAGGTCCATTTTTAGTATTAGATGTGGCTGAGAATTAGTTGCAGTCATGGAAAGAAATCCAGTTATAGAATTCACCGTAAGGAACACTATGGTTAAGTTTTAAAAAATGTTTCCATTTTAAATGAAACTCCTTTGTTATACTTCCCTTTGTTAACTGTCTGAAAAAAATCTTTTGAACTGACTTCATGATTCTGTGTGACAGTGATTATCAGGGTTATCCAACCCCTAGTGGCTTCAATTTGAGCAGAGACACTACTATTATTCAGGGGGAAAGGTGCACATCAGAGAGGTAGGGTAATGGAGTTGGGAAGAGCACCACATTACAGCAAAGACTTGTTGAAATTTGAGCTCTCAGTTAGAGAATGTCATTTAATTCTAGGGTCAGAGGTTACTGTCTTGCTCACATGGGTTAATTCTCTGCTCTGAGTAGTAGTCTCACTGCTGCCAATAGAGCTATTCAAGAAGGACCATATTTTTTCAAACCTTCTTCAGACTGAGTAGTTCCTTACTCTCATGTTGGTTCATTAATTTCAGTTGCATTTTTAGATAAGCAAGGTCCTTCTTAATATGTAGATATGCTGCTGCTACCCAAGTATAATGCTTTGTATCAAATGAAAGGTGCAAGTATCTGACCCCATTTGTTACGTGGTGCTTTAGTAAGTTTTTTAAAGGTGACATAAGGTGGGCTAGTAGCAAAAATATTGTACAGTTTTTTTGGGAACTGATGGGTTCCTTAATTATTTATTTAAAAAAAAATTACAATCCTTGGACTTTTTTTTGAAGGAATAGGATTTTGTGAAAGATATTTTTCAGATTAGTTGTAATCCATTAAACCATGCCTTTAAGTCTTAACTCTTTTTAAAATTATTGTTCATATTTCAGTTTTTATAAGTGTTTCATGCAACCCAGTTGTAGGCTGTCTGACCTATTAAAATACACATCATGCCAGATTTCTTTACTCAGATCTGGATCTTTTGAGTCAGTCAGGGGATGGAAAGTGCCCATGTAATGGCTGTATTTTGCCTGCTGAGAATTCTCCAGGTGATTTCTCATCTGTCAGATACCAACATAGTTGCCACTGCTTCCACAACTCCAGAGCAGGAGTCAGGATATGAAAGAAGGCAAGGCTGGAGCACTGCTGTATTCTAGCATCTCTCAGCTGATACCTTAAAAACCAGCTGCCTTAGACAAGAGAAGTCTCTAGCTTTTTTGTAATCTACAGGAGAGCTGTTGTTACAAAGGAAAAATTTTGAGATGCTTTAAACAGTTTTACCAGAAGCCTTGGGAAGCCTCTCCCCTAAACTAAAAGGATCTTGGATTCAGAAAGATTCTAGCTCTTTCCAAGAGTACTTTTTGTCTGTTTTCTTCCCCTCCCACTCAGACTAAAATATCAGTTCCCACCATCAGTTATTTTAATCACAGGTTCAAAGTCTTTCATTTTTTTCCCTTGCAACCTCCAGCTTAAAATGTATGAGAGAGGGCACATCTGCATGGGATGTTTACTGCTCGGGGTGTTTGTAGATGACACGATGTTTAGTCCTCATTAATTAACTGTGCCTTTAAAATTTTAGCCTGGGTTAATACGGTGCAACGTGTTTGTGTTTGAGCGACACGCTCTTTCAAGCAACTTAAGTCCCATGTGTCATTAGTAGGCTAATTAGCTGGGCCGTAAATGTTACTTGTCTACACATGCACCCCTATTAGGCTGGAGTAAACTAATTTACTCCATAGCAAGTATTTACAGGTGCTATTTTGCTGCAGAGCTGATTACTCCATGGCAGTGCACGTGTAGATGCTGCCTCAGCTGGCTGTGGCATCCCACCTAGCTCTACACTAAAGCACTCTTATGCCCCAGCCAGCACCTCTGCATTATATTGAGCCAGAGGGAGCAGCCCTGGGCTATCAGGCTGATCCCTGAGCCTCCCTACCAGCTGGAGCTGCTCTGACCTGGCTCAACATGCTGCAGACCTGGGGGCATGTGAAAACAGTGTAACCGAAGCAATAAGCTCTGGAGTTTGTTGCTCCATAGTAATATCCACATGTAGACATACCCACAAATAAGAATTTAGTCAAGGCAGGGATACAAAGTATAATTGCAGGGAATCAAACTATGAACATTCATACCACTCTGCCTCTCACTAACTATACCTTGAAAGATGCAAATTAGATCTGTTTTCCATGGATGAGAAAGTTATTTATTGTAAGATTTCTCAATTAACAGATTATTCAATATCATGAGATGGTCTAACATGGAAGCAGCACTGGGAGACAGGAAAACTGTATGGAAGGGGAGGCTTGCATAATTTTATTTATTTACACTTATCCACTTCTTTATCAATGTAGTGTAATTCAAGATGAAATTCCTATCAATCTAACCCAAACAAAATGTTTACAAAAGATGATGCACTGCTTTCCAGGGCAGGCATGAGCACAAATAGACATAAGTCACCACGCCTCACATTTAGTTTAACTTTAGTAAATCATAGGTGGCTGCTATCTGTGATTGTTTATTGTTCAGCACAAGGGCTCTTATATTCAGATCCAGAAAGAGAGCACATAATTGATACTCTCTTCCTCCTTCCACAAAACAAAAATAAAATTATGGCATTGGAAAGAGACACCCTTCTACATGAAGTTGATCAGGCTTGCACTGTAATATGCAGCAGATTCTGTGCCCAGACAGATACTAGAACTGTGTAGATGTAGAAAGAGAATCATGGTATCTGTGGAACAGGTGAACAAAAACAAAGTCCCAAACTCTCTTTTATGGTTTGTGAAAAATGATTTTTTGTTCTGTTTTACCCTTCAAGACTTCATTGTTTCTAACCCAAATCAGAGAAGATAGGGGAACAAGAAAAAATCATTTAACTGTGGAAAATTGTTTTTTGACCCATGGTAACATAATTTAGGCTGCTGCTGAAGCAGCCGAATCTCTGAATCACACAGGCCCTGTCCCCCACCTGCTCTCCCAGCCCTGTCCAGCCCCAGCTCCCTGCTCTTTGAAAAAAAAAAGCCCCTACTCACCGGCTGCTGTTGGGTAGGAAGGGAGCAATCCCTGCTGCCCCCCCACTGCCCTGCACTGCATGGGGGGGCTCTGTCATGAGCCCCTTGACCCACTCTTTCAGCCCCCCCATGGCTGCCCTGCCTGCCCCAGCTCCCAGCCCTTTAAAAAAAAAAAAGCCCTGACTCACCCGCTCCTGCCAGGTGGGAGGCAATCCCCGCTACCTCCCACTGCCCTGTGCTGCGTGGGGGGCTCTGCCCTGAGCCCCCCAGAAGGCCCAAA
>NW_017729005.1:8570060-8575379 GCF_001723915.1 Gavialis gangeticus
TTTGACCCATGGTAACATAATTTAGGCTGCTGCTGAAGCAGCCGAATCTCTGAATCACACAGGCCCTGTCCCCCACCTGCTCTCCCAGCCCTGTCCAGCCCCAGCTCCCTGCTCTTTGAAAAAAAAAAGCCCCTACTCACCGGCTGCTGTTGGGTAGGAAGGGAGCAATCCCTGCTGCCCCCCCACTGCCCTGCACTGCATGGGGGGGCTGGGAGAGCAGGTGGGGGCTCATGGCAGAGGACCCCATGCAGCATGGGAAAGCGGGGGGGCAGCATGGATTGCCCCCCAACCTAGCAGTAGCTGGTGAGTAGGGGCTTTTTTTTAAACAACCGGGAGCTGGGGCTGGGCAAGCTGGTAGGGGTCAGGGGGTGCTCAGGAGCACTGGGGGAGCAGGCAGTGGATGGGCCCTGGCATGGGTCTTCCCATGGTCCCCTCCCCCCTCCTCCAGCCCTCCTCCCCCCTCTACTTACCAGCATGGAGTCTGGATCCAGCTCCCTACTGCAGCCAGCAAGGACTGCCAGAATCACCAAAACTTTCAGAATCTTTTCTGAATCGATTTGGAGAGCTTTGAATCAATTCAGACCTTTTAATGGTCTCCTAATTTGATTTGGATTAGGAGATTCAACCTCCAAATCAGGCTGAATCTCATCCGAATCGAATCAGCACCCGAAGTTTTGCACAGCCCTAGTAGTTATTGCAACAACAGAAATTCTAGGCTAAATTCTTTCTTAATGTCACCCTTCTGTTTGCCCTTGGGCTATAGTACCCTCTGTGCATCTACTACATTTGTTGAACAGGCCCAGCTATGTTCAGACACATGCCATTCTTCCCTTCAGATGTTTGTTATCAGAAGTAAATCCAGTGACTAGAGAATCTTTTTAAAGCCAAAGTATTGCTTAATAACTGAACAGCAGGAATAAAGATTAACATAAGAGAAAAAGTAGTTTAAACACAGCAGCTTAGATATCTGCCTTAGTCTTATCAGCATCCCAATAAAAGCTTACAGGGAGGTGTAATTTCTTCGGACTTCTTGGCAGAATTTCCACTGCCCCAGCCCCTCTTTGGATGATGTCAGAAGAAGATCATTTAATGGACCTCAAAGCCAGAGACCTGGGAATATGGCAGCAAGTATGTGTATGTCCATCTACCTTCCTAAATAGCTCCTCCGTAACTGTTTGCTATTAAACTAATTCAACCTGGTTTTATGGTAAATATTCACAGAGCATGCATTAAAATGTCATTTTAAATATTGCTTTGTTGTTAAAAAAGGCAGAAAATGTCAGATCCAAAAGAATAACCTAGAAATTATAAAATCAAACAAATATATATTAGTGAGGATTACAGTTTTATACCAATCATTTTAAAGGGGAACAGTAGCAGTTGTGTGCTACCTTCCCAACAAGACTTCTTAATCTTTAAATCACTGCCACTGCTTGCTCAGGAGATATGTAAGCACTGCAGTTCCCAGCTGTTCCTTTGTTGCAGTTATTCAAATGCATGTTAGAATACAGAGGTAAAGCTTAAGGAGTTGAAATTCCAGACAAGAGAACTGTTGACTACCATAGGAAAACAATTACCAGAAAATGTTAGGTTTGTCTATGCCCTCACCTCACACATTTGCTGAGATGCATGTGTGTTTACATTGCAAAGAGCAATTTAAACACCTGACACCCCCTTAAATTGCAACACTTTCTTTCACATGGACTTTGTAAACAGCTGAAGGAATGCATGGCCAGATTATCCAAACTGAATGGAAATGTGACCTAAGAATCTCCACTGTATATTTAGTTTATGTTACTGTTCATTAAATCACTTTCAGTCTAACAATGTAGTTCTAGAAAAAAAACAGACATTTTGGTTTGTTTTAATGGTGTTGAAAAATCAATAAGAAGCTCTTGAATCATATGCTTTTGCTATCATTCACTGAATCAGACTGTGCAATATGCCCAAAGGATAATGGGTTTCAAAACCAAACATATAAATCTCTAGTGGTATGGTGGCTATTTGTCATGTTTCCAGTTTCTGGAATTAATGCAGCTTCAATAAAAGCCATTAGGTGGTCATGCCTCAACTGTCAGATGGAATCATAATTTTTAAGTCATCAAAACTCACCATCAATGTGAGTCCAGTTGGGCCTGGATTGCCTCACTTTCCAGCAGAAATACTTGTATCAAGAATTTTGTGGTGCATAAAAACCTGGGAAGATTTTCAGAAAGCATTTGCTCCTTGGCAGAATGAGCAGTGATTTACTCTCCCAAGCCCTAGGCTTCTGAGATAAGAGGTAGGGATCAAGGAAACACAGGGCTCCTGGGATTTCTTTCTGTAGGCCTTTACTTCTACAGTAGATGCCGAGCTGTCTGCCCTCTTCTCTGACTCCTGCACTTAATTCCTTACTACACTGTCAGGCTTTCTTCCTGTTGCTGTCAGGGCACTGTTCGTAGATATGAGCTATGATTTGCCTCTCACTGCAGAGGACAGGCAATAGTGAACTCTGTTGAACCATGCTAACTACAAGCTACAGCTTCACAGAGTTACTGACAACTATCATCTCCACTAAACCCAACCTGGCACATTGGTCATCACCTCCTGGAAAACTTTTTTTTGAACTGGAAGAGGTATGTGTTTGGAGACAACACTTTGAACTGACCAAATGATCTGTCTCCTTTTGATTTAATATGACATTTCAGGGAGAGTTCTAACAAGAGGATAAAGCTTGTAGTGTGACTTCTCTGAAATTAGCAAGTGAGAAGAAGCTAAAGATTCCAAAGGGTACTTCCAAAAGGTAATTCTGTTTATTTTTGGGTAGTCTAATCTAGGAAGCATGACAAATCTAGAACATCTTCTTCCAAGACAGGCAGAAAAAGGACTACTAAAAAATAAAACATTTGGACTTGGCAGCGAAAAAAAAGATTTAAAAAAAGTAGCGTTAATTTTTCACCAAAACGTAAATTATTATTTAAATCCTAGATCTCGCACTGCAAAGTGCCAGGCACTCCTATAGCATTAAGCAAATATCATCACCCACTCAGTGTAAGTCTTCAGGATGGTAATGTACAGAAGAAAGAATAGTCCAACTAGAAAGATGTGACTATAGCTGCTACTCAGAATACTGAATTAGGATATTTGACCCAGAGTTTGTTGTTGCCATAGCCTATATGTTGTAACTAAATTACAATGCTATAAATAATTGAGGCAGATTATAGGTTTCTGCAAGTCTCCTCTCGGTCATGAGCTACCTTATAACAACATTTCAGACAATGTACCATTTCCTGTTTGGGTCCCAAGCAGTGTCTGAAGCATAACAAAAGTAGATTACCACTGGGTGGCACACTTGGTAGTCTGTAAAGAAATGCTTGGGTTTAGCATCACCCAAACGCGACAGGGCTTATTACCAAAGGCACTGCAATTGCTGCTTTTGCTTTCTTTAAAAAAAAAAAAATCTCTATTGTTTTGGAAAAAATGCTTCCATAGTTTTGGCAGGTGTTTTAGGGGTTTTAGATTTAATAAACAAGTTGCTAGAAGTTTAATTTTCTTTTAGAGGAAGTTTATTTTAAAAGGCATGCCTTTTTATGGAATACATAAATCAAAGTAAAACTATATATACAAGCAGCATTGAACCATTATGAGCACAAGTGCTAGAAACAAAATGTTGATAGTGGTCAGAAACAGCCTAAATTCTTTTCTATTATCTTTTTTCCCCCCTGTTTAAGGCAATGGGACCACATAAATCCAGAGCCTCTGGCTAGGGACAGATGTTATACATATCACTCTTTAAGGAGACAGAAAGAGCTCTGAAGCCATAACTGAACAGATGTTCATGACTCTTAGAGCACTTTAAAAATTGTGGATCACACTCTAATTTAACCCTCAATGGATATGTACTAATCTAAAGCACTTTCTGTTAGACCACTTTATCGAATGTCTGTGCCAGATCCCATTGAGGGTTAACTTAGAGTGTGATTGCCACCATCACAGGCAGTGTTGTTCAGGGCTGTGCTCTAGGGTCAAGTAGAGCTCATCTGCTGTGCCTGAACCTGGGTCAGCCCCACCCCCTCAGCCGTCACTGACCCTAGCCACTGGCTGGAGGGGGCAGGGCTGCGGGGGGGGAGGGCTCTGAGGTCTCTCCTCCCACAGCAGCGTGCCACTGGTTGGTGGGGGTGAGAGCGCTGTAGAGAAAGGTCGCTCTGAGGTCTCTCTCCCCACACTTGCACCCGCCCGGGGGGTGGGGGGATGGGACCGGGGGGAGAGGGGTCCACGGTTTCTCCCCCCAGTCGCTGCTGACAGTCATCAGCTAATGGGGGGGAGGGGCACTCTGGCAGCCTTCTGGGAGGTGTGTGGCAGTGTCCCCAGTAGCCAGTGCAGGCAGGCTCTCCCACTGAACAGTAAACATCTCTTCAGTTCACTCGAGCTCTAACTTATAGTGCCCTAAATAAAGCATGATAGAGCACTTCCACCAGGGGCTTTTTGAACTTCTGTACTTAGCCCTTGTTGCATTATTTAGATTTATTGTGGCATATGGCATCATTCAAAATTCTGAAACCCTCCACTCTTGTACTATGTGGCTTACAAACTTGCATTGAATCTATTTATTTCTCAAGTACTGAAGGGAAAGAGAAGAATGCTGTAGGTCACTGAAGTCATGCCCTTCCTACATCCTGCCTGCCCATCCCTTCCACAATCTGAAAGTCAATGATGTAAAAATTGAAATTTTGTACCTGGAAAGACAGAGAGTAAGGAAGATCGTGTTCTTAAGCATTAGATTTGGACTTGGGAGATCTGGGTTCAGTGTTTTGCATTTATCACAGATTTCCAGTCTGTGTTCCTGGACAAGTCACTTATTGTAGGCTTACACTGCCCTCCCCATGTGTAAATGCAGTTTGTATAGACATAAGCAAGTTAGCTGTGGTAGCTAGTTAGTTTAAAACTAACTTTTATACCAGTAGTAGTGTAAATCCAACCTGTGTCTGCATTGCAGCACAAAACTTTGGTTGCAAAGATAGGAGTGTGGATAGTTAGTGTCACCTTCTGCCTCTTTAGGCTGTGACTAAGGTGGGAAGTTAAGGGACTAATATACTGAACAAATTTTTTTTGAGCAAAGAGAATATTGAGGGCTTGGGACATTTACTGAGCACTGGGTGCTTCTAAGGGAGCATGGAAAGACATGATCTTAATGTAAATTGAAAAAAATTGCAAAGGTGGGAGTGGCTATGGACAAGTATTTTCTCTTACACACCATGGAGCAATGCTTTTCACTTCTACCCAACTGTCCTCTTACTTCCCCTCCACCTGACCCTTCCTCCACCTCTCATATTATCCAAT
>NW_017729005.1:8580379-8586459 GCF_001723915.1 Gavialis gangeticus
TCCAGAGGCTGGTGAGATCCTTTCTAGCATCTGGCTGTTCCTTGTTCATGAGTTTTTGGGGGAGAAGCTACTTTTAGATGGTACAGCTTCTCTGAACTTCCCCCAAGGCCTCAGCTCCACTGCATGGCAGAAGAGACCACCTCTCATATTATCCAATTCACACTGCACAAAGCTTACATTCAAGCCAGTGTCCTCAGGCCAGCTCTTCATCTGACACTCCTCACATTCCCCTCCCTGCCCACAAAGTCTGGATCAGAGTCCCTTCGACTCCTCATCTCCCAGCCTCCTCTCATCATGTTCCTTTCCTGGAAGTCCCACACTGTCCCTCCCTCAAACTCCTTCACCTGGTTTGTGCTTTCTCCTCATTTTCCTGCTCTTCCATCTCCATCCCTTTCCTTTCTCTTTCCACAAAAATTCCACTATATTTCCTCCCCACCTCAAGTTTGCTCTGTATCTCTCCTCCTCCACTCCTGTACCAGTGTTAATGTATCTCAGCAGTTTCTTTCCCATTCTCCCCAGTGTTTTCCTCAGGATTCCTTGCCTCCCTCTCCCTCCAGTTCTCCTTGGGTGCATCCAGATGAGCGGGAACATTTGTTTCTCTGGGGACGAGTAGCAGCAGCACAAATTGTGCTGTTGCTACTTATCCCCAGGGAACACCTGTGCCACACACTCTCTGGCATGCAGCATGTTGCCCTGGGTAGAGTAGGGGAGGCTGGAGCCAGCAACTGTGCTGGCCCCAGAAGCCTGACCTGGGGTCCTGGGGACCTGCAGGAGCTGCAGCTGTGGCAGGAAGTCTGGCTGGCAGCTGGAGTGTGGCTCTGGCTGGCTAGGCTCTGATTTTGGGTAGCATGCACTGTGCGCTGCACCCCTTTTTATTGGTGTGGTTTATTTTTGATCACAGGATCTCCAGATGGGGCTGTGACTAATATACTGCATGTCCATGCTCATCTAGATGTGCTCCTTGTCTCCAGTGTCCTCTTCCACTGCACATGTCACTTTCCCCTTTGCCACAAGCCCTTGTGTCTCTGCCCCTTTACAAAGCTCAGGGCCCAACCAGCCTGCTACTCTCACATCTGTCCATGTTTCTCTTCACAGAGCAATTCCCTCTGCTTCTCTTGGCTCTCTCCATGTGCCCTACTCCTTTGGGAGGCAGTAACTTCTGCTTGCAGGCTCCATAAACCACCTGGGGATGGTGTAGTGGGAAAGCCCTGGGAATGCTGGGACCTGGGGGCCTGGCTGTAGCCCATGGGGTGGACCAGCACCTACTGGCTGCAGGAGGAAGCTGAGCTCAGCAGCTTATGGGCCAGGCCAAGATGGACCAAACCTTAATGAAAGAACACTGCAGATATTGCCTAGTTAGTAGAACACTTCCGAATGAAGGCAGGCGTGTCCTTACAGCTCTCTAGGATACTCAAGTCTACTCTTGACTAGTATGCTCTATTGATTATCAGCTGCTGAAATCCATAGGCGGATTAATGCACCGGCCAGCTGGGCACAAGCCCAGGGGCCCCTACCAATATGGGGCTCTGGCCCCAGGATCCTCATCAGCAGGGAAGTGAAAGCCGCAGTTTTAAACTCAGCACCCATTTTTGGCACCAAGTTTAAAACTGCGGCTTTCACATTTGCTTCCCTGGGAGCTGGAAGTGGGGCCTCTCCCTCAATGGGGCTGGAAGGAGGGAGGGCAGGGCTGGGGTCAGGCTGGGAGAGCCATACCATGCCTGGGGGAGGGGGGCGGGCTGGGTAGCTCTGCGTTTGGAGGGGAGGGGGCCAAACTGGGCTGGAAGAGCCATGCCCTACCTGGCATGGGGTAGAGGGGCAGGCGGTTGGGTTGGGTTGGGCCAGGAGTGCTGCACCACGCCTTTGAAGGCAGTGGTGCTGGAAGGGCCTTGGGGGCTACAGCCCCCCAAAATTCATCTTAGCCTCCCACAGCCACCCCTCCCAGTGCCGTCGATTGCTGTCAGAGACATGGTGCAGTGCTCCTGGCCCAGCCCCAGAACAGCTCCCTGCAGGTAAGTGTAACAGGGGCTGGGTAGGGAGTGACACTGAGACACAGGCAGCAGCAGGGGGAGGGAGAGAAGGGGAGAGCTGCCTCTGTGTGATCAAGAGTGGAGTAGTGGGGAGGTCTTGTGAGGGCAAAGTGTGTGTGGGGGGGAGGGGTGTCTGTGTGTGTGTGTGTGTGTGTAAGTGTGTGTGGCTGTGTCCATGTGCAGAGAGTGTGAGGAGAGTGTGCAGACCTCTGTCTGTGCCCCCCAGCTCAGTGGGGTCCACCCAGCCTCCCCCACCAGCACTAAGAGGGGAAGGTGTCCCTCTCCCCATGCTACAGCCCAGCTCCCATGCAGGGAGGAGGCTTCCAATTTTATGCTTTCCCAGGGCAACCGTCCAGTTTTCTGCAGCGGCAGATTAAGGGACCCGGTCCAGTTCTGCCCCTACCTTGGTGACTGCAGCTGTTTTGTTGGGGAAGAGCCTAAAAACCCATTTTGTATGGAAGTGTGTGTATTATTGCATGTTGAGTGCCCCCTTTTCATATAGGTCTGTGGAGCATCTGAGCCATGATAGGACTAGAAACACCCTTACAAATATCTAGTTTGTAACCTTTACCTAGTAAGAATTATTTTATTATTACTTAAAGACTGTAAAATAGCTAGTTGGTAAGACCAGTATTTACAGTCTCTAGCAGCTGTGATTCCAGTCTCTCTTGGTAGCTGTTTGTTTACTTGCTCTGATTCTGTAATTTGTGTTGGCAGAAACTACACCTAATTGAGCCTATTAAATTAGTAAGTCTGCACAGACAAATAGGCATGCACCTGTATGGGTGAGATCACAAAACTGGACACCTTATTTATTTGCTAAGTATGTTTTATTTCTTTTTACCTTTGTTTGTTAAAGTGCTACAAAAAGGAGAATGAGATGATAAAGTTTGAAAAGGCTGATTGTTGCTGGAAAAGTGTAGCAAGCTATTCCAACCATGAATGCAAATGACAAACTTCTGCAGCAGATAAATTTGAAGCCCCAAGGTCTAGAAATAAATGGACTCTGTCCCCCACTCCATCTGCATTACATAACAAAATAATGTGTTAGCTGCTTATAAAAATGAATAATAAAATAATAGAAATTAAAATAGGTGTATTAATACGATTTCTGGAACAGCCACCATTTGATTTTTTCCCCTTGTATTTCTACTCTAAAAACTTTTACATGAAACTTTTAATGCAAGTCTAGACCATCATTCTGAAGTGATGATTTTGGACTAAGTCATCTTGTAGACTATGCAAAATACATTAAAAAAAAACAACAACAAGCAAATTGGCAATTCACTATTTTTTTAATGCAAGGTAGTTTTTGTTTCTGCTTGCATTTATAATATCTGAAGCCACAAAGAGGTTTTTTCTTTGCATTTCTGACATTTGAGGCAGACAATTGAATCAAGTGTCTAAATGTCTTGAACTGTGAGAAAATGTTTTCCCCCAAGGCTGAGTCAAAACATGTAGAATTTTAGCCCAAATGAGACTTTCATTCCAAAGAGGATATTCTTCTAAACCAGTGTTTTTCAACCTTTTTAGACCCAAGGCATCCCTCATTTGACTTGAGGCACTCCTTCGCAACCTTTGTGAATTGAGCAGCATCTATTTAAAAATCTAATTTACTTATTACAGTGCGTATCTTCTTGCAGAGGTGGGTGGGCAGTGCACTTAGGGCAGGCCTACACTTACCTCTTAACACCTACGTATCTCCTCAAACCTTATGACATCCTTTAAAAGATATTGTGGCATGCTGGTTGAGAATTACTGCTCCAAACAATCAACTGAATTATGGATTTATAACATGCTGCCATATTAGTTTTAAATGTAGTGCTAGTATGATCATTTAAGGCCAGATTTTGCTATTTCTTAAACTAGGTGAAATTAATCTCTAGTACAATGTCTAGACAGAACTTGTGTAATATAATTGGGTACAGATCTCCATCCAAAGTTAGTTCTTCTCAAAATCATGCAGTACAATGAGACAACTTGTTTAGTAATTTAATACTTACCGTGAGGAAGGATAGTGGAACATGGTCCAAGAAGAATTTGTAACTAGAGTTAGTAGAGTTATTTTGACAAATAGTACATTCACTGAAAATCTGGAGCTTTTCAGAGATTGAAAGAAACTATTTGAATTTGGATAGAATTCACTGAATAGGATTAGCTATAAAAAGAGAGTGCAGTAGAAGAGTACCTTGACTTTGCTTTAGGGAGGTCTCAGAATTTCAGGGAAAAGTGTTATGGTTTTCAGCTCAAATTATATTAATACAGGATAAAAGTTTTAGTGCTAAATTCTGTCCTGCATTACACCCACTGAAGCTTGTTGAGGAAAATGGTGTTACCTGATTGTAAGCCAGTGAAGATTTGACCCTTACATGAAAAGAAGCTTTTCAACAATTTTGAACAGTAATGAATATCTCCCAGAATTTAGACTTACTAAATCTTAATAATGCCAGTACAATATGAATAGAGTAACAGTTCATATTCCATCATTCTGAGCTAGTTGTTTGAATGAACAAATCAGATTTTGACAAAAAATTAAAAAAGAAAAAATGCTTTGCTCCATAGTAAGATAGTATCATAATTAGTATCACTGTGCATATATCTTTCAGCTAACTGTCTTGAAAATTTTATCACTTAGCTATAGGTCCTTTGGACAGTTTCAATTAGATACAAAGTCATATTCTGTATACTCCTTCAGTTGTGACTGATCCCATGCTATTAGCTGGGGATTAACCTCTATCACCTGTATATATAGAGCTAATGTATTCAACTCCTCTTTCCTCCCCAAAGCACAAAGACTATATCTAGGTGAGTAATGAGAGTGGCAAGCTTCAAGTGGTGTGTACCCTCTACTCTAACATAGGCAGGCCTGGACAACTAGGAACTGTAAATGGTTCCCTTGTAACTCCCTTTGAGCAAAAGCCTCTGTAGTAGAATATCTAGGTGAAAAGACCTGCTGATATATAAATAAATATATTTAATTAATAAACTACATACCCCCTATAGTGTCTTCTGCATTTCACTATCAGGAGTCCAAAAAAAGGTAATTTTGAAAGTCCAGCATTAACTCAGGTCTATTGTGCATATGCATTAAGGTTTAATTATATGATTATACAATTTCACCTCTAATAAAACATCTGTTTTGCTTCAAGTGTCTTTAAGACTGAGTTGCAATTTATATGCACAGGAGGTTGCAGTGCAATCTCAGCACAATATAGCTTTTTTGCCTGTAACTTGCTGGTGGTTTATTTATTTTTAAAGAATATTTTAAGTCTCCACTTCTTCAACTAAGTGGTATTAGCAAGTCAAAAGCTGACCAGCATTTGGAGATGTTTAGAGCTAATACCCACGCTATATATTTAGCATCATTTATCTAATGCCAGTTTCTTCCACCAAACTTATACCATTTCAGTGTTTATGGGATGGACAATTCCATGAACGTTTGTACCATGGATAGATGTTCTATCATGCAGCCAACCACCTTGCTGCAACTATGATTAACTTTGTCATGTTTCTACTGAAACTACTGGATCATGGAGTTTACCACCAGGCAACTATCTGTGCACACATTGTGCTACATCCACCTTTAGGCAGTAGCAACCATCTTTCTGCTGAACAATGGAAAATATTTATAATTATTTTTGCAACCATATAGTTTCAAATTTATCAAAACATACACTTTTCAAGAAAATCTGCTGATTACCGGAGCCTGAAATTTCAGGGATTTTTTTTTTGAGACATCCAGATGTTTGTGGGGGGGGGGCAGAATATGAATGGTATTCGGAATTGTTTTTTCATATATTAGGCTAAATTCATTTTGGTTTTAATTAATTTCACTTCAGTAAAGTCATGCCAAGAATGGATTTGGTCCAACGCTTGCATTTATTTTTCGTATTTTATTCTAAATTTCAAAACATTAAGCTTTCCAAAACAAATATATGCAGTTGGATTAGGAAAGGGAAAAAGTTGGAAAAAAAGTTGCATATGTAATATAAATGCTCATCTTATGGTAGTGAGATCTTCATAGTTTCATAGTTTCTAGGGTCGGAAGGGACC
>NW_017729005.1:8586470-8588289 GCF_001723915.1 Gavialis gangeticus
GCCAGCCCCTGTTCCATCTCTGCCTTGGCCTTCCTAACATCTTGATGAAGTGAGGGATCCTTCCATCATTCAGAGTAAAGATTTCCTATATGGGCAAGTCACAGCTCACTTAAATATATCAACTACTACCATCTTCCTCAAAAAAACCAAAAAATCCCCAATACTACACTTGAAGAAAATTCTTGGGACTTGAATGGGCTATTATTGTACAAGCCTTAGGTCTGTTCACTTCTCTAAGATGGCCTCCAACTCTTAATCTACTGAAGGTAGGAGTGTAACTCAAGAGAGGGGACTTGGTAGTCTTGATACTCTGTAGACTGTGCCAATCCAGTCTCTTCATAATTAAGAGCAGCCTGAAAACTGCTTTTAATTTATGCCAGCTGCCAATGGCCTGGAGGGGTGGTTTTAGCAAGTGGGGTTTCCAAAAAAAGTGGGAAAAAAGGGGAGAAAAGAGGGAAGTTTCAACCAAGCCTCATTCCCTAACCACACCTCCTCACACTGGGGAGAAGGGCTGGCCTTGGAACAGCTCTACTTATTCACAAGGATCTTCTATGCTGAGGTGATCCTTTCATAGTATGGCACAAAGCCTAGTAGTGCTGGTGAGAATCTGGGACTATATATGTAATCTTGACTCACAATTCAAAGGTTAGTTAGGAGGCAAGTGCTCCAGTTTCCCAAAGGAGGGCTTAAAAAGCTGTAGGGTATATTTTCAAAGCACCGTGCAGGATTTCAGCCATGTGACTCATTAATGTCAATGGGAATCATGTTGTTAAAACCTTGTGCAATGCTTTGAAAATTTATCCCTATATGTCAGTTCTCTTTTCTGGGTAAAGTTATCAAAAACAGACCGTGTGGACCATTTTTTAGAAAAGAAAGTGCTCAGTGTTGTATGCTAATAAATCAACTGTTTAGCAGGCTTGATCTCCCTTATTCCACTCCTCCCTTTCCATTTTATCATTGATTTGCTTTTATGCAGAATTATAGTAATGTACAGTTGCTCCAGACATTGCCTGCAGGGTGGTTGCTGGAGTCTGAGAGACTGGTTTGCAAACTGTGTAAAAAGGAAGAATTATGGCATAAGGGGTAACAATGTTTGTTCCACCATTTCAGCTAGAAAGCAGAACGAATAAGGACAAAAATGCTTTATAATATTGATGATTAGGTATGTTAAAATGTAACAAATCATCCATTGGCTAGTTTAAAAATCCCTTTATATAGAGACTTATGCTTTTGGTGTTTGCATTTTATTTTTCTGAAATCCTTCATATTGGGATATTCTGACAATGACATTTAAGTTGATTGTAGCACACATTTAACAGAGAGATCTGATCTCCCAGAAAGAGTTTTGCCTCCTGGGTTCTGTGGAGTACATATGGAACCATTGTGCAAAATCAGTACATTTTCATGTAGATTAGTAATGGCTTTGAAGCAGTGTAAGAGAATGAATTGTGCATTCCTGTTATTCTCATTTTTGAAACTGCAGAATGGGGTGTGATGTTCTTGGTCTTCCAGAAGTTTAGCACATCTGTGGTACAGTAAAAACTTTGTTATCTGGCATGAGTGGGGTAAGGAGTGTGCCAGTTAACTAAAAATTCTGGTTATATGGGCTTGCACATGGTGGTGGCATGGGGTGGTGCACAGCAGTGGCGGCTGCTGCGGTTTGCAAACTCCGCCCCCTCCCCCCCGCCCTGTGTCCAGCTGGTTGGGCAGTGCCTGTGAGGCCTGCAGAGGGGCCTGCTGCTCTTGCCCCCCCTCCCCCCAGCCCTGCTCAGGAAATATGTGATGCACATGCTGTATAATGGAGTATTATGGTTAGTAA
>NW_017729005.1:8593289-8594687 GCF_001723915.1 Gavialis gangeticus
TGGGGTGGTGCACAGCAGTGGCGGCTGCTGCGGTTTGCAAACTCCGCCCCCTCCCCCCCGCCCTGTGTCCAGCTGGTTGGGCAGTGCCTGTGAGGCCTGCAGAGGGGCCTGCTGCTCTTGCCCCCCCTCCCCCCAGCCCTGCTCAGGAAATATGTGATGCACATGCTGTATAATGGAGTATTATGGTTAGTAAAATGCCGGTTAACACAGCTTTTACTGTATATAGAATAGTACAATTTTCACTGTGTGTTTATTAATAGACTACAAAGTTGTTTACCTCTAGATTGCTGGTTCTGATTCAGCCTTAGAAGGAAGTGCTGTATGTAGAAACAATGCCAGTGTGAGCCCTGGTAGAAATACAAGAGCATAGGACATAAAATAAGCTATTTCTTAATAGGCAGATGTTCCCTCTCAGTAACGGGTCTACCAAAAGGCTCAGCAAAGACTATTTCAGTTGCTCCTGAGGCCTTCATTTTACATTATGAAAAAGCTTATATGGCTACTGCCTTGCTGTATCTTGTGTGTTAAGACAGAAAATCTCAGTCTTCGTGAGAAGACTGCTCAGGTGCTTTCATCTAAAACAACAACATTTCTAAGACTAGCCAGACACAGAGGTGAAGAACAGAAATTTCAGTCAGAGGCAGTGAGAAAAAAATCTAATCAGATCAAATGTCAATTTGTCAATTTTGCTAGATTAGCTAATTTTCACTTCCACTGACCCCTCATCTCTTTTCTTCTTCAAAAGTAAATTCCTGTTTTGCCCAGTTCAGCTTCCTAGCAGTACCAGCTTTAATTCGCTTGTATATCCTTGTTTGCTGGTGCAAAATCAAATTAATTTTCAGGTTTTTCCTCATTGTGCTCCAGGTATATCAACAAGTCTTAAAATATATTATTTTTGTGACTTTACTGAAGATAGACGTAGACTCTAACAGCAAATGAAAGGATAACAGAGCTGTTACTTTGAGGGGTATTTATACAGTACTACTATCTGTGTAATAAAACTACAATAGAGGAAAGTGGGTTGTTTTGTCTTAAGAAGGGCAAATTCCTAGAGACCAAACAGTGTCAGGTAACTGAGACATTGTATTACTTGTCAGAGTAATCCTACTTTTAGAGTATTGTTTTTTGAGGAAGATGTTAGTTGCAACAGTCCATAATAGACTGCCTTTATCCAAAATACTACTACTACTTAGAAGATCTAGGGAAAAGTGAGTTGGAAAGTGAGGACTGGAAGAGGGCCAACGTGGTTCCCATCTTCAAAAAAGGGAGGAAGGAGGACCCGGGAAACTATAGGCCAGTTAGTCTTACCTCGATCCTGGGCAAGCTGTTCGAGAAAATTATTCTGGCACACATCCAGGAGGGGCCAGCAGGGGACTGCATGCTTAGGGGCAACCAACA
>NW_017729005.1:8595558-8614017 GCF_001723915.1 Gavialis gangeticus
GTCAGGGCGGCTAGGGTCTGGAACCAACTTCCAAGAGAAGTGGTGCAGGCTCTTACCCTGGGGGTTTTTAAGAGGAGGTTAGATGAACACCTTGCTGGGGTCGTTTGACCCCAGTACTCTTTCCTGCCATGGCAGGGGGTCGGACTAGATGATCTGCTCAGGTCCCTTCCGACCCTAGAAGCTATGAAACTATGGAACAGTTTGTTAGGTGCAGTGCTTTGCTGGGGGAAAATATTGTCAATAACAGTTGTATAAATGGAAGAGTTAGGTAAAATAAAATGGGGAAAAGTGGCACTGGGACAAGATGTAATAGAAACTTATTGCCTGGTTCCTAGATATTCCTTCAGGCTAGTCATTAATATTTTTACATCCAACCACAAATCTTGGCTTCCTGATTCTACAAGAACTCTCTTGTAAGGACTGCTTGTTTGATGCTATGACTTGGGGAAAGAGAATGCCACTTACAGTGATTTCAGAAGCTTAGGAAATATTCTAGAAAAGTTAGTAGCCAGTTGGGAAACTTTTCTTTGATAAGTCTGACATCAATGGCATTGTTTCCATCAATGGTAATAGGCAAAGGAGAATTCCAAAAAAATTTCATCTAGTACTGCAGCTACACATCAAATGCTAAGTTGACCTAGATAGTTTTGGACTCCTAAAACATTTCTAACTTTAGTAGAAAATATAAATAAATGGGACTGAATCACAGACTTATAAGGTTGTTGAGATGCATTATGGATCTTTTAAATCAGTAACAACATGTCAAAGTCATTAAAAAGAATAATCCCTGTCTCTTGTGAAGGCATGACAGAACTTCCTTAGGGCTTATTGTAACAAGGAGCACCAACCCTGTTAGGTACGTTCCAAGGGGGAGCAGGACATTTGTAGCCCACAGGGGCCAATGGCTACAACAGCCAGTCCCAGCAAGAAAATAGACACCAAGGCTGGGGTCTGTTATGGACCATCTGTGAGGCAGGGGCATGGCTACAGGGCCAGAAGGAGACCCTGAATAGCCCCTAAGGTAGCAGGTTCTCCTGACGACCTAAGAGGGCTAGGAGAGCCATAGCATAGTGACCCAGGGGCAAGGTAGAGCTACATGAGACTCACTCTGGGTCCCTGGAGGATAGCTCCCTCAAACCCCCATCAAAGCATGGCAGGTGAGGTAGAAAGGGAGGGTACCTTGGGGAGTCAGAGTGTGGGGGGGACAGGGGTAAAGTGGCTACCAGGCGGCATCATGGCGACCCTGGGCCCTGACCCTTTGGCACCTATGTAATTATCATAGTGTCAGCCAATGTGACAGGGAGCACTCTCCAGGGCCTGATGCAGTATTGGCCCACCCACCCATCTTGGGCAGTCTGCCCAGTCTTGCCTGTCATACCTTGTTGTTAAGATACTATTTATAATACCATGGGAAGCTGCCCCTTTAATGCCCCAATGTCTAGGGGTTTACACACGACTGACTTCCCATTATTGTGTCCCATACCTCACAGATGTTTCACTGTTGTTATCCACTCTATGTGCCCTCTTGGCACAGAGCCCTCTGGCTCCTGTGTCTCTATACCACTCAGGCACCGAGTTCTCTGGTGCCTGACTCTGCGCCTCTCTCTCAGGTTCCTGGCTCTATGCATCCATCGCTGGGCTCTGCCCAGCTCCTCTGCCCTTTTTCCTGAGCACTAAGGAGGCCTCCAAGCCTCCCCTTATAACTTTATCGTGATCCACTGGATAACACAATAACACAAATACAAGCCTCTGGGCTGCAACATAACAACAGTAATGGAGACTGTGTTCTGTCTTTTTAAGAAGGTAAAACTTCCACCCTTAGGACAACACATCTCTTAGCCCTGGGTAACTTAGGCCCCTGGATCCTCATGGTTCTGGTAGGCAGCAAAGTAGGTAGCACCTAATCGCAGGTGGCTTGCTCGAACAGAGGCTCCTTTCCTTGGCAGTTGCTAGAGAGAGAGTGTTTCTGCTAGCTCCAGCCCTAGGCTTATATGTTCCCCAGGGTCCTGCCTCCTCCTCGTCAACTGACTGCCTGCAGGTGTGGGCCAATTCCCCTATTAGGCTATTGCTTAGGCAACCTGGAGCTGTGGAGCTCTGCCTAGGCTTCTGAGTAGCCTGGCCAGGCTGCTTCTTTTAAAGTAGCAGGCACATCTTGGTGCCCTGCTACAGTCAGATATCTTCCCAGATATTCAGGTAAGCAGCACACTGACTGCCTTATATTTGTAATTTTCAAGCTCAATAAAATTAGGTCATCATCTTTTGACTTTTCAGTCCTTTTCTGAGGGGATAAATAATATTAGATCTAAAAGAGCTTTACAGTAGGCCTGTGCAAATAGGGAAGTATTCTATTCGGATGCCAACTTGGAGGACAGTGATTTGATTTGGAGATTCAGATCACTGTCCCGAAATGATTTGGAAGATTTGGCACTGATTCGGAGAGATTCGGTGATTTGGCCATAGACTATAATGGGGAATCACTGAAATACCTATAACTTTGTCATTTTTTGGCATATTTGGATGAAAACAGCAGGGATGGTAGCCCCTTATGAGGCCATAACCTGCCAGGTTTCAAAGAGTTAGAAGCAGGAGTTTCTGGGAAACTTCACCTCAAGGTGCTGACAAGCAGAACTCATGACATGTGTGACTTGGTGCGTGTGTTAAGGTGCAGTGGGATGGAAGCTGCTGACATGCTAGCCCTTGCTGAGGCCATGAAGCCTGCCAGGTTTCAAGGAGATAGGTGCAGGGGTTTCTGGGAAACTGCACCCGAAGCTTCTGAATCAAAATTCATGACATGTATGACTTTGTGCGTGTATTAAGGTGCAGCAGGATGAAAGCAGCAAGGATAGTAGCCTGTAACAGGGAGCCTTCCCAGTGCTCAGACAGAAACAGCGCATAAAATGGACAGAAAGGCTGCAGACAGAGGCTTATATGCTGCTTCTATGTCTTTTCCCCAGAGCACTGTGATTGGAAGGGGACTCAGGCAAAGATCACAGTCACTGGCTAGCTACAGGTATCTTTCCCCCCCGCTCCCCTTCCCTCTTCTCAGTTTCTGTTCCCCTGAAAGACTGTCTTCCAAATTGCCGAATCTCCGAATCTTTTTCCAAATCTTTTCCAAATTGATTCGGAGGCTCCAAATTGATTCAGAGGGGTTTTTTGGTCTCCTGATTCAATTCGGTGATATGGCCCCCGAATCGGGCCAAATCTTCTCTGAATCGAATCGACAACTAAAGCTTTGCATACCCCTACTTTACAGTAGTGCTTAAAATTACTTATATCTATTATGCAAAGTGAAAAGCTGAAGCTCAGAGTTCTCTTCTTTTTAAACCACTTTTTGTGCTGGCTCTTGCATTGCTTTTCTGTTCCAGTGGTACTTGTGTTTTGTTCTTTGCAGGATAGAGAATCTTCTAAAATCCTTGTGCATAGGCACATACCATGATGATGGATGCAAAATAAGAAAACTGTAAGACATATGTAGCAAGTTTCTAAGAAGTCTGTTTAAAAATAAATGCCAAATTAAAATCTAGGAATAGATTTATATTTGTATGGATAGAAGTAACTTTTCTTGAATAACTGCTCAACTGTAGCTCTCATTAGTATTTCCCCATTTTGCCGATTGATTTCACTACATAATGTTTTAAATTTTTTATTTTACTGTTTTATTGCTTCATTTTATTTATTTTTATGTCACCATATTGTTTGATTTTACTTTTCTAAAAAGTAGTAGAACATGTATTTTTATTGTATGCTTTTACCAATAACCACAAATCATGTAATTTTATTATTATATTATGTATAATTTTGTTGTTAATTCTACTGTATCATTTAGCAACAGCTATAAATAAACTACTCTTACTACATAATCCTCAAACTGTGTATAGGGAATTTTGTTTTTATCAAGGTGTTAATTATTTTCAACCATATGTTTTAATGGCAGCCAGATGGAGAACTGAGAGAAATGATAAATAAGTGTAATAACATAAAACTAACTTAAGGATGTGAAGTCCAGTTTTCAAACATAACTATTGCAATGGCTTTCCTTTCTGTCACTGGATGTAGCTGCTACCTCAGTTCTCTCCTTTTCAAATTAGTATTAATTTAACAAAGTCAACCAGTGGTGCCCCTAGGACACCACTGCCTTAGTAATATACTAATCCATTCACTACATATTCTGCTTTGTCAGGGTCTTCTGGGAAAAGTGACAAATAAATTAAACTGCTTTCCCAGTTTGCCCTGTAGTTAATGGCTCCCCACCCCAGCCCTCTGTAAAATCTCCCCTTCTCCAACTTTGTTATGCAAGATGAGTAAGCCTGAAAAGTGCACTCTTCTGCTTCATTCCATTTGCAAAAGAACCCACAGATTGCTCCTCAAATATCTGAAAATTGCCCTTTATTCTTCTCACACTTCAAGGGAGACAAATTCATAATGGTTCTTGCTTTTTTAATATCCTTCCCCTGTTTCCCTTATGAATTTTTGTCTAGACTGTAACACTCATCAGCCCCAAGAACCACAATTCCTAGTCTGCCTCCTTTCTGAAACCAAGAATAGGGTAATGTTGGATCTTAAATCATCCCTGTGAAAGCCATCCAGATCTGGCATCTACATTCTTGATCAGAATGATTGAATTGGCTTTGAGACAATGTTATGTGCACCTCAAGGATTATTTGAGTTACCTAAACTCAAGTTTAAAAGTGAGACTATTTAATCAGTAACTCAGGAAATATGCAATTTGGGTTATGTTTTGAGTTGTACCATACTTGACTGTCTTTTGGAAGGAGCAGTAAGACTACTTTTTTCTATTAATATTTCTGAGAGCATTTAAGAGCAAATTCCAAGATGGAGTCATAATGTAATTCAAGGCTGCAAACCAGAAAATACTGTAAAGTAAACTTTAGAATCCTTGCAGCTGAAAAACACAATGGATGACACTTGCCCTTTTGCAGAAAGTGAACACTAAGTAAACGCACCATTTAATCTTTCTTTCTGCAATGAAATAGGCTATAAAAGTAAATTTCACCATATAGAGAGAGACTTCCTAATGTGGTGGCTTATGTACTACCAGTGACCTTGAGAGTGAAGCTGTCTGGAGTTTTCTACTTCTGGTAGGGTCATCTTAGTGGCAAAGCTGAAAGTGACATTTTTCAGACTAATAATAATCTGGAAAACACAACAACAAAATAGTCCCCAACAGCAGAGCAGGCAGATGAAAAAAGAATGATAAGGCAGGGCAGCCTGGGCCAAGTACTTTAGCAGCTGCTCTGGCAGTAAGCCCTTAGCTAATGAACTCTGCCCCAGTTTAGAAACAGCAAGCTTCTTGACTGGCTGGTGGGAGTGCTTCCTATCCATTTACTATTAGCTGAGGCTGTGGGTTTCCAGTCTAGTCAACAGTTCTGACTATGTCTGCTGTGCCTGCTTCTGACTCTTGAGCTGTCTGGTTTTCCTGGGTTCTTACTCTGGTTTTTGGCTTTTCCTGAGACTTTGACTTTGGATTTCCCCTATGGATCTTTGTTCTGGTTCTTGACCCCTGCTTTGGCTCTGTGTTTGGATTTTGACCTTTGAGTTTCCCCGCTGGACTTGGTAGTTTAGCTTCTGACCTTCTGGATTCTGACCCTGGCTTGTATTATAGATGCTGCTCCAGTCTCTCCGTCCAGATCTGGTAATTAGCCCTGGAACCCTACTCCTTTCCTCAGAAACCTGATTTTCATGCCAGACTGCCCATGACCCTGTCCCCTAACAGAATACTACACAATGGCTATAAAGGCAGATGACGTTTGCAGTGCAATAGAAACCTTCAGTCATCTAGGTTTTCTTTGCCATAAGATTAAGGTTTCCTTCCCACAAAGTATTGTGTGGTTGCTGATGCACAATGGCATCCTTACATTAAGAGAAGATGCGTATAGGCATCCTTCCTTAATCATAACTCCTAAGACAATGGGCAAGTGGTGATGGGGGCAGATGCTAGTGAATGCTAGTGAATTTACAGTTAATACTGGAAGCCCCCAGTCACAAACCTACATGGAGGAGATGATTGGATGATGGTGATTTTGTACTTGGAACTGAGATAGGTATGCAATTTGGCAGCTGTAGTCATGACTGAGTAGGTCTATTTAGGATCCACTCTGCTCCCCCCATGTGGGGAGGACCTGAAACAGTGTGCCTAATTTGACCTGACTGGAAAATCACTTCCAGTGGGATAAGTCTGTTTGTCGTCCAAATCAAGTAATGAAGTTTGCAACCTAGAACATCCATCCACATGCTGATGGACAAACTTAACAGTGACTGACCAAAGCAATGGACAGCACTTGTGGCCAGAGAACTTGCATGATTTCATATTGACATTGCTGCACTTAGTGAGATCAGCTGCACAGGATGGGTAGCTCATGGAGCATTTTGGTAACAACACCTTCTTTTACAAAGGATAAGCCAAAGAAGACAAATACATCCACAGCATTGGATTTACTGCCAAAACCAAAATTGTTACTTAGGTGCTAGAATGTTCTGTTGGAGTCAACAAGGGCTTCATGATCCTTTGTCTTTAACTGACCAACAGACAACATGCAAGAGTAATCAGTACATACACTGACATACTTGGAAAGGGGGTAGGGAAAGTCCATTCTAATGGAATACTTTTCCTGAGCAAGTGTTCAGAACATGATCATGTCATCATGCTTATTCCACCAAAGCAACAACAATGGGCACCCCCATTCAGAACACTGGCACCTGATTGACTATGTCATATTATGTACCCAGGACCATCATAAAGTCCAGACCACAAGAACTATGACCAGAACAGACAACTGCTAGACAGATTATAGTTTGATACATTCCATCATGTCGATTTCTACTGTTCCAAAATTATGTAAACAAAAGAACCAACCAAGGAAAAGTGTCAATATCTAGTGCTTGAAAGAAACTGCAAGGAGTGATCATCCCCAGTAGTGCCTTAATGAGAAACTTCCCAAGCCCCCTGAGGATCTTGGGTTCACTATGACACTATTGATCACTGGGAGAGCCTCAAGGAAAGCATCCATGATATGTATGAAGAATCTCTAGGTTTCTCTACAAAGAAACATCAGGTCTGGTACAATGAGAATGATAAGGAAATTCAAGTTCTAACTGACAAAAAAGAAGAGCATTCAAAGCTTGTCAGAATTACATCAGTTCCAAAAAGAAGCAAGACACTATGACCACATTAGAACTGAGACCCAGAGGAAAATTTGAGAGTGAAAGAACTGGTGGAAGGAAAAGAGAGCAACTGGTGGAAACAAAAGACATTCAAAATGACAGCCACAGCACCCACAGTTTCTTCAGGACAGCCAAAGCTATCTCTGGGCCAAGCATATAAGGAACTGTTCCTCTGTGGTCCAAGGATGGAACAGCACTCCTTGAAAGACAGCTCCATCATCAACACCTAGTGCAAGGAGCACTTTCAAGTGCTCCTGAATTGAGATTCTAATGTCAAAGACAATACCACCTAAGCCATTCCCAATGAGGCATTGTAGACTACAGCTCATTAAGAAGTACCTTGCACAGCCACCAATTTATCGAGAGGCTGTGAAAGCCATTAAGCAGATAAAGAACAGCAAATGTCCTGATGCAATACCAGCTGAAATGTATAAGCAATGTAGAAAGAAGCTCTTTTACCAACTGCATGTTAATATTATGAAAATCTGGAAACACGAACAGATTCCCAATGACCCAAGAGGCTCCAGAATCATTACAATATTCAAGAAAGGAGATAGACCAGATTGCAGCAATTATCATGACATTGCTTTTATAGCTGGGAAGATCCTTGCCTGCATTCTCCTCAGTAGACTTACCAAGGAGATTCTACTGAGTCCCAATGTGTACAGTAGATATGAACTCTGTTGCTAGACAACTGCAGGAGAAGTACCATGAGCAACACCAATATTTTAATATGTTCTTCATTGGCCTGATTTAAGTCCCACTGATGATCCTGATGAGATTTGGATGCCTGCCAAAATTCGTCACCATTATCAGACTTCATGATGACATGAAAGCAACCATCCTAAGCAATGACTTAGAAACACACCCCTTCAATATTACAACTGGAGTCAAGCAAAGATGTATGATCACACCAACACCCTTTTCTATATATATCACAGCTATTTCATATCTCATTGGTGATAGACTTCCATTTGGAATCAGAATCCAGTATTGCATGGATAGGAATCTCTTTAATGCCAGCATATAACATTCCAAATCCAAGATAAACAACTCCTCCATTACTGATCTTCAGTATATTGATGATTGTGTTATATGCACCCACTGAAATGGAGGGCTCCAGGGCACTTCAACTTCTGTGTAGCATATAAAAGTCTTGGACTCACTGTCAACTTCACAAAAACCAAGATACTTTACCAACCCATCGCAAACCAACTAGCTGTTCCTCCACAGGATTACAATTAGAAAGCAAGCAATCCTTGGAGAATGTTGAGCATTTTCCCTACGTTAGCAGCCATCTTTTTTTTTTATCTTATATTAAAATAAATATAGACAGTCATATAAACACAAGATAAAATCTGCCAGTGCTGCCTCTGGACATCTGCAAAATTGTATCTGATGTTCCTAACATCAGGACTGAAACCAAACTTCCCATCTACCAGCCTGTTGTTATTCCTACCCTGTTGTTTGGGTGTGAAACTTGGGTGACATATCAGAAACACCTGAAAAATTTGTAATATTACCATCAGTGATAGCTTAGGGAAATCCTCCATATCAATTGGAAGGACAAAAGAACAAACACTAGTGTTTCAGCTCAAGCAAACACCACCAGCACTGAAGCCATATTTACATAGCACCAGCTCCGTTGGACAAGACATGTCATAAGGATGCCTGACAACCAGCTTCCAAAACAGGTCCTGTACTCTCAACTCACCAATGTTTTTTGCTGTAGAGATGGCAAAGAAGAGATTCAAGGACATCATGTAGGCCAATCTGAAGAAATGCAATATTATTAAATCAATACTCAAGAACCAAATCATTCCAAATGGTGTTGTGATATATGATAAGACATTGAGTATTTGGGGCAAACTCACCTCACTATTAAAGTGGATAAACGAGAGGGACAAAAGGGAAGAACTGTGACCAAACATCACCAGGATCTACTCCTCCCTCCCAGAAATATTTGCCATGTCTGCATTCAAACAAGCAGATCTTGTATCAGTGGATCTTGGATCAGTGGTCTCACTGATGACTTCCCTATTTACTGAAATACTGTCATCCTCCAATCGAGGCACTGCCAGAGACAATGACAGAAATAAACTGCATTGTTTTTCTTTTTGGTGTCCATTGGTTATACTTACCACTTCCACGTCCTTCTGTTTCATTTACTCCTGCACTCTTCTTTTTCCACCTGTGTCTCCCATCTTTTTCACTTTCTCCATGTTTACTTCTGATCGGTACAATAGATATAAATCTATGTGGTGTTCCATCCAAAATACAGAGAAATACTGGTATTGCAACTGAACAGCTAATCCAGTGGTTCTCAACCTTGTTAGACTCAAGGCACAGCCCCAAGAAATTGCTAGCTCTTAGCTTTCACTCATTTCTGACTATGGAAAAATGATAGAGCAATTTTTCTGCTGCAAAGAACTCAGAAAAACCACAAGAGTTTCTAGAATGTTTTGTCATTCTGGATTCCTATTTGAAATCTCTTGGTTTAGCTTGTGAATCATGTGTAGGGGTTTACACATCCAAAAATGCCAATATTCCACAACCCCCTTAAAAGGATCTTGTAGCACCCCAGGGTGGCATGGCACCCAGGCTGGGTCACTGATCTAGTCCAAGTGAACTTAGATTCCCACATAGACAGCTTTCACATCTCTACCTTGGATGGAAGACAATGATGCTATGGGTATTTAAATAGCTAATGGAGTTTTCTGTATGATAGACATCATTAGAAGGGATCAAGCGGGGTAACTGAATTATTTTGTTTTCAGTTTCAGGTTTTTTTCACCTCAGTTTGTTCTTGTTTTGTGTACTTTTGAGCAATGTTTCCAGTAATGTCATGATTGCATTTAACTTCTGTTCCTATATTTCATCAAAGCTAGCAGCCAAAAGATAAAATATAAAAAGCTTTTCAATACAAAACAGATTGCTCAAACAGCTGAAATAGTTCTTTCATGTATCTGTGTCTACTGTGAAGTACTATCACACATTTAGGCATCTGCCATCTCAGAAGTGATTTCTGAATAATGGATGTGAACAAGTCAGCTCCTCAGATGGCAGCTTTCCATAACTGTATTTAATTTTGGGTAATGCCCTTATTTAATATTGTTCCTTTTTCTGGTACATTTTATTTCTAAATTTCATTTCTATCATTTTTTAAATACTATTTCCATTATGGGTCTCAAGGGAAAAACAAAAACAAGTAGCTTTGAAATACTAATAAACAAAAACTACATTTAAAAATGCAGAGACTGGAATTTAAATCCTCCTCCACAAATCACAGAAATTCATAGCAGCAGACTCATTTGAGGCCTGTTCCAAAGCCTACTGAAATCAAATGCAAAACTTCGACTGACTTTCCTCTTTGGATCAGGACCTGTAGCTGTGTCCTTTGTAATATCAATGAAGTGTTCATAGAAATATTTATTCTACCTAGTCTAGTATTCTGTCTCTGGTAGTGGCCAGTGCTAGATGCTTTGTAGAAGACTATAAGAATTTGCAATAGGCAGATGTGAGCTAATCTCTCCCCAGAGGATTCTCTCTTTAACCTTGACAAGAGATTGGCTTTATCCTTGAAGCATATGAATGAATACCCCTTGTTTTATGCAATAACTACTATAACTCTGGATAAAGGTGCACTCCCTTTTTTGAATCTTGATAAGTGATTTACTCAATCCATTCTTATGACAATGAGTTCTTCAATCTAATTATTTGTTATATGGGAAAAGTATTTCCTTTTAATATTTCGAATTTTCTTCCAATTTCACTCTCCTTTGTTCCTATAATACTAGGGGATGAAAACTGAAAGTACCTAATCTCCCTTATCAGTAGCAGTAATTAATTATTTTGCATATTGTTATAAGGTCCCTTCTAATTAATCTTATCTTTGAACTAAATAATTCCAGTCTTTTTAATTTCTCTCTTAATAGGAAAATGTTTCTGTTGCCCTTCTCAACTCTGAATTTCTCTCTAATTCTTCAGCATCTTTTGTTTAGGTGGACTGTTAGACACTGAATGCAATATTTCTACCTGGAGACAAAATACTGACTTTCGTATAATGGCATTATACTGTTTTCCATGTTACTCTCCATCTAATTTTTATATACTTTAACTTTTGTTAGCTTTTTTTGACTGCAGCTGTCCACAATGTTCACATCCCTTCCTTGAGATGTAACAGTTAATTTAGAATTCAGTATGGTATGATTAGTTAGGTAAGGTATGATTAGTTATTTTGAAATCAGCATACCACATGTGGATGAGGACTGTCCAATATATTCCCTCACCCTTTTTCCCCTGATAGAGTCACTCTTATAAAGGCCTCATGATAGGTTCTGATTACTTCAATCTCAACATGTTAACATACTTCCTGAGACAGGAAACTTTTTGTCTAAAGTAAAGCAAAATATTATTTTCCCTCTGGGCTAGGAACAGAAGTTACATACAAACCAATTTAAGTGATCAGAAAGTGGTTTAAACCTGTAACAGAACAGAAGTTCAGTGCACATAAACCGCTTTCAAAATGACCAAAACCAGTTTAAGATAAACTTGGTTGGATGAGGTATCAGACTTAATTGATTTAGGTTAAACTGGTTTATAGTCAAACTTCTGTCCCAGATCCCTTCCTGGTTCAAGTTAATTCACAGTCCCTCAGCATCCCAGGATACTTTGCAGCCCTGGGCTATGCTGCCTCCTCCAGTGGAGCAGGGGCTGCCTCATCCCTCCGCTCCTTAGCCTGCTTCCTGCCTGTGTCCATCAGCCCATGGAGGTGGGGGAGGGGACAACACAGGGAAACAGACCCCCAGTCACCCCTAGCCAGGGTGTACAGCACATGGGGGGAAGGAAAGCTTTGGTGGGGGCTTTTCAGACCCTGGCAGCCCACTCCCCTCCCCTTCCCCAGTTGCTGATTGCTTCAGCAGCTGCCACAGGGGGGAGGGAGGAGAAGTCCTCCAGGTGGGGGGCCTGTCCAGCACAGGGGCACTAGGGAGACTCTGCCTTGAGGGGCTTCCCCTCACCCCAGCCCAGGGTCCCCCAGCTTGGGACAGCCCCAGGGAGGTGAGAGGAATTCTTCCCCTCCTGAACCCACAGAGCTTCTTGCCTTAGCTCTTGTGAGTCTCAGGCAGCTTCAGAGACCAAAGGGAAATTCTCCTGCTTGGCAAAATGAATTCAGGGGAGCAGGAAAATTTCCCTGCCCTGGATAATTCCTGAGACTTCAGCAGCTAAGGTAAGGGGTTGAGGTTGGGGAGGGGAAGACTTTCACTCATCTCCCCGGGACTGCTAGGGGCTGAGGGACCCTGGGCTGGGGTGGGCAGCATGGGCAGGTGATTGGCCTGGAGGACTTCTTCTCCCTCCCTCCTATGGCAGTGGCTGAAGTAATCAGCAGTTGGGAAGGGGGAGGAGGAATTCTCTTCAGCGCCCCAGGGCTGCCTGGGCTAGGGAACCCAGACTAGGGGAAACTCCTGAGGGGGAACCTCCCCCAAGGTGGTCAGCACCTAGACAGGGGGCTCCTCTACCTTCTGTGAGGAGACAGCGGGGGTTTGGGGACACATGCCTGGGCTGGCAATGGCCAGCAGGCTGGGAGATGTGTCCTAGTTCCCCCCACCTACTGGCCTGGGTCAGTGCAGGCCTCCCTCCGCCTTTCCCAATAGAAAACTGAATGTCAGTTCAGTTGGTTATCGGTTCAACATACGCAGCTTAGAGGAAGCTGCTGAGATTGAATCAATTCAGCTGCAGGCTTTTTGATTAGCTGTACTTAGCCCTGTAGATTTAAAAAAGGGCCTTCTGAACAACTGGTAGGTGGTGAGCTCTTGACCACATTCAGTGGGACTCTAATTTAATAGTAGCACTACTTTTGTCTGCTGTTAAAACAATTAATTAAATCTTCCCCCTGAAAATGATAACAGTTAATTTATTGCTCTACTGTATACATGTTTAAAGTAAAAATACTAGTATAGTTTATTCCTTTTAAAGCTTGCTGGAATGGAAAAAATATAATCAAAAGAGATGTAAAAAGTGATACTTGTGTTTGGGAGTATGTTTGTAAATGCAGCTAAAATAAAATATGGAAACTGCTTTTCTACTTTTCTTTTTTCCCCCAGATTTGAGAGGGAAACACTGCTGAGGCTCAGAAACTGGTTACAAAGTCTGAGCCTGAAGCAAATATGTATTTCAAAGATAAAAAATGTAGAAGTGTGTGCCCAACTATGCTCTCCTATTATGTGAATTTTGTCAATAATTTCAAAAGATTAGACCCTAAGGATACTGATGGGTGGATCTCACACTGATCCAATGGCATTTTGTGGAGCCAATACTTAGTATAAATATTTTGCTCACATCAGCTCAATATCTGTACTCATATATGTGTATTTCCTTATGTCAAGATGACAGTCAACAACACAACCTTAGCAAGAGTTTTGTACATGTATAAAGAGTTCTGTACAGGATAAGACAAAGCTGAGGAAGAATTTCATTTTCTGATCAGAACTACACAAGTTTAAATTTTAAATAACCACACTGAAAGCCGGGCAATTTTTGTTATATAAATCGTATGTGTGTTGTAATTAACAGAGCAGATTTTGGCTACAGGTCTGAATTTGGCTGAAGTGTTATAATGTAATGAGTTACTGAAACTATGAAAATAACAACAGATTACAATAGCCCACATCATTTTTTAAACTGATTTTTTTTATGAAGCTGTTTTCTTTTAAGAACGGAATAATTTGAAACACCTTGGAAATTCATGTATCTTATCTGGCAGAAACTAAACTGCAGCATTCTAGCTCTACTCTGCTTGTAGTGATTGATAGGTTAGCTCCATATGAAGACCAAGTATGTCAAGTCTCTTATAATTTGGCCATAGGTTTCCGAGGACATCTGCAAATCATTGTATGAATCAGAAAAGTACAAATTCACAACAGTTCTACTCTCTTGAGTTGTGTTTGATATTTCCTGTTTTTAAGGTTTCCTTGGTACCTAACACAAAAACTGTTAAACACCAGCTGCTCCAAATGACTCAGATCTACAGACCCTTTGATCATCTATCTTGTCATGATTAACCAATTTCTGGATAATTGGGCAGGGTGGGACACACACTGTACAACTTTTTTTTGTAAATATAAATATTCAATAAACATTCCCTGCAGCTCTTTGTGCAATATGAGTCCCAGACTTGCTCCAGTAAAACTTGTACTCTAGCCTAGTATCAGTTTTCTATATCCAAATATATTTAGCTGATTTAATAGGAGGGCCCCTTCCTCCCAATTATAAGAAAACCTACTTAAGTGGCTCTTTGCATTAGATTAATCTGGACCAAAAACACTGTCAGTGATTGACTGACTTTGGAGCTGTGTGACTAAAATGACTACTTTTCCTTTTGTTTTTCTTTTGGCTCATGTTATTTATACTAGGGTAATTTCTTGTGAAAAGAGCAGTAAGAGGAAACAAATAAAGCATGAGACAATTATTGCATAGTGTTTTAGTCTGCTTCTTTTAGTTATGAAGCAAGCCATATCACTTTTCACTAATTGATTTGATGTCTCTCCTGGTAGGACAGATAGAGAAAAGATGATACGGCATGTAGAGTCTAACTGCTATATGAATATTCACACATAGTCTGTTAATGATTTTTCCATAAATCCTCAGTATCTCCTGAAACATGTTTCAATGACATATCATTCAATATGGATGAACCACCAGCTTAAAAATTATTTCCACCTCCCTCTTGAATAAATCTAACTAAAGTTATGAGACTTATGAGAAATAAATGAGACTGATGAAACAGGGGATGGATGGAATGAGTGTCAGTCTGTCTGTCTAAACAGACTCTATACATGAATGCAATAAACCTAGCCAATGGTAAAAATGGAGCAGACACATAGCTTTTCTCCTTAGTGGGCACATCTACACATACATTAACGTGCACAAATTAGCTCTGGGCTTATTGCTTTAGAGTTTTTTGCTCCTGGGCACACTGAATGTGCACCCAGGAACAAAAAACTCTGGAGCATATTGTTTTAGCGTTTATTTATGTGCAGCATGTGGGGCCTAGTTGGAGCAGCCCAGTTTGGCACGGGATCCACGTGGTCACCCTGCCAGCCCAGCGCTGCTCCAAGCAGGCTCCAGGTGCTGCAGAGAGACCGGCTGAGGCATGAGGATGCCTCACTGTGGGGCTAGCCAGCAGGGGCCCAGGGGGATTAGTCAACTGCACAGTAAACTTCTTGTATAGATGCACCCAGTAAGTCTTTTTTGATTCTCTCTTCTGAGGTAAAGTTGAACTCCAAAAAACTTGCAGTAAGTAGTCCTGGGTGATATGGGCTAGGGACAGAAGTTACACACAGACTGGTTTAAGTGATCAGAAACTAGTTTAAACCTGTAACAGAACAGAAGCTCAGTGCATATAAACCAGTTTCAAAATGTCTGAAACTGGTTTAAGATAAACCTGGCTGAGTGTAGTAATAAAATTCAATCTGACTTAACTGATTTGGGTCAAACTGGGTTATGAAACTTCTGTTCCAGACTCCTTCCTGGTTCAAGTTAAATCACAGTCCCCTAGCATGCTTTGTAGTGCTGGACTGTCTGCTCCAGAGAGCAGGGCTGACCCTGTCCCTCTGGTTTCTAGCTGGAGCAGTGAGGGCTGGCTGATAAGAGGGGGGACAAGTCCAACTGGGGATGCAGTCCAGTCTACAGGGAGGGACTGCCCCCCCCAGGCAAACCCTGGCTGGGGCCTGGGGCTAGGGAGGGGTTAAACACCCTTTCCCCCACTCAAACTTACTGCTGGTTGCAACTGTGGACTACAGATCCCAGAGGCACCTGGAAGCAGGAAGAAGAAGTAATGAGCAACCCTGCAGAGTCCTGCTGCTGTGAGTCTGGACTGCAAATCCCAGAGACCTCAGGGGCTGCAGGAAGAGAAAATGAACACACAGCCAGAAAGCCATGCTCTAGTGCCCCCTGACTTCTGGCCTGAGCCACTACAGGCATGTGGCTGCATTTCCTGAATCAAAGGTAAATGTCTGTTCACTTCTGTTTCAATTTAATATGTGCAGCTTAGACTAACCTGCAAAGACTGAATCGATTCAGCCTTGGGTTTTTTGACTGTCTGTACATAGCCTTACTGTGCAGTAAGCCTGGTATATCTTGTACCTTAAGTTGGTCTCATCTTGGGGTTGCTCTGTGCAAACTAGCTCCCCTGCTGCCAAGTGGTGAAACATTGAAATAGTCTGAGTACAGACATACTACAAAAAGCCCCTGGTGGAAAGTGCTTTAGCTATCACACGTTGCAGGGTTGTTGGTTGTAGCTGTGTTGCAGGCAATGGTTTTTCGGTAGATGTGATGTCTTTTATTACACAAACTAAATTCTTGGAAAAAAGTTGCAAGCTTTGGGGGGCAAACACCCTTCCTCAGGCATTGCTGTTCTGAGATCTCCAAGGATGAAGAGAAGCTAGGGTAAACAGATGTCTGTGAAAATGCAAATGAGTGGAAGTTTGGAAGAAAAAGGGTAGAGATGTGAGGGGGGAGAGGAAGTGTGAAGGAATGCTGGTCTGCAGCTAAAAGGCAGGTTACCTTGTGTGTTAGATGCCATGCAGGTTGTAATGTCTCATAAATCCAGTGTCTATATTCAGTCCATGATTTTTTGTATCCAGTAGATTTATGAAGTGAAGTTCTTAGGCTCATCTCTGGAAGGTGTTTTGTAAGTTCCCTTTGAGGACTAGAACTGAGAGATTGGAGAGGGAGTGATTGTCTTGTGAGAAATGTGTACCCACAGTGTTGCAATTAAAATGGGAAGCTTAGTGCTTAGGAAGACTGACACAACCCTTCCATCAATAGTTAGAAGAAAGGCTTTATTAATTAGTTAGAAAGGCTTAGTTAATTGTTATTTATTTATTATTATTCTGCTAATTTATTAATTAACAGAAAGGCTTTATTAATTATTAGCTAGGAGGCCAAGGCACTTAAGGGAGCCCACCCTTGCCCCAGCCCTGGAATGATCTGTAGGCAAGGCAAGGGCCCCCAAAGGGACTCTTGTGTGCCTGTACACAAATGCCAGGAGCTTGGGGAATAAGCAGGAGGAATATGTCCTCCTGCTTAACACAAATAATTACGATGTCATAGGGATAACGGAGACCTGGTGGAACTCCACCCATGACTGGGTATAGATGGCTATACCCTGTACAGGAGAGATTGAGTGGACCAAAGGGGTGGGGGTGTAGCTCTGTATGTCAAGGAAAGCTACACAACCCTGTAAGCCACCATTGGCACCCAGGGTGGATAGCTGGAAACCCTCTGGGTTAAAATCCATGGGGACATGGCACAGGGGACATAATGGTGGGAATCTACTACAGACCTCCTACCCAGGATCAAGAGCTTGACCAGGAGTTTGCCAGGGAATTGGCTGAGGCCGCACGCTTCAGGCACATGGTTGTCATGGGAGACTTCAACTACCCAGACATCTCATGGGAAGAGCACTCAGCCAAATCTGAATGGTCACAAAGATTTCTCACGTGCGTGGATGAGCTCTATCTGACTCAAGAAGTCTATGGGCCGATGAGAGGTAAAGTGCTGTTCAACCTGGTACTGGCAATGGGGGACAACCTAATCAGCGACCTAACGATTGAACGGAAGCTGGGTGACAGTGACCATGAGCTGATCACCTTAACCATTCGCCATAAAGCTGGCAAGTCAGTCAGCAATACAGAAGTCCTTGACTGGCCAAGTTCGCAAACGATGCCAAATTTTGGGGTAAAGCATCCATACCTGAGGACAGGAGGGTGATCCAGAATGACCTTGACAGGCTCAGAAAATGGGTGGACAAGAACTTGATGGTGTTTAACACTGAAAAATGCAAGTTTCTCCAGCTTGGGAAGAAAAACCCACAGCATGTTTATAGGCTCAGCAGTGCTATGCTGGCTAGCACTATGGACAAAAGGGACTTGGGGGTCATGATTAACCACAAGATGAACATGAGCCATCAATGTGATACTGCAGGTAGTAAAGCGAGCAAAACACTGGCTTGCATCCATAGCCAGCAAATCCCAGGACGTTATTCTCCCATTGTACTTGGTCTTGGTGAGGCCGCAGCTGGAGTACTGTGTCCAGTTTTGGGCTCCACAATTCAAAAAGGATGTGGAGAAGCTTGAGAGAGTGCAGAGGAGAGCCACGTGCATGATCAGAGGTCAGGAAAACAGACCTTATGATGACAGGCTGAGAGCTATGGGATTCTTCAGCCTGGAAAGCACATGCACAGGGGTGATCTTGTGGCTGCCTATAAGTTTATAAGGG
>NW_017729005.1:8619017-8627283 GCF_001723915.1 Gavialis gangeticus
CCAAGGGATGACAAGGTCGAACAGTCACAAACTCCTCCATGACTATTTCAGGCTAGACATAAGGAAGAACTTCTTTACTGTCCAAGCTCCCAAGGTCTGGAATACACTGCTGCCAGAGGTGGTTCAAGCACCTACTTTGAACACCTTCAAGAGACATTTGGATGTTTATCTTGCTGGGATCCTATGACCCCAGCTCACTTCCTGCCCCTGGGGCAGGGAGCTGGACTCAAAGATTTTCCGAGGTCCTGTCCAGTCCTAATGTCTAGGAAATCTATTAAATAACCTGTGCCCAACTAACCACCATCAGCAATGGATCTATGCCTGGTTTGTGGTTAACCATAACCAAATTTCTGCTTAGGACTTCCTTCAGTTTAGAATATGCCAACACAAATCATTTCAGTCTGTTTTGCTTACTGACACACTTTAATGATGGGCAAGGGAAATGAGTTAAAATGTAACAGAGTCCCTGGCTGCTAATGATCTGTGGCAGAGGAACATGGGGGTGAGCAGTGGTGTTAAATCCCTGGATGCTGGAGATGTGCCAAAACAACTGCTCTAGCAACTATGGGAATGAATGGCCACTTGTGTGTTACCTGGCCTGCCGGAAGCTCTGCACTCTGGATATGGCCTGCAGGGCCCAACAAGTTTGACACCCCTAATCCAAGCTATTTGTATAATAAGAATAATAACAGTTGTTGTTGTTTAAATGTCACAGTGCCTATTTACCTGTGTGATCTTAAAGTTTTAAATTCTTTTTCTCATGTCCTTTCTGTGGGTGATCTTGAGTTTCAAGATTTTTTTAATGGCAACCATTAAGTAAGGATGTTTAAACTATAGGCCTTTGATGTTGCTGCTGGCTAATTTCCTGGTGTCTGTCATTGGTCTTTTCACTTGAATATGTTACAAAATATCTAATATTTATTGTTATAGTGCCAGAGGACTCCATATCCCACTTGTAATTTAAATGCATATTTTCAGCCCCAACTGAGATATTTTTCCATTAAAAATCATGTTAATTCACATTTGATTATTCTTGTAAATATTATATCTAGTATGAAAAAAATAATCCATTATCTTCCTTTTCAGGGCATGTCCTATCAAAGATACCACTTTTTCATACAGAATTTCTTAAGGACTTTGGCAATGAAAGTGTAAAATTAGCTTGCCCAGGTACCAAGTTTTTCCAAAAGCCACATACCATAAAGTAGTAAGAGAAAGTTTTGATCTAGGATGTAAATAGTTAAGGTGGACATCATTGAGCCTGAGCAGTAAGAGTTGCCATCTGACAGTTTCAGAAAAAGTACCATTTTGACCTGCTGACCTAGTTTCCCAGCCTGGACATGCACAGTGGTGAGAACGTGTGATGGGAAATGTGTGCGCCTGATCTGAGGTAAAGGTGCACGACAGGGTGTCATTGCCAGATGAACGTATATTGTGAGAAGGGGGTCTGAGTGATATGATTAGTTTGTATATGATGGGCAGTGAGTAAAAGGATCTTTACCTCAGAGGACTGGTTGTTGAAAGTGTTGTGACTGAGGCACATAAAAGCCCAAAATTCTGGCACTGTGTAAGTGAGGTGTGGGTGTGAAGCATTCTGTGCTGTGTGTAAGTGTGCGTGTGTCCTGTGCATGAGATGAGACAGGTCTGTGCATGTGATTTTGAGGGTGATCAGTTCAGTGTGGTGTGTGAGCTGTCTGAGATGTGTGTATGAAGGAATTTGTGAAGAATGTATTCATGTAAGATTTGTGTTTGACTGCTCTGGAATCTCAGTGAGACTGTGGCTCAAAAGCCCAGGCCCTTAAGAGATTTTCCTGCCATTTATATTGGAGTTGTTATCGGATTGCCCTGCTAACCTATTTGCCATCATTGCTGTCTGCCAATTGCATTTGCTCTTCCTAGGTTGTTATTTCTACTGTCATCGTGTTGCTGTGTGATGTACATTGGTAAGGTATCTTTTTGTGTTCTTTGTTGTTTTTGTTACTGTTGTTCATCCCTCTTTCTTTTAAATATTCCTTACTGTTAATTAGTTTGTTCAATAAATCCCATTTGTACTTTTTAACTTTAACTTTGACTCCCTGGGCATGTCTACATGTGCATTTATACCAGCTTAAAGTTACTGCGCAGTAAGTTACTGTGCAGTAAGCAGAAATAGGCTGGCATCTACACATACAGATGTTAAGGCACATTAATGTTGTGTGTGGACTAACTTGAGTCTAAAGTTAGTCCCAAGCCAGTCCACACGCACACTGTCACTGAGCAGTAAGGTGTCTACATGTGTTACTGTGCAGTAACTAATAGGGCATAAATTTGAAACCTGCATGATGAAGGTATCAAATGTATACTGAAGTCAGCATAAGTCACTATATTTACTGCGCAGTACAGGCATGCATGTGTAGATGCACACCTGTACTGAGCAGTAATTTTGGTTACTGTACAGTAAATGCACACATGTAGACATGCTCCCTGAGTGTGTAAATCCCATACCTAACAATCAACTTTGCACATCCATCTCTCTGTATTGAGAGTGAACCCAGCACTAACCTAACCCTTGCTGTCTACCACCTAGTGGGTCTTTTCCCAAATTTATTTCTTCCTGCTACAATAAGATCTTAAGGCAATCTATCATGTGAATAGTACTGTTATAGAGTTGTAAGGCAGCCATGTGTCTGCATACTGAAGCCATGTGTATAAGGCATCTGTGTAAATTCTTTCACACACCAGGTTATTAGAACAAAATCCAAACTATAGCCTGATTTTTGGCTAGAGTTCTTATGCCCATTTTTAAAAGAACTAAATTTTTGTTTTCCTCCAATACTAATGGTAAGAAACCATACAGAGCCTGCTTTGTCTACTTTATTCAGTGAAATTTTATGAATTTGTTATAAATTCTGTGGCAGTGTTGAGATCTATAGGAATCTCTTCTTTTTTTGAATGTGAAATTCCTGATTTTTGAATAGGAAACAACTATGCAGATAGGCACATTTTGAACTAAAGGCTGCAACCTCTCTGAAAAAGGTTGTTGAAGTTTGGCATCAAAGGTATATTTTTCACTGCCTCCATGTCAAGAATATTTAGAAGAAAGATATATTAGTATATTTTTTAAATTTCATTTTATTTCATTTAATTTTTATTTCAAGTTTTAAACTAGGATTGGTCTAATGGAGGAAGTCATACACATGAGATTCCATTCTATTCTTTATAGATTCTTTTGGTCTTAAGAGAATTAAGAAAGGAGCTGTTTTGATTTCTTTGCTTTGAGGGTATGTGTCTATTTTGTGTGGTTTCTGTAAGCAAATCTGTAAAAAGCAGGAAATGTCTATCACTTTTCTAGGCATTGGAAGTCTGTCTCCTAACAGGCATTCACAAGGCCTTCTGGAATAGGTATCTCTCTCAGATTGCTGTCAGCAGAAATGATTTTGTTCTATTTCATGCTGTGGTGAACATATTCATGAAGCCTGACCAGATTTCATGGTGGCAGGATGGAACATCATGGTCATATCTTCCTAGAGGGCACTGGCTATGGGAGTTGGCCTGCTATTCACTAAAGGCACTGAGAATGGATAATCTAGGTTTATAATTCTTCATCCCAAAATGATGAGAGAGAAGGATGGTGAAGATTAGTGGGGAGGTCTTTAGGATATGGTGGGGCACTCCATTTCTTTGGATAAGAAAGTTTAAACTTGCATCCAAAAGACATTAAGCCTATTTAAATTTTGCCCTTGTCATTAGATAGCCCTATTGTATGCAGCTATTTAGGTGCATACTATTATGATGAGACAGAGGTCTGCATTTTTTTAACATTATTTCTTTCCCAGTACCAAAGTAAGGCAAGAACCATTTAAAGAAAAGAATGATCACATTATGGGAATCAAAGCAGATGACAACTACAGCTAGTGCTAAAATAAATGGCCTGCTTAAAAGTCACCTTTCCCATGGCATATATTCCAAGGGTCTTTTCAAAGTAGAAAATACCTAAACCGATAATGGTGGATACCACAGAGAGTATTGAATAGAAGAAAGATCACTCTAGATATATTTGGTTCAATATTCTCCCTCTATAGTCTTTATCCCTGATACTGTCAAAGACTATACTGGGCTAGAGGGACTTTTAGCCAGACCCAGTATGGCAGTTCTCTTATGTTCTTATGTTCTAATGTGGCCTGTCAAGTCGTAGGATGTTTTGGCTATGAATTTACAATGGTGGTAATGGATTGTGACAGGGGAGCAGATTGGAAGATCTACTGGGAAATGACACTGATCGGTGCTAATTCAGTATACTACTTTTTATGGATACTGCTCCTGTTACTGTGTACAGAGGTGAGTTTATTAGAACCGATGATGTTTTGTATATATGACAGGGAACATGCTGACTTGCATTCTGCTGTTTCATTTCCTCTTTCTTCTGCACATTTATTTATTATGTTCTCTTCTTTCTATCAGTCTACTTATTTCACATGTGAGTTCCTACTAACTTCAGGAGGAAACTTGGAAAATGAAACAGATCAGTAGCAATAACAAAGTAGCATCCAGAGCATAATACACTTTCTTTCTTTAGCACTTTTACTTTAGTTTTCTTTGTTCCAAACAGATGCATGTATTCCAAATATGAATTAGTCTAGAAATGAGATAATTCTTGAAGTATTTGAGCATACTAGTGGTGAATTTCATTATAACGCTAAAAAGTCTTTGAAATATTGCCTCAGAGGTTAATAAAATACGAATGGCTTGTGAAATCAAAATATCAGAGTTGCTGCTCTTTAAGTTCAAATTACTGAACAAGGAACAGAAATCACCTAAGCTAGGGACAGACACTCAAAAAGCCTGAAGCTGAAGTGATTCAATCTTTGCAGGTTAATCTAACCTGGTTAAGTTAAATCAGTTTGTAACTGCACAGATATCCCAGACATGCAGGCACATGCCTGCAGTGGCTCAGGCTAGAAGATGGGGCATGGTAGAGCAGCCCTCCCTTCTTTGCACAGGGCTGAGCTGAGTGGGGTTGTGGCCAGGCCCCGGCAAGACATTCTGATTAGGGAGGTCTGCCTGCACTATCCCAGGCTTTTCTCTGCTCGCTGCTCAAGTAGGGTGCAGTGCATGCATCTGTTGATGATACGGAGCTTTTCAATCTCCCTCTCCCTGCTTCTTCATACTGTCTGCAGCAACCTGAAGGGTGAGCAAGCCAGCAGGGTGATGATAACAGTGTTTATCACCCAATCAGCAAAACAATAGTCTCTCTCCGTTACTTCAAACTCTTCTTAAACAGCTTACCAGTTGACCTGTTGATTAGCTCCAAACAGCCCTACTTGATTAATTAACATGTGTCAGAGCAGACATCCGGCATGTGTATAGGTGCCCTATGATCAGCATTGGCTCTTTAGTTATACACTACATTATAAAGTACAGAAGCATGTTGCAGTAAGGAGCATACTAATATGTGAAACAACATCTTTTTCCAAAAGATATAGTTATCTTAAGGAAGGTAACTGATTTCAAGTGCTTGCAATAATTGATTATACTGGTGAGTTAAATGAGTAAGAGAGAACCTTTTAAAAACTGGATTTTAATCCTGTTTTGCATTTATGCATTTAATTCTTTTTCTAAAGAAAGATTGAGTCTCATTGATTAGTGGCCATTAAAATATATTGATTTGCAACAAAATGTAACCTTTACATTAATTTTGTTATCCTTTGTGCTAATGAAAAGGATATGCTATATGCATACTTAAGATATTACATAGTTTACACAATATACATTTATTCAGAATCATAATTTTATATTTGCTTATATTAAAAAATGGTGAATAATATTTTCTGATTTGCTGGATTAATTTACTTATTGTGACTTATGTCCAGCTGTTTCTGAGTAGAAACTGAATTAAGTTAAAATGAATAAAACCAGCATTTATTTATGTGTTCAATGAAACTATATTATATGTGGTTACGTACACAAGTTTATTAAATCATGATTGCATTTAAAATTGACTTATTAAAGGATGTTTTATCAGTAGTTGTTAAACTGAGTTGACTGTAGTCACCCTGTTCTTCAAGATTTGAAAACTAATAGATCTCAGTCTCTCACCTTGTTTATAGTCATGGATTGGAAGAATAAACCAAGTTTTTCTGCTTTCTCAACTCCTAATTGGTTTCTCAACTTGAATGAACTAGCTATTGTGTTGAATAACACTGAATAACCTGAAGTGAAAAAACTATTATTTCTGCACCTGCAGAAGAGGTTATTACTGTCAGAAACTGGTTTATCACTTTAACAGGCTCTTGATCCAACTGCTTAACCACAGACTTTCATCAGTTCAGTAGTTAAGTTTCTTTAAAACTTTGGTTCCAAACATGTTCTGCTGGGAATATTTTTAATTTAGATTATTTTAATATAGTAGAGCCAGTTTTTCATACAGTTGGTCATAATTTCAGATTTAATTTTGGGAGGTTAATTTTTAAAAAGAAATATATTTAAATAAAAATGAGTTTTTAAAATGAATTTTTGTTCACTCTTCTAAGTGACCAGAAATCTGTGATCCTACATTCATGGGACGCTCAGTTTCCTCAGACATTAGTACATAAGAGTACTCTGGCAGGCAAAGTCCTTTGAGTAGATGAGATATCTTTCATTAGACCAACTGAGTAGTTGGAAAAAAGTTCTTAGCAAGCTTTTGGGTGCAATTACCCTTCTTCAGGCATAGGAAGTCTCTGCTGTTCTGAGACTCCAAGGATGAGTACTCTGTAATTCTGGGCATGAACAGACAGAGAGGCTTTAAATATTGCTTTCTCCAGAAGGTACTAATAACTTTCACACTAAAGGTCACTGCTGTATAAGTCTTGAGAAGAGATTCCATGTAGAAAGAGTTAAGATGCCTGGACATCCAGAGACATTACAGATATGTCTTTAGCACAGACCAGTGCCATACAGAAAGACCCTGGCCTATGCATAGTAGCTTAGGAACACTTCGGCACAAATGTGTTTGCATAGCTGAGACCCAGAGAATTATTATCCTATTATCTTACTAACATCCTGTTCCAGAGCTAGCATGTGCACAGCCTAGTGCAGGTTATCTCTACACAGTGTAGCTCTGTGCTGTGTAAACATGCCTTAAGAACATTATATGAGAACTTATTTTTGTCACGCAGTTGAAGCTCCTTTGGTGCTTGTATTGCAAAACACCTTTGCAAAAGGAGGGTGGACAGTTTACTTCTCTTGATTAGAGAGAAGTGAAAGTCAGAGCCTGTACTAGAGAGGACTCTTTGCATATGCCTACACTGTGTCCCTACCACTGCTTTTGCTACTGACCATACTCTGCCCATCTCCCCCTTTGCCCGCATCCTTCTATGTACCAAATACAGAACTGCAGCAATGAAGTCACTTCAGGGATGTCCTTAACATCTGTTCTGCTCTTAAGAGCATAGGAAATGGTCTAGTTTAGAAAGTACATGTTAGATACATGGGTGGGGCATGCCCAGAAATGTCTTCTGTTACAGAAGTCACCTGCTAACGTAAATAGGCCAGTTCTGCATGTAAAGCCTATGTTCCATATATATCTCTGTTTCAATAAAGAACTTGAATAGAAACATCATCTGAGAAATCCTCATTCCAGCATGCTTCTAGCTGGCCAGTGGCTCACACCAGAGTTCTGGTGGATTTCTAATGGGGGTCAATTGGTAAATGATGACTGGCAGAGATGTATCCAAAATTTGCATCTCTAAAATATCTTGAGGAGGCTGGCAGTGGAACAGACCAACTCCATCACAATACAATGCAGGAAATGAATAAAAAATCCTTTAGAACTGGAATGCTTAAAAATGGATATTTTTGTCCTTTATTAGGACCAAATCAGAGAATTCTTCAGAATTTCTCCATGACGCTTATGATTTATATCCTGCTTTTAATCATGCCTTTCATACACAATTTTTCATTATCTTTCCTTTTTTCTCTCTTTATGAACATCTGTTCCATAGACCCAATTTTTAGAATTAGCTGTGCACCTTACTTTTTTTCACTGCAGCTTAAATCTCTTTACTCCTTCGAGCATTACATTAACCATGCAATCTAAACACATGAGTTTGGACACACAGCTGTGAATGAGAACAGAATTTGGCCACAAATGTTTAAAAGATTTAAAAAAACAAACCCCCATGAAACCTATCAAGCTTTTATTAAGATATGAGTGTACTGTCTCCTGTTCTTGTGAGAGAGCTTTTGGAGGATAAACAATTCAGAACAGCCGCACTGGTTTCATTTAATTTAAGGATGTAGAATGTAG
>NW_017729005.1:8632283-8646619 GCF_001723915.1 Gavialis gangeticus
CACAGCTGTGAATGAGAACAGAATTTGGCCACAAATGTTTAAATGATTTAAAAAAACAAACCCCCATGAAACCTATCAAGCTTTTATTAAGATATGAGTGTACTGTCTCCTGTTCTTGTGAGAGAGCTTTTGGAGGATAAACAATTCAGAACAGCCGCACTGGTTTCATTTAATTTAAGGATGTAGAATGTAGTTAAAAAAACAAATGTTCTTTGCTTTTGTGAAGGTTGTGAATTTACCTTAGCGGATCCTCCAAAACTTTCTGATTTAAATCTCCCTGGTCAACATGCACGCTACCATGATATTGCCACTCTTAGTGTAAGGTCATCATCTTAAATCCTTTGATCTAGAAATGCTTCACTGTATCTTATAAGCCAAATGTTCTTCAACTTAAGTATAAATCTTAGGTAAAAGCCCCCTCTTTCTTCATGGCTCTCATTTTTTCTATAGTTAGATATTTTCTGTGCAGGTATACTTATCCTGATTCAATGCAGGCAGATGAATTAGATCAGGGGTGGCCAACCTGTGGCATGGGTGCCACAAGTAGCATGGGTGGCCTCTGTGTGTGGCATGTAGCACTCTGGGGAGGGGACGGGCAGCACAGTGTCACGTAGGGCAGGGAGCAGAAAGGAGAGCAGAAAATTGGGTGGAGGAAAGGGATTAGAGTGGCACTCAGATAGGTTGCAAGTCTAATTTACAGCATGCTGTAACAAGTGGGTGTCCCAGGGCTGGTCTAAACATAGGCCAAGCCACTTGTCTTAAGGTTAACTGCCCACCTTCCTCACCTGCCATGCCTTAATGTTAATGGCTATATGATGTTCATCAGGAGGGAGGCTGCCTATTTACTTGCCCTGGTGACAAAGGCCTGTGTACACAGCTCTGACCACCCCTGTACTGTGTCCCATGTCTCACAGATGTTCCTCCAGTGCTTCAAACTGGGACCCAAGCTCCAGAGTCTTACACGGGACTCTCATTCCCCTCTACAGCTTGTAGTCCTAGTGCCTTGCAGATGTTCCATGGCCTGACACCCAGCCTGTTTATCTGGCCTACCACCCAGCAACTCACACTCCCAGCCCAGTTCCCCTCAGGGCTCCCAGCCCCTACCAACACTGTGCTCCAAGCCCTATCCAATCTTGGGGCACCAACCCCTTCTTCACTCAGGGCTCCAAGCCCTGCTCTGGGCCCCAGGCCCGCACTATCGGGATTGGGGCTCCAAGCCTCGTCACCTTGCCCCCCATGGGCTATAACCTCTTATCCCTTTGCCTGGGAGCTTCACTAATATCTCCCCAAGGCTCAGGGCCCCACCCCAAGTAGCCTTGGGGTGAAGCCTTACACCTGGCTCCTATGTGCAGCCCCAAAATTCAACTGTGAGTCTGGGTGGTGCCTCAGGTCCCTCCATCTGACCTGGGCCCTGCCTCAGCACTCACAGTAAATCTGGGCTCCCCCTGCTTGGTCTCACTGTCCACCAGGGATGTGGGGCTGGGGTTAGAAGGTGGCCCATACTTGCCTTTCACTGGGGAGGTGGCTGGCTTGGCATTTGCTGGCACTACCCTACCACAGGCAGCCCCACCAGACCATGCTTCTCTGGCAGGGTGTAGTTTTCTGTTGTACCCAGGACAAAGAACCTCCTACCATCCCCTTAGTTCTTCCCTTACTCCCAAGGTGTTCTGGGCAACAATTCAGCCAGTGGTGTCTTTCTGGCTGCTGGCAGCAAACTGCCACTGGCTTACAGTTCAGAGCCCCTGTTCTGCAGCTGGGCCCTGTTCCCTAATCAGGCAGTCATGCCTAATAGGGATTTCTGCCAGCTGCAAGCTGCCTTGCTGCTGCTCAGGCCCCTTCAAGTAACAGAGCATACCCTGTGCTCTGTTACACATGCCTCCCAAAAAAGTTGGCCCCCACTCAATTAGATGATCTCTAGAGTTCCTGGCCAGCCTTCTGTTTCTAAAACTATGTGATTCTTTCCTGTTTCTAATCTTTGTTCCTACAGTAACTGTATTATTTAACTTATATCATTAGATATCAAGAGATTTTGGATAAAGCTTGTATGAAAATAAAGTTGCAGACTATTTGTAGCAAGAGATGAGAGCAGAAAGTAATCTTGAATAAACGTTTTAAAAATACACTAGATATTTTTCAAAACAAAACTATTCTTGGTTATTAGATCTCAGGGTAGATTGGTTTGAATCAAAGTGATTTAAATAACAATCATAGAATCACAGAGACATAGAGCTGGAAGGGACCTCCAGAGGTCATCTAGTCCAACTCTCTGCTTGAAGCAGGATCATCACTATCCAAACCATCCCATAATCTAAACTCTACATAAAACTACCACCACCCCTGACACAACATAGACCTAACACCCTAACCTGTAAAGGAGGGCAACAATGGCGGTCAATGTCCTGCTTCTCTGAAATGTTGTCAATATAAGCTCAAGAGGTCCTGGGCTATGCTACCTGCTACAGAGTGTAGCAGGACTCCCCCCACAGACTGTACCAATCTGACCATGAGGTAAGATTCCTTCCTGACCCCAAATATTGGTCTAAGCCTGAGTGGAGGGGCAAGACCCTCTGGCCAGAAACTTCCAAGTTTAACCCTAGCAGGAGCATTCGCACATCCCAATTAAAGTCCCCAGGCCTTGGCGATAGACAATACCCAATGCCTCTGAGGGAGGCTTAAAAATACCCTGACACCTGTAGCAGAGAGTGGGGGTGGGGGAAAACCAGCAGAGCCTAGAAACATGGGAAATACCCATAGTAGAACAAAGACATAGTCGGGCATAGATCATCCCTGACCAGTGGCCTTCCAACTGCTCTTAAATACCTCCAGTGATGGAGAGTTTACAGCTTCTCTAGGCAGTCTATTCCACTGCCTCACTATTCTAACAGTGAAGAAGTTTTTTCCAGATATCCAATCTAAATTTACTTTTTCTGAAACTTGAATCCATTGGTCTGCATCCTTCTCTCTGCAACAAGACAGAAAAGGTACTTTCCCTCTTCTTTATGGCAGCCCTTCAAGTACTTGAAGACTGCCATCATGTCCCCTCTTTAGTGCCTTTTCTGCATGTCCCCTCTTTAGTTCCATCAGCCTCTCTTATGCAGATAATCCTTATTAGGTGTCTGGCTACAGCTTAATATTTTTGTGAAGACTGAAGCAAAGTTGATGTTAAGTAGCTCTTCTGCCTTTGCCTGTTTGGTTAGGAGTTCCCCCTGGCTTGTTAACAGACAACCCACAAGTTCCTTGGTCCTTCTTTTCTGGTCCACACACATATAGACAACGTACTCTTGTCTTTAACCTCCTTTTCCATGTGCAGCTTGTTCTTTATCTTTATCTTTGCCTTCCTGATGTTGTCCCTGCAGGCTCTTGCTATTTCCTGGTACACCACCTTAGTGACCTGCCCTTTCTTCCATTGCCTGTATTCTTTCCTTTTGCATTTGAGGCATTTTGGAAGCTCCTTGTGCAGTCACATTCGTCTCTTACCATTCTTCTTGTGTTTCCATTGTGTCAGGACAGTTTCTTGCAGGGCCTCCAACTTTTAGAGATCTTTTAGAAGCTCCCCACCCTCCTTGGCACTGTTTATCCTTCAATCTAGCCTTCCATAACACCTTGCCTATTAACTCCTTGAGTCAGATGAAATCTGCCATTTTGAAACCTAGCATCGTAATTTTGCTGACCTCATGCTTTTCTTGTCTCCGCATCTGGAATTCTATCATATTGTGATTGCTTTCTCCCAAGTTACTTATCATGTTCACAAGTCTTCCCTCCACCAATTCTTCCCTGTTGGTCAGGACAAGATCCAAGAGAGATGATCCCCTAGTTGTGTCCTTCACTTTCTGAAACAGAAAGCTGTCCTCAACACAAGTTAAAATGTCAACCCAGTTCCTATGTTTGGCTGCATTGTTCTTTCAGCAGATGTTCAGAAAATTGAAGTTTCCCCAGCAGTACCATCCCATAGCTTTTGGACAGATTTGTTACCTGCTTGAAGAGTGCTTCATCTACCTGATTTGGTAGCCTATAATCAATCAAAACTATTGTATCAGTGCTGCAACTTTCACCTTTCATCTTCACCCAAATGCATTCTGTTTTCCTGTCTTCTTTCTCCTGAGCCAGGGAACAAGTGTATGCATTTTTGGCATACAAGGCAACACCACCACCTTTTCTCCCAATCCTGTCTTTCCTAAACCCTCAATGTTGATATTCCAGTCATAAGACCTGTCCCACCAGGTCTCTGTGATGTCAATCAGATCAAAGATCTTTTCACAGGCTGAAGTTTCCAGGTCATCTTGCTTATTCCTCATAGTTCTCACATTTGTATACATGCATTGGATGTGTTTTGCATTTTGACCTGCTCACTTACCTTTTGCGCCAACTGTTGCAGTCCTGTAGCTCTCTGGCCCTTTCCCAGAGTTAAGTTGCTTCTTTGATTCCTTTCCCTTTTGGATTGTCTGGGGTATGTGGTCTGCTGCTGCTGGGTTTTGATCACCATCCCCCAAGGAACAAGCCCCCCTTACTAAGTTGGCCAGATGATGCCCAAAGATATTCTTCCCTGTTCTCGTCAGATGGATCCCATCTCTTGATAGCAGCCCTCCTCCCAAGAATCTGTCCACTGTCAAAGAAGCCAAAGCCTTCATGTTAACACCACTGTCTCAGCCAGGCCATCACTTCTAGCATATGATGATCCATGCCTGGACCATTGCCTTTCATGGCAAGATTTGATGAGAATACCACTTGTGCTCTAAGTTCCTTAATACTCCTGCCAAGAGCTTCAAAGTCATCTCTGATCTGCTCACTGTCATTCCTGACAGTGTTGTTGGTGCTTACATGGGCAAGGAGGAAGGGTACTGGTCTGAAGGATGGATGAGCTTTGGTATTCTCTCTGTGATGTTCTGAATTTGGGCTCCAGGCAGGCACTTTCTGGGCCCCCAAATCTGGATAACAAATTGGTGCCTCTGTTCCCCCACAGAAGTGAGACACCAAACACCACCACTCTTCTCTTCCTTCTTGGTGAAGCGGTTTTGGAGTCCCTGTCCTTGGGGCCTTGCACTTCTTGCTCTATAGCAATTATTTTAACTATGATATAAATCAATAAGCAGTAAACCTTTGATTTAAAATATTGATCTACTGATTTCAGTCTTGTTTTGCATTATATTTCATAGGCATTCTCCTTTAAAAAAATTACTCTCATTTGTTGGGATAACCTTTATAAGATACTGATTTGATTTAAAATTGACTCTTTGCTTCTTTTTCCTAGCCAAGAAGGCATATTAAACCTAAAAGCATTCATTTAAGCAGTTATGCAGACTAGTACAGACTTACTCAAAATCTCAAATTTTACATTTTTAAAATGTTAGAAAATGGCAAATGAGACATTTTCATTCTTTACCAGATTATACTTGGCATCCAGCTACATTTTTATGGAAATTAAAAACCATTTATAAATGTACAAAAACAGCATTTTGAAATTAAGTATATTGGGGTTAATAAACTGATGGATTATTTTTGGACAGAATAGACCAGATGTTCAAGGCATCTAGGCACCTAAAAATATATTGGTAAATACATATTGTCCCAGGGACACAACCACAGGGAAGCTAGAGACCCTCCCCACAGGGGACCCTGGGATGGGGGCTACCCACTCCGGGAGAATAAACCCTGAAAACAAAAGCTACTTACCTGCCACAGGATGCCAGACATAGGAGGAACAAAGGGTGAAGCCTGCACAGTTCATTAGCCGCGCTTATCTACAGCTGGAGCCAGCGGGTGACATCATGAGCGGTCACCAGCCGGCTGAAATAAAAAGGAGAGGCAGCAGAGGTTGCAGAGTCTCTCCACGCTGGCAACAGGCAGTGCTGGCACGAAAGGGAGGATCTCGCTTGGAGAGAGGCAGCAGAGGCTGTGGAGGCTCTCTGCACCAGTGGCAGGCAGCACCGGTGTGAAAAAGCGGATCTCACTTGGGGAGAGGCATCCCAAGCAGCAGCAATTAAAATACAAGCCCATGTTGGTCATGGGCAGCACCAGTGTCCAGGGGAAGACCTCTCTCCTGAAGGAGCAATAGGAGCCCTGGAGACAGCAGAGACTTCTCACTCCGGATTCCCACAGATATGAAGCAGAGGAGAAAGACTAACCTGGGGAGGAATGGAAAATACCCTGGGTGAAGGCAGAGAGTTGTGCAGTGCTGGGGGATGCCTCCTGGCTCAGGTCCTAGGGCAGAGAGAAGAAAAGAGCAGCTTAGCCTGATCTTTCCTCTTCTAACCACCCTCCTTTTTTTTCTTTTAGTCCTTTTTCTCCTTAGTTGCCTCTTGCATGTATATAATTCTTTTGTTGTTTTTTATGGCTTGTCTTTTTTGGTTATTCAGTGGTTAGGTCCACCTCAAGGGGATCTGACCAACACCTCAACACTGGGGATGCTCATGAGGCTCGGCAAGCAGCCAGCAACAACAGGAGAGATAGACGAGAGAAGTGAACCCAGTGGGCCCGTAGCCCGCCAAAGAAACAAAGATAATAACCAGTCCGGGAGAGGGCGTGAAGACTGAAGATTATCTAGACTGGAGGGATGACTGCATTAAGATCAGGTGGCCCGCTGGAGATTGGTGTAAGGAAGGGGTGTAGGGGAGGTGGAGCCCCATGAATATGTGCTGGCAGGAGCAACCAACCCCAAGGGACCTTCAACAGAAGACCCCTCCACTGAAAATACACTCAAAGTCGTGGCAGGAGAGTTCAGGGGCCTTCTCCGGGGTGATCTAGGTCCCTCCATGAAGTCGTGGCAGCTCTTGAGTGGGTATTCGAAGCAAGGCGGTCACACATATGAGATTTTTAGAAGTGCTTAGCCTACTCAGGTATCTAGTTCCCATTTTAATCAATGGGAGTTGACATCAGTAGGACTTAGGTGCCTAAACAGGTAGGCCCCTATGTCTTCTACATTTTAGAATTGTTAGAATTCAGCTTTTCCTAACTGTTCTTGATTTGGAAAAGGAAAATAAGTTTGCCTGGTTTTATCAGTCCAATGTATTTCCTAGCCTTAAATGACTAAAAATATATATTTTCTGTGCCCCCATTGGCTGTCTGAAACCTAGAATAATTTAAGCCATTTCTTTTTGTCTACAGTGAAAAGTAAAAATACTTACATTTGTTAAAAAAAATGATAATAAAAAGTAAATACCACTATTGGTACCTTTGTTATCACTTTACAAATAAAGCCTGAGTTGATCTCAAGAGTCAAACATTTACTCTTTGATTCTGCAGTGAGTTTAGCAGTACCTTTTAGCTTTATTAAAATTTGAGGAGAGCTCACTGATTTAGTGCATTTTTAAAGTTTATTTAAACCACAAATAACCTTAGCATATGTTGTCGTAATTTCAAATATAATTTTAATATTTCAGTTTTAAAATAAAACTTGTATTTGTATTTTAAAAAAAATATTTCTATAAATAATAAAACTTAATCCATCCTCTCGTCTGCTTTTAAAGTGCATCAGTTAAAAGTGCTTTTTAATGAAAATTTAGTAGCAATGATTTGGTTTTGTGGCTTACTGAAAGCAAGTATAATTCTATACAGGTAGGGATCTCCATAAATCACGCCAGAAGTGCCCCCCGCAGTGGCTCCTTGAATGTTTTTCATTTCACTGCTTGCCCCTCCCACCCCGATTAGCAGAGGTGCCCCACTAGCTGGGCTGTTTACCACTGATCGCTGGGGAAGTGAAAACTGTGGCATATTTAAAACCTCTGCCAATGAGGCAGGGGCAAGCAGCTAAATGAAAAACATTAAAGAAATCACTACAGAGGGGGTAATTCTGGCATGATTTATGGAGAGCCCTATAGATAGGCGATCAAGTGTTTTGAATTCATCCAAAGATAGTTAGGTAGTTCAATTTGGTTCCCCAGTACTGAGGCAAACTCAGTTCAAGTTCTGATAAAGGTCTCTTATTCTGTTGACCAGTAAAATAAAGCTTGATAAATTAACCCTGGGGGACAGAGGGAGCTCAGCCATCATACAGCTTTTGTAATATTCCTTATAAGCATTGCTGAGTCCTAGAAAGATCAGAAGCCCATCCTCTCAGGGAAGATAACTGGTTTGATAAATGCTCCCTAATGGAGATTTGGGGAGATGGTGGGGAGGGAGGGGGGAAAAGGGGAATAAATGTCCTTGCATGATAAAGTACTTCAGTCAGGCATGATTGTTGCTATAAGAAGAAAAGATGGACCTGGGATGAATAGTTCAACAATATTTTCCTATAAGCATAGGCTAGAGTCTTGAATGTACACCTCTGGGTTCAGCTACTACAGAAAGGAAGGGATAGACCCAAATACAGTTTATCATGTCTGTGGAAAATACTGCTCCTAGGATATTTTTCTTCTGAAGCAATATCTTTTTAACTAAAAGAAAAATGAATCATATTAAGCCTTCTTCAAATGGATATGACACTTTTATTGGAAGTCTAATCAAATGTGTACTCAAAATGTATACTCCCAATTTACATATGATTGGCCTTTATACCTATATAATACCAAAACGTATGACCACAGACTTAATGAGTAGATTTAAAGTCTGTCATAACCTGGTGGGATAAAGCTAATCTAAACTGACTACATGCCATAATTTTATTACACAAAGTTATTGAAAAGTACATGAATAATTAAATGGGCATATAATAGAGGAAGCATTTTGAGCTGTAGTACTGTCACAGAGCCTAACACCTGATATGGCTGAATAGCATGTCCACCGCAATAACACAGTTTAAGTTACTTTCTAGAGAAACTGTGGCTCAAATAGTCCATCAAAGAAATTTGCTTGAAAAAACCATGACAGCTTTGGCAGTTATAAAACAGGGGTGCCTTGTTTTGCTGAGTGACACTAATTATAGGTAAGAGCTTTATAAACATACTTTTTTGTTCTCTGAAAGCTGAACAACATAAAATATAACTTTGACATAACAAAAATGACATCTATAAATAAATAGAAAATAACTGTAGTTGTCTAATTGAACACAGGTAAGAAAATAGATCAGAAACTTTTGAACTATTTTCTGAGGTGGCATTTTCTACTCTTGACATAGCTCAAGTGTGTGGTTTTTTTTACATTTGGAGTTCCTTCATCTGTGGCCCTGTAAGGCCTGGTCTATATACATGGTCAAATGTGCCTTGATCTAACCTGTCTTCATAAAACTGATTTTAGTTTGGTTAAAGGCTGTATGTGGCCACTCTTATTTTGGAATGGGAGTAGCCAAACAATTTAAGCCATTTTCATTCCGAAATAAAAGTAGCCACATACTAATTCGTACTGAAATAACTAAATTTGATTTGGTCAGACCACTGAATCTGTTATATAGATTAGGCCTTTAGGAAAAAAGCTTTCCACCTGTGGTAACAGAGTAGTCTCTCAGTGAAATTGAGCAATACATTGCTACACAAAAAAAATACACCCTTCTTGTCATTGATTCTTGGATGTAAACAGTAGAAGAAATATAAATGTTTATCTACACCTACAAGTTCAAAATTAACCAATCATTAAGAAAACTATGGTATCAAAGGGACTAATATAATGAAAAATAGAAGTTTAGTATACAGCAGTGATAAAGAAAATTATTGTGATAAAAATAACATAAAGATCATGTTATTTATGTATATTGCTAGCACATGTAAGTTAATATGCATCTGAAATACTGTGTGCTATCCTGAACACCATACTTTAAAAGCATATAGGAAAAATACAAAGTGTCCATGGATGCATGCTGAAATAGAAAGCTTTTGTATTATGTATGAGTGCGGTTTTTTTAAGCACATGAATTTGTGTTGACTTACTCATCATGGTAATGGTGGAAATGGTCGTATTAGATGAAGAAGCAGCCTTTCACTCAATCTTAAATAAAACTTAGTACAATTGTAATGAGTGGTCCCTTGTCAATACTATAGTCTCAGTGTATGAGACTGTGCCTTCAATTGCTGCTTTTTAAAAAGTAGCATACTTCTCACAGAACGCAGAGATAAAGAAATGCATAATAAAATGAAGAGCTTATCTGTTTGGTAGTGAAGTTATGATATATTTCCAAGGCTTGAGTGCATTCCTGGTGGGAAGAGGAGCATATTGCTTAAGATACTTACTGCTGGAAAATTATAGTGATGATAACTGTATACACCTTTTAAGAAGAGATGGAGGGCCAAATATCCACCCAAATTTGGAGTTAGAGAATGCACCTGCAGTCCCCTACAGCTGCAGTTCTAGACTCTGAATGCAAGTGGCATCCTTAGCATTATCTACTATTAGAAGGCTGACTAGATCAATATCACTGCAAAACATGGCAGCCATTGCATGTTTCAACTGCAGTGCTTAAGACATGCACCCCAGTTTTGGAGGGCTGGGTTTTGGGGGAAAAGGTGTGTGCATGGTATGTGAGTAAATTTGACAAGTATGTATTTATTAGCCTTAAAGAGGTTCAAAGCAACTTATGCTAAAAATGGATAAATTATAAAAAGTTTAAAATAAAATGATACTTAACCAAACAACTTCCCAGACAATGTCCCAAACTTTAAGCCTGCCTGCTGAAGACCTGCCCAAATGAAAAGGTTTTCCAATGCTTCTGGAAGATGTCCAGGCTTGGACTCTGATGGGCCACAAGTGGGTATGGATTCCAGAGCTGAGGAGTGACTACCAAAAATTACCTCCTACATGCTTTCACCAGATGGACTTGGCACATGGATAGTAGGGCTGTGCAGAACAGCACTATTTTGTTTTGACTTCTGTTTCGCCGTTTCAAAGGGACAATGTTTTGTTTTGTCGTTTCATTTCATTTGGAAGCACTGTTCCATTTTGTTTTGTCGAAACTGTTTCGCACAGCTCGGGCTGTGCTCAGAGTGGCTCTGCCACTGGCTCTCCCCTGCCTCCTGGCACTGGGCTGCTTTGAAACTCAAAACATTTTGAAACTTTTGAAATGTTTAGAGTGCCCTCATTTCATTTCAAAGCTGTTTCAAAGCCTTTGGTTTCATTTCGATTTCAGTGTTTTGAGCTTGAAACGCGTCCAAACAGCTTCAAAACAAAACACTCATCAAACTTCCACACAGCCCTAATGGATAGTAGTTGCAGAAACTTGTTCTCAGCTGACCATAGGGATTCTAATGGAATGTAAGGGAGGGAGGTGGTCCTTTAGGTATGTAGTGCTCAAACTGTTTAGAGCCTTAAAGGTCAAAATCAACAACTTAAATCGTACCTGGAAATGTATGACAAAGGTTAATTGTAGAGAAACAGCCTTTTTTTGCTGGCAGTATGGTTTTTGACTCCTCAGTTATGAATAGTCTTAACACGGATGTTCTGTATATTTTCAGTTTTCTTGCTACTGATTGAACAGCAGCTGCTGCTGAAATTATTACTCATAGTGGTAAGAATTTATTTTTTATCCTAGACTTTCTCTGTTTCTTTATCAGATGTGCAAAGTGGCTACTCATCTATTTTGCACAAGAGAAGCAACGTTTTAAACAAGCAGAAATAAATAAAAATGACAAGATCTCAGATTAGCTGTTAATCATTTATATTCCCCAGCTATTATGCCCACTTATCCTTGGAAATACGTAAATGTATGTTGTGTAGGCATAACAGCATCAGCTCCCAGTAAGTGATCCCAAACAGCTATCAAATGCTTCCTCTAGGGGGAGCTCCCTGATGAGGAATACTCTGTGTCAGTGGTCATTATGGGAAGGGAGAGAAAGAGAGAGAGATGAAAGAGCCAAATATCAAAATTATTCAAACATCACAAATGCTGACATTTGTGGTTCTGTACGAAGCTTGGAGACTAGTTTGGAGCAGTTCTTCTTACAGCTATGTCATAGCTACTGTTTTTCCTAAAATCATAATCTTTTATTTTAAGGGGAGCACTGTTACTAAGATCAGCATAACTATTCCAAAGTTGGGATAATGATTTTATCTTGAATAATCTTGTAAATTATCATCTTACATGTTCCATTAAAGGGCTTTCTCAAACTTTTGTGGTGGCATTTGTATAGACATATTGACCATCTGATTCTAGTACTTATTAGAGCATATGAACCATGGTTAAAGTTAGCAATGAGACACAACAGCACATGCATTGTTGTCCTGTAATTGCACATTTGGAGTTTGAAACATGGGGTCAAAGGCCAAGTGTCTTTAATTATCTGAGAAGTACAACTGGAGGACAACAATGCACACCCTAGAGGGCTTTACTGGGATCAGAAACTGGGTTTGCATTATTGGGAACAGAGAAGATGATTGACAAAGGCACACTATATATTACTTCAAAGATTTGTATTCTGGCAAGTTTGTTGTGCCTGTGAAATTGCTGCACCATAATTACACAGCTATCACTCTCTATGAACTAGTCATGATACTCAATTTCTAAATAGCATTTCGGGAAGTATAATTTCCCTCCCTCCTAAATACTGAGCAACAATGGAAAACGGAGATGAATAAGATAAGGTACCTTGCTCTAACAAGGGTTAAGTAACCAAAACACTGGCAACTAGGCAGCTTGCAAAAATTAAAGTATAAAAGTATTACTTAGATATTTGTTACATAGAAAAACATGCAGTTTTATATACCAGTATATTTTCTTTATTATGAAGAAGTTTTATTTCACTCCAGTTTGCCTGGAGTTATGGAAAGGTTTAAATATACTGCCAGTTGGAAATATGACTGCATACTCTACATGGCATGTGTAAATTAAGACCAAAAACTTTTAAAAAAATAAAGAGAAAACTTATACAACTAAAATAATACTTTATATTCCTCAAGTAAGAAAGAGTAAAAAAAATTATGTGCCAAAGACTTTCTGACCTCTATCCGTAGAAATGAAGAATCAGAAAATTATATGTTCTTAATTCAGATGCTCTAGGTATTTGCAATAACTGTTCTTATATGGAAAACCAACTTCAGTTTCTTCAGACACTATTTTATTGAACTTGTCTTTGAGTCACAGGAAAATATATTCTATCATATCTAGAAATAGTTTTTATTCAAAATACCTGATAGTTTTATTCAAATACACTGTTTGGTTTCTCTACAGTTCATCATTTTACAATAGTTATACACCAATATTAATATTTTTAAGTTAAAAGACAAGAAAAGATGTAATGTTACATGACTACATGTATCAGCTGCCAGGTATTTGATATGAACTATTTCTCCCTCTTCTTTTGTTAATAAAATGTTTGCTTTTCAAATGAATAAGTTCGGCTGCAAGCTTGTCAGGGTGCAGAGCATTCCATTAAGCATTTGATATAGAATATTTTAAGTCAGTGCACAAAAGAAACAAATGGTTAAAGCACAACGTCAGCTTTATGTATGTGCAGTTTGGATGATTTATCCTAGGGGATGGTTAGAGAATTAGACATTCTTGAAAAGGGCCTGCGGCCACAGAAACTTACTACTGGAGATTAAACTGAACCCAAGTCTTACCCTGCATCCTGAAGGCAGTGAGAAGTAGCTATTGGACAAGATAGATCCCAAAATAACTGGATCATAAATCTGATAAATCACAGTGCAGTGTTAATTGTGGAAGCTGAAGTCAGCCCATCTCATTAGAATTCTAGTGTATATTTTTTTAATTAGTGGGACAACAAGGTAATGTTACAGTTGTGGTCACACTAAAAGTTGCCTAACTAGAACTATAAAAAGAAAAAAAGGAAGTCACATGCTCAAGTTTTATTTTTTTTTAATCTATGCTATAAGTCTTAGCTTAAAGGAACTTTGTAATATGTCTTACCTAAAACTTAACTAACGATGAATATTTTACAGTCGTAGGATAAAGGTAAGTGGCCAAGTTCTCAGTGGATATAAATCACAGCTCTTTTAAAGTCAGGGAAGCTACACAGCCTAACGCCAGCTGAGGATTTAGTACACATATAATATTATAATTTAAAGATTTTTACTTATTGTATTTATCCAAATCCTAGGCAACTTTGTATTTAATACATCCCCCCAATAATTAGAACCTACACATGGAAAATGTATAAATTTGTTAAAATTCCCCATGTACAGAATCTAATTATCAGAGAATCATCTTAATTTCATCCCCCCCGCCCCACTGCAGCAGGGCAAGTGGGGGGGGGGCAGGTGACAGGGGAGTCAAGTGGCCTGCCCCCTGCCCCTTGTCCCTTGTCCCATGCTGCCTGTCCTCCCTCACTACCTGTTGCCCCTGGTGCCTGCCCTGCATCCCAGACATCTGCCCTCAGAGTGCCTCCTGCTTGCCCCACCTACCTGGGTCCCCTTGCACCTGTCCCCCCCTTCAGTGCCTGCTCACCCTGGCACCTGGCCCCTCACCACTTCCCCTGCTCCTCCCCCTTGCTTCTCCAGTGCCTACCGCCACCTCTGCCCCC
>NW_017729005.1:8646728-8652041 GCF_001723915.1 Gavialis gangeticus
TGCTTCCCCAGTGCCTACCGCCACCTCTGCCCCCTTGCTGCCACTTCTCCCCCCCCCACTGCCACCTCTGCTCCCCCCCTGCCTGCCACACCCCACCACCTCTGCAGCCTCCCACAACCATTGCTTACCTTCCAGCTCCAGCTTTGGCCCCCCTCCTGCCTGGCACATGAAGCATATGTTCGCTCTGGCCCTGGCCAGGCCACACAGCAGTGGTTGTGCCAGTGGCAGCTCTGGCCCTATCCCTGAAGCTGGGCCAGAACTGCTAACACCACCACTGCCACTACTGCAGTGTGGCCTGACCAGGGCTAGAACAACCATATGCTCTATGTCCTGGGCTGGAGTGGAGCTGGAACAAGAGCCAGAGGGTAAGTGGTAATGAGTGGGGTGGGAGGCAGCAGGATAGTGGCTGCCGCGCTGAGCCCAAACCTGGGTAGGGGCCGGAGTCAGAGCTGCAACAGCTGCCTGTCCTCTTCCTCTGCCCCCCCCACCCCACTGCCTTGTAATCAAATCTAAGATCAAAGGCTTTTTCTCCATGTTAAATGGTGGGACCTCATCTTGGATTCAAGTAAACAGAGTAATTATTACTGAAATTTCTGTTTAAAAAACATAAGATGAATGTTATCATCTTGGCCCACTATGGAAGGTGTGGTTAATCTCAGCATATCAAACTAAAAGGAGAAACCCCACCCCCCATCTTAATCACAACTTTCTTTTGCTAGGAAAATGTATTAGATACTGGAATATCACCATTTGCCATTTTTAGGAGGAGGGCAGGTTATCCTTAGGAGGCTTATGAAGAAGATTGTTCTTGCATTTTATCCTGAAAGTTCTAGAAGATGCTCTGCTCCAGGGCTGCCGTTCCACAGCCAAGTCTGGTTTGTAGCAGCCTGCCCACCTATTGGTATCCTGAAATGAAATGTACAGCTGCAGTGTGCTGTATGTGAATCTCATAGCAGTGAAGATAGATCACAGTCACTGAGAGCCTGTTCCTAAGATAATTGATCTAGACCATTCGTAAAGAATGTAGCCACACTGAAGTCAAAACTTAAAACTCAGTCATTTATTTTGTAATGTTACAAGTACTATGGTGACAAAATTAGAGATGAATTGTCCTCTGAAAGTGATTGTAGGTAAATTTCTCAAGAAGCAGTATTAAAAAAGTATTAACACAGAAACGGTGAAATTTAAATTTAAAAAAAAGATACTTGGTTTTATATCTGTAAAGTTACAAAGCAAGTTGGCGAATACATGGAAGGTAAAATATTCTTTTTTTGGTAATGTACTTATATTTTAAATGTCTAGCCAAAGCTTGGGCATGTATTTCTCTCAAAAAAATGTGAGAAAGAAAATATTTCTATACATTTTACTCTAGAGGGTGCTATTAATAACAACTAGACTAAGAAGGAGTGATGAAGTTCAGAGAAAATTATACTGCAATGAACAAGAGGACTTTTGTAGAGAGAACTATTGTATGGACTGTTCTTTTCCTAAATAAATATGGATCAGACATTTTTGCTTTAGGGGGAGAATAGAGAAGACTGCTTTTAAAAATACTTGTTTTTATGATTCATATTTGGAGTGTGTGTTGTGTCCTACATTGTTGCTATACTTCATATACTATTGTGATATGTTGTAATCATTGAGAGTCTAATTAATCTGCGGATCCCTCATCCAGGTCATATATTCTCCCTGGTCCTTTGTACAATATTCCATGTAAAGTGCAAGCATTTTTTTTCAGCTTTTGAGAGAATTTTTTAAAAAATTGGATACAGTGAATCTTTCTGAAGTATTACATGTGAACAGACAGTTTACTTGTCTGTCTTCAGTGTTTATATTTTAATGTCTCATTTTTACACTCTTTTATAATGTAGCTAGTGAAGCTTCAAAATAAAATGTCTTTATTTGTTTTCAGCTTTATTTTCAGAAAGCAGTTTTCACATGGTGTATCTTGTGGCATCTAAGACATAAAAATCAGGCTAAAATAAAGTGCATTAATGCACTTGTAGATGTGCCCACTGTGTACCTAATTACTCCATGTATTAGTAAAATCAATCATTTTGGTAATTAGGCCTTACTGGCTGGTTTGTGTTTTTCCTTACTTCTGATTCTGTATAAGAATATTACAAAGTATAATACAGTATTTCTTAAGGAGTTAAATTTTAAAAAAGAATACCAGTGTAAGATAAATAAGGGCTGTTTTTTTTCAAACTCATAATTTTAAGGATACTTCTCTTCAATGTACAACTGTTTTTTTTTTAAATTAAATTTCATCTCAAATGGAAAAAGCTGAATGTTCTCAAACTGAACAGGCTTATTCTAATATGTACTGATGTTTTAGTTTGTATTGATCTTCTTATTTATTTTAATTTGACCTGGAGCATATACAAATTGAAAATGTTTTCTTAATTATAAAATATGAAAAGTCATTGTAGGCTTCTGTGTCTTTTTTCTGAAAATGACAAAGATGAAATTTAGAACTGATCATTTGAATGAGAGAAAACTGCCACAAATACTAAAAATATAACAACAGTTTAATTTTTTAATTGCAATAAGACAAAGTATATAGCAATACCCTTATGTATATGACTAATTTCATCACTAACATTGATCCCTTAAAGATGTCCTTAGTGGCCTCATTCATCATACGTCAGTGTTAGTCAACTTTCACCTACATTTGGATTTTCAAATGCCTAAACCAGGACTCTCAAGCAAATCTGCTTTCAGAGAAGGGTTTAGTCCCTGTTTCACTATTCAGTGTTTACTCCCTACATCAGTACCTCAAAAAAGTTTTTGATTGTAATATCATTTTTGGGTCTTCAGCAACTCCATTGTTGCCTAGAACTTGTCCAGCATCTCTGGACCAGTGTTATTCTTAATACTTATGGGTGTGTGTAGATGAAACAGGTCCCTAAATTGAAGGGAAACCCACCGCTTCAATTTAGGACCCTTTAAACCCCAATGTTGTGCACATAGTCTGCACTTAACTGCCACTCCAGTGGTGGAGAGGGGAGCGGTTCCTGGGCTGCAGGGTGGGGCAGGCTGGTGCTTCCCTCTGTCGCAGTGGTGGCACCCCACCCCCCAGGTTGCACCTGCCCGCAGGCACCTGGCTCGGGCAGTCCCAGAGGGCAGCACAGCCACGCAAGGAACCACCGGGCCCCTGCGCAGCTCAGGCTCCAGTGGGGGTAGGGGGTGATGGCAAATCAGGCTTGCTGATTTTTTGGGGCAGAGCTGGCCTTCCTGGGCTACTGCTAGGATGCCTGCAGGGCTTTCTGCAGAGCCCTGGAGCTGCACGGAGCCCGGTGCTTCACTCTGCAGCTGTAGGGGCAGCAAACTAAAACTCCTCCTCCTCGGAGTTTTAGCTTCCTGCCCCTACAGCTGCAGAGCCAAGCACCTCCTCCTCTTCTGAGGAGTTTTAGTTTGCTGCGCCCCAAGTCATTTAATATGCATTACACTGCTGAATTTCCTACAGTGGCTGGAATTAATGTGCCATACACCACTGAGGTATGTATGCACCATTTAGGTGGTGCAAAAGCATTTAGCCTGCTTTAAAGTGTCATGCATGCATGCCCCTCATTTTGTCTACACACGGCCTATGTCAACAGAAACAAACAGGAGTAAAAACCTGTGTCCACTGAAGTCAATAGCAAAACTTTCTGATTATCTTTACTGGGGCCAGAGTTTCATCCTAGGAATTCATCTTGAAAAAACTTGGTTCCTAGCTCTAGAGCATCCTATAACAAAAAGAACTTTCAGCCCACACATTGCCAGTTCCAACATCCTGTTCTCCTTTTGCATATTGTTATTCATAAAACTGTTAATTTCTGCATTTCCTAGAAAGCTTTTCTACAAAAAGTTAATTCTCATACTATCTAGAAAGTCCCCTTTCAGTTCTGGCCCCTATGATCTTCACAGTTCTGTATATTTTGGATGACTGTTCTTAGATTTGCTGGTATCAAAATTATGTGAGTTCTCATCTTTACTGTCAACTTTATTTAAAGTATCAAAATAAAATTTGATACTATTTAACTATAGTATTTAATAAATAGTATTTAATATAACATATGTAATAGGACAATTAATTCATGCTTTTGTCCCTACTGTTCTCATGCATTTCCTAGAAGCTTTTCTAGCCAACCCTTGCAATAATATAATGTAGCATGATTTTTTTTTGTCTTTTTCAGAGATATATTATGCCTCACGTTCCCAAGCAACCTGGCCAACAAGCTTGTATTCTTTACATCCTTTGATGTTTACATCCATCTATCTTCTCTAGCTTTCTATGCTTTCTTTAAACCCTAATCTTTCTATTTGAACAATGTGAAATAATCCAGTTATACTGTGTCTACTCTGTGCAGTCATTTTTTCAGGAAAAACTTCCTTGAAGTCAATGGGAATATTTTCTCCCTCTCCTTCCCCCCCAGAACAAAACTTAAAGATTTGATTTTTTTGTGGTCTCTTCTGAGACTGCCTACAAGCTTGGATGACTATGGGTGCTTACAGAAGTGACATTTTTGTGCAATTGGGCCCCTGACAGCCATGATGTAACACACGTGCACAGCTGCAGAGCACTTTTAACATGGCTGATCACACAAAACATTAACCCTTGTGAAATGGACTACTAGATTGAACACTCTAAAGCAGAGCACCTTAGGAAATCTGTGTTCCCTCAAGGGTTACGTTTTTGCACAAAGGGCTAAGCTGTCAGTAGGGGAGAGAGAGAAGGGAAGGGAGCAACACCCACCTGCTAGCTGTTTTGCCTGGCCTGTGCTGGAAGGGGACCACTTTGTCTCACAAAGAACCACTCTGTCTCACAGACTACCCCCTCCAGCTACCCCGGCTGGGGTACTGGGGGGAGCCGGATCTGGCCCGCGTGGCAAGGGGGCTACATTCCACTCCCCCTCCTCCTCAGCTCTGTCTGGGCCTCTTGAGAGTGGCAGCAGCATGGAGCTGCTAGCTGTTTTGCCCAGCCTGAGCTGGAAGCAGGGTGGTGGAACAGAGCCCCCTCACCTCGTAGGTCCAGCCTGGATCCCCCCCAGTACCCCAGCCAGTGTAGTTGGGGAGGGCCCATGAGGTGAGGGGGCTCTGTTGCACACCCCCCTCTCCAGCTCAGGCTGGGCAAAACAGCCTGCTGTGTGCTGCCCCCTTCCCTCCCTCCCTCTGCTACGGACAGCCCCAGAGCTGGGGGTCGGGGTGGGAGAACAGGGCTGGGGAGAGGTGTTCAGCAGGATGCTGGAATGCCCCTGCCTGCTGGCCAGGAGGGCTTGTGCAGGCAGGCTCAATGCCCCCCCCCCCCCCCCCCCCCCCAACCAAAAC
>NW_017729005.1:8652256-8675682 GCF_001723915.1 Gavialis gangeticus
CCCCCGCTCCAACAGGCAAACATCTTTTGGGTTGAGGGTGCAGCTCTTTCTCATGGCACTTTTTATAAACTGCTCCATGAGTTAGAGTGCAGCCCTAACCTCTGTAGATACCCTATGACTCATATATATATTTGCAATTTATTTTCATTCTTACTAAGAAAATGAAATGTATCACTTTCAAAAAGATTATAACTGATTGCGTCATTCTGGTTTATCTTCTAAGTCAGTGAGACTTCTGAATTCACATCTCTGTTTATTTTAAAATGCTGTAGCCTCTTGCTCTCTTCACTACCTTTGCCAATGAGCAAGATTCAGTTATCCTCTGAATATCTTGTTTTGATGGCTCTTGCTGCAGTCCATGTACCTCGTTGTAACTTTAGATGACAGAATTTGTAATCTCATTGGAATAGACTTTTTAGAAATGCTGGAGAGACTTTTTAAATCTGTCTCAAATTCTGAATCACAAAAACATCGATCCTCCGGATATGATGTTTTGCTTGACATCTGGTAGATTACAAAGAAATAAAAATCAGAAAGTAAGAATATATCTATAGTTTTATCAGCAGTCTTACTTTCTACTTTTTCTATCATTTTAAAGTTTCTTAATTATTTCCATACTATGGCAGTGTATGGAATCACATGATCATAGAATCATGTGATGCTGACAGGCAAATCCTTTGTTTAAAAGACAGTGCAGTTGCAAGTTGAAATGTCTTGAAAAGCAAACACTTGATCTGTACTATTATCAGATATTGTCAACCTGTGTTTATTAGATCAACACCTACATTACTTTGGATGGCACTTGCAGGTATCTAGACAGGTTAGATACTGGAATGCTTCTCTATGGGCACATCTACACATGCCCTCCACAGCGCATTTGTTACTGCATTGCCATTTAGTACTTAAGGAAGTACTAAATGACAGTGCAGTAACAGCCATTACTCACCATCCTGTTGGCACAGTTATTTTTAGCAGCTACGTGACTGTTGTGACATGCTATAGTGAGATAGCTTGTCACTACAGTAATGTAGCGTTGGTGTCACAGTTTGTGCCTGATAACGTTACGTCTCTGTAGCAATGAGCTACGTCGCTGTAGTGCATCACTACAGCAATGTAGTGTCACATGTAGATGCACCCTATTTTAACTTTAACTGGTTCTTTCATAACATGTGAAGCTAAGAAATGTTTGTTCAACATCAATCATGAAAATGTTAGGACAGTATGTTCTACTAAGACTAATTACAAACATTCAAAAAGCCCAAGGCAAAAATTGATCAAGCCTTTATGGGTTTCTCTAAGTTGCATAGATTAGATTGGGAATGAAAGGAACACATGTTCACCCTTTGTTGGGAGGGCATGCAGATACTTGCACTGGCTGAGGCCAGAAGGCAGGGGGCACTCCTGCATGCTTTCCAGCATGCTAGAGATTGCTGAGGGCAGCCAAGCACAGTTGAGGATCATCCCTGACTGGCTGTCACACACATGTCCCCAACCCCTGCTGTCACTGCAGACCCTCCCCCATACCCAATCCTAAGCTTCCAGGAGAATCCCAGAGTGGGTCACCATGGCACACCCTCCCTTGCTGCCACTGGCTGGACTACTGGGCATGCCAAGGTTACCCCCTCTGGGGTTCTCCTGGAAGCCTAGAGGTGGCACGGAAGGGAGTCCATGGTGACAGCAGAAGATTGCGAGTGTGTGCCTGACAGCCAATCAGGGATGGCTCAGCTCCATAGAAGTAATGTCAAGCAGAACACATTTGGAACCAAACTTTTCAAGCTCCTGTCCCTGCTGCCCGGGGCAATCCTCTTAGACTGCCCAGTGAGTCTTCCAGAGCTTGGCACCAGCGGCAGCCAACACGATACACCAGTGCAGCCTGGGAGGCTTGCGCTGGGCAGCAGGGACAGGAGCATTCTGTAGAAGGAAGGATTTAATACCTCAGGGGTCAGTACCAGCAGTAGGCAAAGGGCCTGATCCTGATCCTGCCTTCTGTGGGGTGCCCCTGCAAGACTCCTGGGTGGCGGGGCATATCTAGCCAGCCACTGCTGGTGTTGAGCTCTGGCAAGACATGCTGGGCAGCCAGGGAGGTTTGTGCTGGGCAGTGAGGATGGGAGCACCCCATAGAAGGAAGGATCAGGTCCTTCAGAGCTTGGCACCAGCAGCAGCTGGCAAGATGAACCCAACAGTCCAGGAGGCTTGCAGGGGTGCTCCATAGACAAAAGGATCGGGCCCCCCTGCTGTGGCTGTTTTCAGGCTCCAAGGAGCCCAATCCTTTCTTCTATGGAGTGCTCTTGTCCCTGCTACCTGGCACAAGCCTCCTGTTCTATTACAGGTTTAAACCATTTTTTGGTCACTTATACTGATTGATGTGTAATGTCTGTAACTTGGCTAAGTGTCCAACTGGTTCCTAAATTATATTTAATGTGCTTATTTAAAAAATCCCATTCTACAAAATAGAAATCTAAAATTCAGTAAGCACTACACAATCACAGAAGTATTAATTTGTTTAAATGTGATATTGTTGTTCCATGAGTAACTGTGAGAGAGATTATTACAAGAATTAATGCGCTAAAAAGTTTGCAAATTTTTCAGAATATTTGCTGTAATTTTTTTCCCTACGTAGCCTGTAATTAAACACTGTTCATCATGATTCATTACAGTCATGGGATTAAAGTTGGTCCCACTGAAATTCAAGGGAGTTTTCCTATTGTCTTCAGTGCAACCAAGATTTCACCCATGGATTTTGAACAATGTATTGTACTAAACACAAATCTATACTTTAATAAACAAAATATGGATGGATGATTCAATGTTAATACTGTGTAATTTGCTTTCAGTCTGATAACAAAGAATGCTATCTCTTCTCTTACTTTACCTAGGATTTTAAGACGCGTTGGGTGTACATATATTAAAAAAGTCAAACTGATATAATTGTTGTGGTATGTGTATCTAATTTGTATAATACATACTACAGTATGTATAGGATTATGCACTATAGCTAAACCTAAAATAAAGAATTAGAAGTTAAACATTTTCTTCATAAACTAGTACTATAATCTCTGTCACATGTGAAAGTGGCATGTAATTTATATAACCACAATGTCAGTAGTATATTAAGTTCTTAATGAGAGATGAGGCTTAGCAATACAGCAATAGTTTTTCTCTGTGTTGTGTCACTTAATTTAATCTTCGCTTTTATTTATAAAACCACTTTGACTTTTGCCAATATTTCTTTTTACAAATAGCCACGACCATTTTTAAAATTTCTATTAAAATTACAACTAAAACTTACTGCTTTATGCAACTGCATATCAGTTTTATCTACAACTTCTCTCCAGGTACTACAATAACCAAAATCTTGTCTAAGTCTGTCCCAATCATGTAGTTGGTCCAGTAAAAGATATCACAGACAAAAAAGCAACAGTCCAATTTCTCAACAGTCTCAGCCTATCTGTCTCTTTCATAACAGTCCACTGTCCCGCAGTTAGTCTTAGCCAGTGGTTTTCAACCTGTGATTTGTGGACTATGTTTAAGAGGGGCACTAAAAATTACTATTTTCAAACAAATGTATCTGAATACCCACACTTACAGTTCAAAGGTGTCTGCACCTCCATTCAAAATTTTTTAGGGATCCATAAATTTAAAAAGGTTGAAAACCTTTGGTAAGCCAATGGCCAACGATAAGCCAATGATCTATTCTCAGCTGTTGAGACTGAGTGCAGTATACCCTTCTCTGATTAGTAATTCTACTTGTGTCCCATCTATAGAGGGCTTCTGTTGGGTTTCTGTGACATGGAAAGCATTCCACACACTTTCAACAAGGGGTGACTACTAGTACAAATGCATTAATAAAGTTATAGTGATCTAGTTAATTAGCAGAGGTGTTTGAAACAGAATATGCCTGTACAGAATTTAATGCAAAATATGTGATCTACTTGATTTAAAGAGTAAGGAATATTTTTACTAAAATTTATGAAAGTGTATATAAACAAACTTTATAACATAATTTGGAACGAAGAATGGCTTTCATATCACATTTTTATTATGTGCAAAGAAACAGGAGGGAAAAAGAGACTGTGAAACATAACTTACATATTCACAATATGTTTGTGATTTTTATTTTCCCACCCGCTTATGTCTTATGTGTAAAGTTGCAGCTAAATACAGCTGTTGTTGGCTACTTTAAAAACTAGAGCTGTGACAAAGTGAGGTGAAATTGAAATGGTTGTAGAATTATACTTTCTAAATTTCTCTTGCTTGATTTTGGCATCCATACTAGGCACTTGGAAGTCAGGCCAACATGTGCACTATGAGAACCAAAATACAGTAGGAAAAAAATTGACTCCCCTCCTCACCCCATTTCCTTATTTCTTATCCCTCTTCTCAGAGCAACTGTAAGAGCAATAAAATATATAAATATGGAAACTTCTATTACTGTAGTTACAAACCTAAAGCAACAGGCATTAAACCAGCCTCTCCATGCATGTAACACTAAACCAGTGGCTAAACATAGCAAAATTACAACTAGGAGTATTCATTAAACCAGTCTTAACATTGCAAAATGGCATACAGAAGTGTGAATTATATATTTAAGTGGCCATACAGGAGTTCCTTGGGAAAACAATTGTGCTTTCTTCTATACTTGGAAAATGTGCCCAAAACACACATAATAATAGACTTGGAATGAGCAGATATGCAGTCAAACCATATAATACTTCCAGAACTATCCATACCTATAGAGGCATATGTAAGATCCTATTTTTCCCTGCCATTACTCCAAAAGACCTGCTCACTTTAATAGTCCATGAGCAGAGCCTCTTCTACTTGAAGATATCTTTGGTTCTTAATCAAAAAGTACTTAATAAAAGAGTTACAGTACATGATTGCAATATAATCTTAATTCTTCTCCTGGAAGCTGGCAGTAGCTATTGGGAATGGTTCACAAAATGGAACAGTATAATAAATAGACAGGAGACAATTTTAAGGGGGGGTGCCATTTTTGTTTTGTGGTCCATGATTTGAACTCCAACATTTGTCTAAATGTACCTCAACTGCTTTAAATGTGGAAGGTATAGTTGAACTGAATGCTGAAAAGGTCAGATGGAGCAGATGGGCATAACTGTTACTTTAAAGTAAAGAAAGGTAATCATGTACTTAGAAAGAATACTTCATTTCAGCAGTGACTTCAGAAACTGTATTGCTAGGGATGCAGATAGGGGTCATCCTGTGTTATGGATTTGCAGCAACATGGTTTATTGTGGAGTAATCGCAGAGTCCTGGTTCTGCCTCACACATGACAATAGTCTCTGGTCTGGGGTTTTATGAGGCAGTGTCTTGATAGGAACCCTCGGGCACGAATGAGGAGATAGTAATATTTACCAAGTTCAGAGTGGTCTATGTGGCATAGATATATGGCCAGGGGTAGGTGGCTTCTGTATGGCAGACTTGACTTAAATCCAAGTTTTGCCTTAGTAAAGAAAATGTGCCAGACTCTGGGCTCAAGTGCTTATTTGTTCTGTTCCCAGATTGTTGTGTATTATCTATAAAATACTAGAGTGTTATTTGCATCTTGCTCAAAGATTTCAGAGTTAAGATTTCCTTGCAAGGTGGCATGTCTGTTAATTCTTTACTACTTGGTTTTCAGAGGTTTGAGTGTAGCTGAAATCATTTTTCTGAAAAGAACATGAAATGCTGCTGGGCAATCGTAACTTTACTTTATGGTATTAAAGATTTTAGTTATTTAATAGTCTTCTTGGACCCAGCCTGCTTCTATTTAATTCAATAGTAGCAATGACAGTAAAGCCAAATCAGGCCCTACATTCCAAACTTAACACTTTCACTAAAACTATTGTTGCTTGTGTTACAGTCATGCATTGTAGTCCCCCGGTGTGATCTTGTTCCCTATGGGTTAGGCAGGATACATGCACATTGGGTACATCTACACAAGATGTTAGCCTAATAATACTGTGCTAAAAAGGCATGCTGGCACTACTGCACAGTAATGCCAGTTACTACGCATTGATATAGTACTTGGTTGTACAAGTGCTAAACATAATGTACAGCAACATCGGTGAATTAATGAACATGTAGATGCACCCACTCTAATCTTTGTGGTGAAAAGACTTTTTAGGTCAAATTCTATTACCATTTATTTATGTATTGGAACCTTCATGAAAAAAGCTCAAGGCAGCTTACAATAAAAGAAAAACAAACAAATAAAGCAACCGTAATGGCGCCCAAACCCTTCTCCCCAACACTATAGAACCAGGCTTCTTCTTCTCCCTCTAAACCCCTCTACTGGAAAAGTGCCATTTGAGTTTATAAATGGTAATAAAATTTGGCCCTGACTATCTAAATAGGTCACTCAGTCAAGAAGTAGGAGAACGAGTATTATCTTTTTATGTATCTCCTTTTATCTCCTTTTACGATTGGGTAACTCGCCACCTGGATAAGGGAGAGGAGGTTGACATTGAATACCTTGACTTCCAAAAGGCCTTTGATCCAGTATCCCACAATGTTCTCATGAGAAAATTGGAGGACTGTGGGCTTAACCATGAGACAGTTAGGTGGGTAGGGAGCCAGTTGCACGGTAGGACTCAGAGAGTTCTAATGAACAGATCTATGTTGTCTTGGCAAGAAGTGGCTAGTGGTTTCCCTCAGGGGTCAGTGCTTGGCTCAGTGCTTTTCAACATCAGCGATTTGGATGCAGAGGTGAAAAGCTCACTGGCCAAGTTTGTGGATGATACCAAGTTATGGGGAAACAGAGTCATGCTTGAAGATAGTCTACAGATATAAGCAGACCTAGACAGGCTAGCAAGTTGGGTGGATCGGAATCAACTGGAGTTCAACATCAAGAAATGTAAAGTGCTCCACCTGGGGACAAAAAGCCCTCTACACACCTACAGGACTGGCAATGCCAAACTGACCAGCACCACAGATGAAAGGGACCTGGGGGTAATAATAGACCACAGTATGAATATGAGCCAGCAGTGTGACACTGTAGTGAACAGGGCAAATAACACTCTGATATGCATCAAAACTAGGGAAGTGATTCTTCCACTCTACTCAGGATTGGTGAGACTGCAGCTAGAGTACTACATCCAGTACTGGGTGCTGCACTTCAACAAGGACGTGGTAAAGCTCTAGAGAGTGCAGAGAAGGGCTACTCCTTTTGTTCAGTTGTTATAACAGAGTTCTCTTTTGCTCAAGAAATGTTGTGATAAGTAGAGAAATATCAAAAATATCAGCTGTGATCAGCTGTGCAATAAGGAACAAATACTTTGATGATTCTTTTCCTAAATTTTTTTTTTTACTCCCTTTCTGATCTCTCTTTCACAGCAAAGATTAGTATTACTTTTCTCACTGCCCTCACAAGTTTGCCTAAGTAATTTATTTCCTTTATTTGTATTTTTATGAATTGATTATAATGTGTTTATTATTCTGGTTGAAATTAAGCTGAAAGTGGAAGAGGAACTCTAAACGGAGGCCTAAAGTTTAGGATGTGTTCTGTTTTATGTTTGCCTAGGAAACTGGGTTACTAATTATGAAATAACATAATTTATATTCTCCTTTTAAATTGGGTTTTATTATGGAAGTGGTCTAAAGAAGACCTTAAACTGGGAAGGCAAATCTTTTCCATAACCTTTTTATTTTTAAACCTTTACTTTTCTTTAACATAGATCTTTGATAAAGTTCTTGACTGAGATTTTGCTATTGTGGATAATTTCACATGACATAAAAAGTAGATCTAAAGGATCTGACAGATTTGAAATGTTTAGTAGAGTGTAGAGAGGGGAATGAATTACTGTTTGATTAGGTTAAAAGCTGCTGAGATACCAATGAAGTACTTGTAACAAGGCAATCCTAAATGCCAAAAATGATGAGAGTAACAGTGTTGCCAGCGCATTGGTTAAACATGTACTTAATGATATTATAAGAAGAACAGGTATGTAAAATATGAAACCAAGTGAGCCAGCAGTATACATTAATTTTATGTGACATCATTTGTCTTAGAGAAAATGAATCTGACACACAAAAGTCCTGTAATTATTGTAATACCTTAACTTTCTACTCACCATAGATTTTAGGTGCTTGCTGAAACAGCATTACTGTCCTGTACCATTATTCATATGGGATGTCATCCCAATTCATTTAATCCTATTCATTTAATAAAAAATTCTCAATAGTGCTCATTTAAATTAAGATTTTGTTTTAAACAATGTATTTTATTCTTCTCCTACCTTGCTTTCTCATTCTGAATTGTGGGGCTTTCTCTGCTATCCTTCCTTTTTCCCTTTTGATTCTGAAATGCAAATAATCCAAAAAAATTCACTGCTAAATATTAGATATAAAAATGTTTCAAAACAACTTTTCCTTACAAGGGGAAAGATTAGATTATTTGATTTCTACGTAATCACTGTTTAAGATATGGAAAAACTGAATCTTGTTGCTTTATACCTGCTATTTTTTTTGAGAAGGAAAATACAGTATTCTAGTGCTGTATAGTATTGGTAGTGCTTTTAGCAGTTAAGACTGCCAGACCCTTTCACTATTATAATACCCTGTTTTCAATTGCTTACAACTCTGCAAAACTTTTAATGATTCAAGATGAAATGATCTATGCCGGATGTCTGCCTTGAGGCTCGGTTTTCTGGAAAATTTGAACCGAGTGGTTCAGCCATTTCTAAGAAATATTCTGAGAATATTATGGAAAGAAGAATGTACTACATACAAAAGCTTATCTAGGTCCATCCCAAACATGTAGTTGGTCCAATAAAAGATATCACACACAAAAATCCTTGCCTCCTGAAAAACATACATCGTTTTGCTTATGTTTAAAAAAAAAATCTTAACAGCTGTTTTGTCAAGAAGCTGTAGCACCAGTTTGTAGCTGGAAGTTAATGTTGTAGGAGGTTCACCTTGGTATCAGTGAGGCACTTTTTGCCATTTCTGCCATAGGACTTGTTCATAATATGCACATGCCTCCTACAGATTTGTTAAAGTTCGGCAGCTAAATCCTCCAAGCATTCCACTCCACCTTCATTGAGCATGCTGCATCCCAGGGTTAAGTAGAATTTCCCCTGCAATTGCTCCTGCCCTTTGCGAGGGACTACATGACAGAAGGAACAAAAAGAGAAATGGCATTTTTTGTCATTTCTGCCATAGGACTTGTTCATAATATGCACATGCCTCCTACATGTTTACCCCTTCCTGATGAATCAAATGTGCAGTTCCATGAAAGAATTTAAGGGGGAAGTTCAGTCAATTCCAAGAGAATTACATTAAAAGAATGCTAAGATTGCAGTCTAATGTTCAAATGTGCTCCAAGTCTAATGCTCAAAATATTGCTCTTGCAGCCTCCTATGCACATTAAACACAATCCTTAACTGCAGTCACTATTTTTTCCCATGGGACTACTGCTTAACTCAGCCTTAATTCTAGCATTTCCTAATATTTGTGTGCATAATTTTACAACCCTGATGTTCTTTTTATGTCTTTTTTATGCAGATTAAGTATTTCAAAAGGACAATTATAAGTGCATGAAATGTATGTAAACCATATTTGCTTTTAAAAAAAGGTAGTTTTCACAGGACAAACTGATTAGAGAGGTGTGATGCTTACTTTGTAGTTCAGATTCCAGAAAATATTCTTTTAAGCCTTTTCTAAATTCAAAGAAATCACTTTAGAGTCAAAACTACTTCTGATAATTATCTGGCATCAAATAAAATTCTAATCCCAGATTTTGCTTCCTAAAATGGCTGTTTGGGACTCATCCAGTCTTCACTGACATCCATGGAAGAACTCCCTTTAATTTTTTTTCTAATGAGAGCTGGATCAGACTCTGACAGCAAGTAGTAGTAATACACTGAGCCAAATGGGTCATTTTTTTCTTTCTGTAAGCCTGCTCCACTTCCATAATATCATCTGCCTACCTTAGTAGAAAAGAATCTGTGGAACTGTTGATACATGATGAATCATGACTACAACATATGAAGTTCATTACACTTAAAGCTGACTTATACAGGGTTCTTGTCTAACTTACCCTGTGTGATACATGTGAGAGCAGAAGAGGGCATATTGAAGATCTGAGCAAAAGACATTTGAGGAATCATTTTAATATAGTGCTAAAGAGAGAAAATGTCATAGAACAGATTCAAAATAGGACCCACTCTCTGTAATCTGGCAGGAAGTCATCCAGGCCATCATTCTTTAAAAAAAAGGGCCTAATTTAAAAAAACCCTATATAACACATTAAAATAGATAACTAACTTTATCCCAAAAATCCTACTAACACCTTTCCTGTGTCTGTTCTCACTCCTGTTGATGTACAGGCAGTCCTCGCACTTACGGCGGGTTATGTTCCTGGAAAAGGCTCTGTAAGTCGAAATGATATAAATCCAATCTGATTTTCCCATAGAAACAATGTTATAATAGAGGGCTATGTTCCTGACCAAGGGCCTGATGCCCAACTTTTTATAGAAATTACCATAAATACCATATTTAAATCAACTATTTAATCAACTATAAATGATATACACTGTACAGAACAAAGCTTTCTAAAGTGTACTGTATATAAATCAGTTAAACTGGGCAATACAGTAACTAATCACATAAGATTTTATTTAATCAGAAGGTGGAAGAACACCTTCATTATGGTCATGGAATTCAGAAGGGCTTCTTTGGGGAGATTTTGAGAAGTCTTAGGGCCACTTGATGGCTTTTTGAGAAACTGATCCAGGGATGTTTGTTTTGCTGCCCTTTTTTCCCATTGTAAATTTCCCTGGAGTGCCGTAAGTCCGAGGATCCAGCGCCATAAGTAATAACATGGGTGTAAATGGCGGAGCGCCACAAGTGCGAATTGCCATAAGTCGAAATGCCATAAGTCGAGGACTGCCTGTATTTGATGACGTTATTGCAGTATTCAATGGGAGACAGATTTTGGGCGCAAAACAGGAAATGAGGAGCTTTTTCCTTTTTGTCTCACTGAGAAACCCTGAGAAAGAATCACTTAGTCCCAAATGCAGTGACTTTGTTTGAACTGCTATTATTCTTGGAGAACTTTCCCCAGGATTTGTCAGGTATGTGATGACACAGCATTCCGTGACAAACAGTTCAGCGTTACCCCATCCCACATTTGTCCTGACATTGTGGCTTTAAACAACTGTGACATGTTCTTGGGAACTTAAGTGCCTACTATATCTCACCCCAGAAGTAGCTGCAGTTGTGAATAAATTGTAATATAATTTTGAAACCTTTCAAATGAAAACTGTTGCTTATGTCTACTCTGTTTTTTCAAGGGCAATACTTGCAAAATGAAAATGCATCCTAAACAGTTTAATTTGCATTAAGCCCATCATTGCTCAGTAACAAAACCTTTCTTTCCATCCACTTTAAATATTGTTTTCCATCCTTTCTTTTCATTCTGCTTTAAATACAATACCAATGAATTGTTGAAACAGTAACTAAGTAATTATATTCTAAGCTAAATACTCTATACTTTGGACTTATCTTTCAAATAGAGCAGTATTTGGGGGTAATGGTGCATGTATATATGTTAACAAGTGAAATATTTAGTTATTTATTGTGGCAGGACACAATTTTGTATTATTCAAACACTAAAAATAGGGTGTCAGAAAGGCAAACAGGTTGGCACTCAAAGGCCCTGTACAGAAACAAAGCACTTTCTTGTTGAGTCATCCAAGGCTCAGGTGCTAAAATCCTGCACTAAGATGCTGAGTGATTATTTCTGAGTCACACTAGCAGGTAGGGGCACTTAACTCCATCCAGTCAGGATACAGAGAAAATGAAGGTGTTTCTTTGAGCAAGAGGAAACTGGAAAATGGGTAGAGAGGTGCTATCAAAACACACAGGCTTAGGGTAATGTTGTATTATTAATAAGCCAAACTCCAGGAAGGGAGAGAGTTAGATACTGAATCCAAGGGCTGTGTACTAAAGATAGCATAGGAACACAGCAGGTTCACAATACAATAGTCAATCATCTTACCAGATGATTCGAAAGATACACTGCCAAGCATTGTAAGAATATTCATTATTAGAGTCATTGGAGTGCTGAGTTGCATTAGTCAGGGTGAATAATAGTTTATGTTCCATCTGAGATGCAACACAGACTTTAAATGTAGGTACTCCAGTTCTGCAAGCTAGGCATTTGTAGTTTGAGCAGTTCAGTTGGTTTACTTGAATAAAAATTACACACATCCTTAAGTCTTTGCAGGTTTGGGACCAAGGATAGTACTTTTATATTTGGCATGGTGCTGATCAGATTCGTGCTTTAAAAATCATCAACAACAACAAAACAACTTTGCAGCAAGTATTTTCTTGAAACAATGGCAGTGGAAATGCAGTCATAGAGACTTGCCTAATGTCACACCGGTTATAGCAGAAGGAGGGGAACCTGATTCCCAGTCCTTCTCCTTCAACCAGAGGAAGGGCCATACCCAGAGCCCATGGCAGGCCAGGGGGGTTGTTTGCATGTTACTTATAGAAAAAGGAAGGCGATGGGCTTAAAAAAAAAAAGCTTTTCCTGTCCAGTATCCCTTTAAGTGTGTATGTGTGTGTGAGACAGAGACTGTATTTTTTTCCTGTTGATTATATTTGTCTCTCAGCCCTGTTCTATCTTGTTGACTAGATTTCAGACTGGTTATAAGGAAAAACTTCTGCACGGTTCATGCGGCCAGATTCTGGAACAGACTCCCAGCAGGGGTGGTGCAGGCACCTACCCTGGAGATCTTCAAAAGGAGACTGGACACACACCTTGCTGGGGTTATTTGACCCCAGCAGTCTTTTCTACCCAGAGCAGGGGGGCTGGACCCAATGATCTCATTAGGTCCCTTCCAGCCCTAAACTTCTGTGAATCTGTGACTACATAGATTCATAGAAAATGAGGGCTGGAAGGGGTTTGAGGAGGTCATGTAGTGCAACCCCCTGCCCAAAGCAGGACCATCCCCAACTAGATCATCCCAGCCAAGGCCCTGTCTAGCCAGGTCTTAAAAACCCTGAAGGATGGATTTTTTCTGCCTGGTGCAGGGGGCTGGACCTGACAATCTTCTGAGGTCCCTTCCAGCCCCTTACAATCTGTGGACTTCTATTGCTAGAATGAAGAACACTAGGAATGAAGCTGTGCTGTAAACCCCGTTGTAGGAGAACACCCCCCCCCCAGATAAGATAGGACCGAAATTCCCCAAGCGAGTCCTCCACCCCCACAGTTGTGAGTCGTCCAGAGCTGAAGTTGCAGCTCAGCTGAGCAAAGAGATCGCTCTGAAACACGAGGGACTTGCAATGCCCTAGGAAGTTCAGTCCTGGATTCGTCGGGGCCTATCACCCCGCCCAGTGTAACCCCCCTGGACTTGAGTGCAGACCCCCCGATCCGACCCAATTCAGGACACAGCCCCGCAATTTCCAATCTCGGCCCCGTGCCTCTTGACACTCTTCCCTGCTTCCTCCCGAAATCCATGAAGCAGGACATTTTTTCCAAGCTGACTCACACTTCTAATGTCAGTCCTGTCACTTCCAGCGCTGCAAGCTGTTGCTTGTGCTGTTGCTGCCTTGGCACTGTCCGCCCCCCTCCCCTCATCCACCCCTTGTACCGGGGCGGGCTGCCGGGGGGCGGGGCCAGCATAGAGCCCGCCCCCGGCCCCGCCCCCCGCGCCGCTCCCCCCGGAGCAGGGACCGCAATGATTTAGAAGTTCAGGAATCCCACGTGACGTCACGGAGGGTGATGTAATGCTTCTCTAAATAGAACGTATTGTAACCTTCTCTCAGTCCAACGTGGTTCCTTCACCCAGGCTGCTGGTCCCTTCCCTTCTACACTTGTTTGGTAAGTTCCTAAAAATACTGATCTCCCTTTCTGAAACTCCCTTTACATTGCCTTTCAGCCCGCACTTCCTGAGCGCCCCAAAGTACTTGTTTGCCTGGGATTCGCTTTTCCAGGCAGTGTGTGTGTGAATGAACTGGGGGACGAAGGGGGGGCCAGGCGGTAAAGTGTGTGTGTGAGGGGGGCAATCTTATTTAATTCTCCTATAAATGGCCATTTCTTGCTATTCCGGCCGGGACTGCTCCGGACACTGGGGCGATCGGCTCTGAGTTTTGTTTTGAATTTCACTTCAGTAATAGTCACTGAACCCATTGGAGGTCCCCCCCCCCCCCCCTTCTCGCTCCTTTTCAGCAGGCTGGAGCAGTGAGATGCTTCTGCGAGGATGGCTGTGGTAGGGGTGCGGGGAGGGCTCGGGTTCACCTCCCCCCCGGGATAAAGCGGGGGCTGTTACGGACCGAGGCGTGCGGCTGGGGTTGGGGTTTGGGGGGCGGCAGAAAAAGTTGTACCTAGAAGTGCAGGCAGCAGCTGGCGAGCGAGAGGGGGAGCTGGGAGTCCCCAGCCTCGCACGCCGAGCACGAAGTTGGGAAGTTTTTGCAACTCGGCGTGTGTCTTTTTAAAAGCCAGAGCCGGAGACAGTCATTAGTATGCGGCCGGGAGCGTGTGAGTGCGCCCGTGTGTGTGTCCGAGCCCCGCGGAGATGTGCCCGCCTCTGCCACAGCCACTCGCGTAGGTGAATGCTGCTCCCAATAAGTTGCAGGTCTCTTGCTTGAGCTTTCTCCGGATCGGGGTTTTTCTTTTCTCCCCCCCCCCCCTTTCCCCCTTACTAGCACAGAGAACTGGAAAGCTCTTCCTCCCCCCCCTTCCATTTCTTTCTGGCATCACATCTTTCTTGCTCTTGCTGCTGAAATGACAGCTCTTTGGCTGGGGATCTGCTCTGCAAGCCCCTCTTGCGCGTTCCTCCTACATGGTCTTGATTTCAAGCGCTGCAACTTGTCTTCAGCGCAGAAAAGTTTTACAAGAGGCTCCTTCAGTCCACAGCAGCGCAGAAGTTTCTCTTGCGTGTTTGTAATGGACCCCCCCCCCCCTTTTTTTTCTTTCTTTCTATTTTTTTTTTTTTTTTGGCGATCCTGCACAACAAACTGATCCGATCTCCACCCCCTCTTCCCTTCCCCGGCTCCAATCCCCACATGGTGTCTATTGTTAAGGACTCGGGCTGGAGTGGGCTGTGTGTATGTTTCGTTGTTAGGTGTCTGCATCGCTATGTTTGGTTGTCTTCCCCCCCTCCCTCTGACATATCTCTGGGAATAAGGCTGGATCCTGGGCCATTACGTCATTCTGCAGACTAGTAAGTGTTTGATTAACAGCCTCAGATACTGTAGGGTTCAGGGGTTAGAAATGCTGACAAAGCAACTCTCTCTTTTACAACCTCGCTCGCTAAACACATCTCTAACTACGTCCCCTTCCCCAGCTTAATGCCATTTCCTCTACCCCTCCTCTCTTTTTAGGGTCCTTTCTCCCTCCATGTAGCTAAGTTTCCTAGAACGATGAGAGCTGCTGGAGTGTAAAGGGGGCTAGTTGCTAAACTCTGCCTTCACTTACTATTTACGTCGAGGCATGATGAGTGAGTCTTCATCTCCAGGGTTTAATACGTGCCTTACAATCGGAAAGAAAGAACCGGTTCAAAGTAATCAAGTCCATGAATGTCCATGTGTGTGGGTCTTAACATGGAACATGCTCCTAAGAGTCTCTTGCTTCAAATGGCATGACCAGATGATTTCTGTATCTTCCAGGTGAGAAATAATACACAGATAAATTAATCTCGAGCTTGAACCAAAGGATAATATATATTGAGGAGCACATTTCTTGGGCTGTCCCTGAGATGGCACAGTTCAAAGACAACTCTGGTAGTGATCTATTGAATTGCACCAGAGTTTCCTTGTCTGGCCATTTGAACAATGTTCAGTGTGTCAAATAGCTGTAGAGGAAAAACTTTCTTCTAAGAAACTGTCATGCTGAAATAATCCAGAAACCAGACTGTGAAGAAAATTAATGTATAAAAGAATTTAAGAGCTGTAGGGTGAGAACCAAATGAAAATGAAAGAAAAAAGTATCTTGCAGCCCACTTCGTGGGAATTTTGCTGAAGTAGATGCATAAATGCACACTGGCAGCGTACTGCTTTCTTTCGTTCTCTGGTAGAAAAATGTACATTATTAAAAGCCCCCTTTGGTATTTTGTTACTTTTAAGTTTTGGATAAAGTTGTCAGCATTAAGAAGTTAAAAATATTTAGAAAAAATTCTTAAAGTTCTTATTTGTGACTCCTTAATCCTAATGGGAGCTGTGCAGGTTGCAAAGCACTAGAGAAAAGTGTGATTAATGATCAGTGATTAGTGATAAGTGATTAGTGGTTTTATTCAAACTGTTACCTCTGACCAGAAGCACGCATCAGAGGATTAACAGGCTCTTTAGATAAATGCTCATTAGTGGAAGGGGGAAAGCAAAGATAATAGGCATGCACACAGGGACAACTTTGGAGGAAAATCATTCCTGTCTCTGGAATAATAAGCATTATTAGCAGAAAGCCTCTTTAGTTTAAAAGTTGCTTTTATCTTGTAAATCAAAGTTAGATGTAGAAGTTCACTGTGCTATTATAACCTAAATTTTCCCATATCCACTGGATGTGGATTATCCCAGTAGTGATATTTATTTAAACAAACAATTGAATTTTTAAAGAAACTGAACATTCACAAAATCTAAAGCCTTGTATCTTAAGGTATCCACTTCTTACATAGCAAGTGAAGCTTGCTGACAGCTAACTAGATGGCGCAGTACTGTTCTTTGTGAATATATAGTTCTGGATTATGAACTGAGCAAGTAGCTGCTTGCTAGATGTCCTTCAACACTTACAACAAAGTTGATTCTGTGCTAGGTTGGAGGCGAGACAGTCCTACAAGTTTTTAGTCACATTTTCCATGTCAGTTAATCTAGTGAGTTAAAGGCTACTGGAAAATGTACTCTCATTACTAAAAGAAACAGTTACAGAAAGAAAGTGAGAGAGCGGCAAATAGTACAACCTGTGATTTAGCTCTTTACTTCCCTGTTCTAGTTATCATAAAACACCAGACCTTGTTTCTATAGAGTTTAGAAAAATAAGATTCTGATGGCCTGAAATACAAAAATATAGAAATACACAGTGACGCTTTCTACTCTTAGCTGCCACTAGCCCAGGGAGTGTTAAAATTAGATACATTTGAAAAAAAGTTGACGTGATGGTTGAACAAAACAGCTCCGACCTGATTTTATTGAACAGATAATGGTAAGAGGTCTTTTATTTTTTTCTTTTGACTGACTAAGATTCTTTAATTATTCTATTTTTATCATGTTTGGATTGTGTAGCATTAGTATCTATTGCTGTCCATAATATTTGTCATGTTTCTACTGTCTTGACTACATAAGAATGATCTACAGTTGTTTGAAGATGTCCAGAACATCATACTTTCAAAACCAAAATGTTTTGTATATACATTTACAGCGGAATAAAACCTTATTACATTAACAAAAGTGAAATTGTCTCCTGTTTTTGTAATTTTAATTGGGATAGTCTTATGAGGAGTCAGATAACATTTTATGGAAAGACAAGATTTCTTTATATTCCTGACTTAAGTTTAGAAGGACAGTAAGCTCTATCTTGGACTACTTAATATTGGATACAACTATTCTAGAGTGTAAACAGATGTACTCCTAAATATCTTACTCCTAAATTACTTACATTAAAAAATAAAATGAATATATTTAGGAGCTGCTCCTAGGCCAAAGAAACCAAATTAATAATATGAATTGTATTTACTGAAACCCAAATTTGTCTGGTGGGGCCCTGGGAGTGGGATGGGTGGTGGTTAGAAAGTAGATCTCACTGCTTAGTTTAGTCCAGGAGTGAAAGGAGGAAAGAAAAAACAGTCTTTCAATTGAGAAAGTAAAATGGGAAAGAGTTATGTCCGTAATCTTGTTTACCATTCATTAGAACTACTTGCATGAATAACAGGAGCAAGTTCTGGCCCTCTATGTTTAATTTAAATGCTCATTTGGTTAGTTCACTTGAGAAAGGAATCTCAGATATCCTGAAATTGCCTAAAATTGTTCCGTTCACTACAGAGGGGTCTTTTGGCACTTTTTGTGGGAGTTAGGGTTCATTCCTACAGTGATGGAAAAAAGGCAATGTTGCATTGCCCTGAGATAACATGCTTCTGTTTAACTCAGGCAAAACCCTTTTTGACGTAGGCGAATTATATGGAAGGATTTGGCCCTTATCTGTTAACCCGTGTATTTTTAGCCATTTTAAAAATTTCCTTCTGGGACTCCAGTCAAGTTACATATATACGTTCAAGTATTTGGAGAAGTATTGTTGTCATGTTGTAGTCCAATTCTAAAATACAGTCTCTTTAATCAAGGACCTTTCCAGCTCTGAGTTCTCTGTCTCTCTAGCTAGCAACATGTTGAATTTATTGCAGACTTGTTGGTTTGACTAAGAAAACCCTCTGCTTATGGATTAACCTTCTTTAAATGTAAGCTTAAATACACTCAAATTAATTTTGACATAACTTTTTCAATAATGACCCTCCCCCCCCAAATTCCTCTTTTTAAAAGAAATGTTTAGGTGGTGTGGACCATACCATATTTCATATTCCCAAATTTGATCAAATGGGAATTTTCCTTAGGTCAGGCCTACAGAATTTGGCTTTAATAATTTATTTCTCTACATGCATCCTTTATCTTGGTAGAAAGGCTCACTTTAGTCCCACTAAGAAGAAAAAGCAACAGGTCTTTCAGTTCCACTTCAGTTCCGTTTTTGTTTCATTGACTAAATGAATTTGTGTTTAGCTGACTTGTCTGATTTTGGAGTCAACTTTTTACATATGCATTTTCATCATGTTAAGATGATGACTATTAGTGTAGACACACAAAACGTTTTTGAGATTCACTCTAACTTAAGCAATAGTGTCAGGGCTGATGTGAGATGTCTTGATAGCTGGAATAATGTAGAGGGGCATAATTTCTCTCAGTTTTTCACCAATGGTGTTCTGTATGTCAGATAATCTATTCTACTTATCTCTCAGAAATCTTGCTTTCTAAGTAAGATATATATTCATTTCTTTAAAATGTAGCCAAGTATAGCTTTTGATTTTATGCATTTTCCTGTAACAAAATTAAGGCACCTGTAGCTTTTAGTGACCTAACCACCAATACTTCTTTTTCTTTTACTACAAATTGCCTTGCAACCTTTATTTCAGAACTTTGAGGTTATATTTCTTGAGGCAGACAAAACAATGATCTCAGTCAATTTCTTATCTTGTCCAATTTGAATATAGCCGTATCACAGGAATAAATAAATGGTTTTACAAATGTGTGAGAGATTATATACATATGTACAACATGGAGGCATTTATATATTTTCTGAAATAAATTATATTACCATAAATGTAATCATAAACTTGGATATATGTTTCAGATGCACACAATGTAAAAATAGCTATTAAATGATGCTGTTTGCTGAAGCAAAAGTATGGTAGCATCCAAGGAAGTATTTTGTTGTTTTGTACACTGATCATTTATCTGTATTGTGGTACTGGTTGATGTGGTAACCTTTGTATTTTAAAATAATAGCATGTAATATTTTCAGTGAAGAATTATATTACTCTATAATTAAGACTTTTGGTATTTAGCATTTTTTTTATTATCCATCCCTGCTTCATTAGTGGCAACCTATAGCTGCAAATCTGGACTTAGAGATTTTAGACAAGAAGATGATTGTACTGCTTTATAGGTTAAAATGGCGATATCAAATACTATTTTATAAACAAGAACAGATTTTCTAAGGATTTTGTTAAGGGCCATAGGATTTTTGAAGTAAAACATTCAAAGCTTACTACAGTTTCCTTAGCTTAAAAGATGTTATGCTTTCCATTTTTGTTTCTGTCTCCCTTTTTGAGAATTTGCTCAAGAAGTCAATCCTACACCTACTTCAAAATAAACGTTTTGGAAAGTTACACTTAGCAATGTTTTGTTTTTCATTTTTATAATCACATGCTTTGAGTTAATTAGGATCTGTAAACCAGACAGCCTTCTGCTCAAGGTGGTTTGAGATTGTGGTGGCATAGCAAGGGGACTCCAGTATTCTGATTAAAAAGAATTACAATGTCATTCAAGAGGAAGCCAAGAGTAAGAGAATTTCAGTTTTACATAAAAAACAATAAAATGCCATTTATTTATTTGGGGCCTAATTCTGGTTGTACTGTTCACTCACAATTCTTACAGCTTTCAGCGGGAGCTCTGAATAAGCCAAGTAATTCAAGTTTGGGACTTGTGGGCTTTATGCATTTACTTTGTACATTAATGGCCACCTCTTCTATTTCCTACATCAAATATTGTTTTTTCTATTCTATTTCTTTGTTGTCTTCTGCATCTGGTATTTTCTAATACTATGTTCCTTGTTTGCCCTCCATTTCAATTCCTTACATTTCCAAGGACCTCATGTTTCTGGTGCACTAAGTTTCAGTGAAGAGATTTGGACAATTCCAGCAAATTCTTGTATTTAGTTTCTCAACTGCCAGGACTGAACTTAGTCCAGTTGGCTCAGTGACATATTGCATTTATGTTTCATTGAGTAGGCATCAGAGAAATTAATTAATTAGATTGAAAAACGTTTTCCTGTGGTTAGATAGAATCAGCTTTTCACCTGTTGCATTGCAGATTCATGCACTGTTACCCTATATTGTGTGTAATTCACATCATTTATAGTCTATTTCTTTTTAGCTGTTCACAAGTACTTAGAAAATCATTTGACTAATGTGGGAAATAAACAGGGGCTAGCAGTTCCCAGATTTAACATCTGAGTGTTTTTGTTCTTCAATCCCTGATTGGTAAAACTTGAGTAATGGTGCTTAATATAAAACATTCAACACAGGGGGCTCTGTAGCACAATACATTGAATTTAAGTTTAGATTTAGGATAAGTTGTATGGGGTATTTACAATTGTACAAGCTAAATAGAGTTATTAAAGGGGAAAAGTAACAAATGCACTGTGTTAAAGTGTTTTATATAAGCATTTCTCATCACTTTTCAGTTTTAAAATATTGAATTACTGATAAGTTGTGTTTGGACATTTATTTTTCCATATGACATTATTTTAACTTAACTGGGGAGCAAGGCACTCTAAGGTGTGAATTGTTGTCTTATTAGTTCACTTTATTAAATTGGGCGTTGATGCTGCAAAGCAGTTGTCATTAGTGCCATGAGCGTGAGTCCAGTTATTCACACTCCCAAATGGTTACTGCAATTATACCATTTAGAAATCTTGTATTTTAAAGAGTATATGTATTTGATGGAACTCCGATTCTGAATGGGAAATCACATTATATTTATAGATATTACTCAGAATTGCTTTTAGCCCATCAGATCTCCCTTGGGGCCTAATTCTGGTCCCAGTAAAAGCATTGTCACTGAATTCAATGGAAACGGCATAGGCCTCTAAAGATCACTTGTTAAGGTGGAAAAGTAGTTAGGTGTGTGTGGTGGTTATATAAAGACTGGGAATGTATTTCTCCAAAGGGCATGAGATCTTTGTATGCCAGTTATTCAGAAACATTAGCTACTGTACTTAAGAAGGCTCCATGGTGACTGGGGAAATTGAAAAAAAAATAAGTTCCAAGAAACTGAAAGCTGAACAGGTGAGATGGAAAAGGTTGTTTAGTCACATTGTTTAGAACTCTCATTAACTACAATTTAAACTTCAATGTCTAATGAAAATTTAGGGGGAAGAAAGCTTGAAGTATTTAGTATTTCCTCTCATTTAAAGAGATATCTGAAAACTTGATACTGAAATTTCCAGAGATCTCCCATATACTCCTAGCTTTCCAGAGTAAACAAGGTTTGAGTTGGTAATTTTACAATTCTAAAAATACAGCCTGGGGAATTCTTACCCAGTCCTTATGCCTCCAAGTGTGTGTATAACTCTCTGGGATTTTTTTTTTTTATCTGACAGTTAAAAATCTTAAGTGCTGCATTTTTAAAGAGAAGGGGAAAGAATTAAAAGGAGTGTGAAAATGTTAGTAATATAAAAAATGAACCAACTTTTAAAATCCTCAGTAAACTGCAGGTACAAGCAAAACAGATTTTGTAAAAATAGATTTTAAATTCAAACCTATAGGCTTGGTTTATTATAGAAATTGAGAGAATTGCATTTCAAACATTTTAGAAAAATTCTTGAAATAATCCTTTTAAATGACAAAGCTAGTTGTATCCTCATTTTTAACTTACATTCATAAAAGGGAACAGTTCTTTTGAAATCTGTAGTTAGTTATACTTGGGGAGAGAAGAATGAAATTTACAGGGTCTACTCTGAATGTAGTGCATGAGAGGTGCATTCAGCAAATCCCATTATTAAAACCACGAGTCTGCTACATCAACTTAACCATGTCTGTTTCTTTTAGATAAACTTATTTCTCATGTGACTGCTTTTATGAGGAGTGGGGGGGATACTGAAAATACTTTTGTGCTCCATTGATATTCCTTCCATGATCTCTCTTTCCTCTCTCAGGCTTTATGTATGGGTACTCAGTCTATGCTCTTCATCATCTATGTGTGTGTGTCTATTTCTCTGTGACAGTCGCCACTCTGGCCTCAGGCTTGTATAACAGATATCAAAAACTTACAAGAATTTTCAGTTGAAAATAACAGGATCTGATCCTTCTTTTGACACTGGTGCCTATTTTACTCTTAATTACACAACTATGAGTTGGGAATTTTTCCTCTGACTTCAGTGAAATCACATTTGTGTAAAAACTAGGCCTGTGTGAAGTGGACAGTATTTGCTTTGGATTCAGCCAGTTCTGGGGAAAGTGATTCGATTCAGCTGAATCTGATTCAGAGATTTGACTGTTGCCAAATCTCCAAATCTCTGAATCAGCCAGGCTCATCCACTGTCTGCTCTCTCAGCCCAGCAATGGCTGACTCGCCTGCCCCAGCTCCCAGCACTTGTTAAAAAAGAAGCCCCAACTCACCAGGTGCTGCTGGGCAGGGGGGTGATCCCCGCTGCCCCCCACTGCCCCATGCTGCATGGGGGGCTCTGTACAAGCCCTCCTTGGCCTCTTCACTCCCCCAGCCCCCCCATGGGAGCCCTGCCTGGGCCAGCTCTGGACCTTTAAGAAAAAGAAATAAAATGAGAAAATGCCCCAGACTCACCGCTCCTGCCAGTGAGGGTGATCCCCGCTGCCCCCCACTGCCCTGTGCCATGTGGGGGGTTCTGCATGAGCCCCCAAAGCCCCGTGGCCACTGCAGGAGCGGTGAGTCCTGGGGATTTCTCGTGTTTTTTTTCTTAAAGGGTTAGAGCTGGCCCGAGCACAGTACCTGTGGAGGGCCTGGGGGGAGCGAGGGGGGTTTGGGGGGCTCGTGGCAGAGCCCCCCATGCAGTGCGGGTCAGTGGGGAGCAGCAGGGATGGCCCCCCTGCCTGGCAGCACCCGGTGAGTACCGGGGCTTTTCTTTAAAATACCAAGCTGGGGCGGGCAGGGGCAGCCATGGAGGTGGGACTGGGGGAGGGGGCGGG
>NW_017729005.1:8675801-8681299 GCF_001723915.1 Gavialis gangeticus
TGGTCCTCTCCCCCAGCCCCCACTCCCCTGCCCCTAGTACTTACCAGCTCAGAGTCAGCTGCAGCTCCCTGCTGCAGCCACCAGGGACTGCCCAAATCATCAAAGCTCTCCAAATCTTTTCTGAAGATTTGGAGAGCTTTGAATCAATTTGGACCTTTTAATTGGTCCCCTGACTCAGTTTGTATTCAGAGATTCGGCCACCAAATTGGGCCAAATCTTCTCCAAATTGAATCACCACCTGGCATCCCTAGTAAAAACTAGATTAAGTGAGAGGATATGTCATAATACTTCTCTTATCCTGAATGTTAGTTCACTTTTCTTATTCCAATTTGTCAAGTACAGGAGTCAATAAAGTGTTCTGAATATCCTAATTGGCACCAAGCTTTTTTGCACATCTGAAGGGATGTGTTTACTTCAGACTGCTGTGGGTCAGTAGAAGTTACAACCCATGCATTTGCACATCTTGAGACCCTCGTTTTCAAGAGATGCAATCAAAAGAATAATTTTAAAAAGTCACATAGTCAGTTGACTTCCATGCTCAGTAAAGAAACGGACCTGATACACTCATGTTAAATTTTCTCAACTGGACTGGACATTTTGTATATGAGGCCAGATCCTCCTGCCATAAATTGCTGTAGTGCCAATGGCTGAGGCTAGATTGAATGAGGATATGGCCCCAAATTTTTTTGAACTTGCATATGATAGATACAGTTTGCATGTGCTCTTTTGAAGGAGGATATTGTAAAGGTTTTTTCAGCCTCAACTGATATGAAAACACCCTCCATATTCTAACATCCTAGAATACAGAAACAAACTATTATTCAATTGTCAATATTTTTTAAAAGGCACTATTTATGTAGGCCCTATATAATCACACATTGTTTTGTGTTCCCTCTGCTGGCTCTGCAGTTGACTAAACCATTATTCTCGGAGCACTGCTGTGCTGAGATCATCAGTGATGAATGATGGTGTGAAAACAAACAAGTTTTAGCATGAGAAGTCACTATATAATTTGACAGGGATGTTGTGTGCATCAAAACTTCCGCATTGATTTCAACAGTCAAGGCAAAGGGGAAAAAAATCAGACTGAGTTAAAAAAAAAGAAAAAAATAAATCAAATCCTGCATCCACTGTTACAGTTTCATCCAAGATGCAGAAGACTCTCAGTTCCCACTGAAGTCAATAGGGATTGAAGGGTCAATAGGAATTGGAGGCACTCAGCACATATCAGTATTGTGTCCTTTCTTCCTAAAGTTCATTAACACTGGTGAAACATAATTCCTCAATTCAAACTCCTGGCAAGCCTTTAGGAGAAATGCTTTCTTTCTTAAAGTTTCAGATACTGTGTACCTCATCAACAGAAGGCTGAAGTATGAACTCTAATTCTCTCATGTATTAAGGCACTCTTCAACAAAAAATGTAAAATATCCATTTTAGAAAATCCCATTTTCAAAAGGGAAGTCTTTATTATAAAGAAGTAAAATAGGGGACAATTATTCCAGATAGGACACAGCACTTTCTTCCACTGCAGGTCACTTCTAATGTTATCTAATATTATCTCTTGAAATGACTTTGTATTACTTAGCATGAAATTAATGGGACTTCAGGATTTATAAAACAGATGAAATAGTCAAATGGATGCTGTGAAAAAATAAACAAACTATCAAATGGATTCTTTTTTTTCCCCAATGGAAAAATAAGATGGCTTCTCTTTAATGGGTGAGGCTAGTGAATCCCCAAAACATTAATCAAATGACAGTGCTGTAACGTTTAGGTGATCTGTATATTCTGTTTTACTGTTATGGTGTTGCCACACTTGCAACTCTAACTGGAATGTGCTAAATGGAGTACAGAAAGTTTGGCGCAGGAAGGACGTTTTACTCAATTCCAAAACAAGGTCTCCCCCCTTCTCCCCGTCATTTATCATGGGGAAAACAAAGTCTTGACTTAGGATAGTGTCTCAGACCACTTGAGCTAGGAGTTAAGGAGTGGCTATGTAGGGACCTCAGCTGGGCCAGGGACAGTATCAGTGGCATTCAGATTCCTACTTCCAGCATCTCCTACCTGCCTGGCTCCCCTCCCCTCCTGATAGGGAAGGAGGAATCTACCTGCTGCTGCTGCAGTCTCCAGCCAGCCAGGCTCCCTGCATAGTGGTTTGATTCTCAGCTGCTGTCGCAAGCATGGGGAGCTCCAGAGCTACTGCCCTGTCTTGCAGAGGAACCAGTGTGTTGCTCAGCTGGTCTCCCAGCAGACTTGTTCCGTGCCACGTGGCCCAGGAGAGGCTATGAGGCTCCCTCTGCATCCGGTTCACCAGGGAAAGCAGTGGAAGTGGCAAAGAGGGCAATGGAGCGGGGGGAAAAGGCGGAGGGGGAGGTACTAAATAAATGCACATTATGCTGTGCTAATGCACAGTAGCACAAGTGCACACTTTTTAGGTGATGCTTAATGCGCAGTAACCTAGTCTACTGTGCATTAGCATATTAGCATTTTTTTTTTATGAGCTACTTTAATGCACAATAGAATAGGCTACTGCACATTAAAGTGCATGTGTAGAGGTGCCCACTGAGAACAGAATTTGGTCTTTTATTAACCCCCACCCCTTAATTCTGCTCCCATTAAAGTTCGTTTAAACCAGGGGTGTCAAATATATGCCCCACAGGCTAGATTCAGCCCAACGACCCATCCCATTTAGATCACCAAGCTATTGGTAGGCTACCAGGGTTTGGGGGGGTGGGATCTGCAGCAGCATTTGGAGTCCCTGGGTCCCAATAGACATGGTGAATTGGTGATAGGGGAGCAAGTGAGGGCTGTGAAGATACAGCTCTTACTTGCTCTGCACCTGCCAGATTTGTACTGCTGCCTCTGGATCTGTTGTGGCTGCTGCTGGACCCACGGATCCAGCCTGGGAGGAGTCCCATGGTCCGGACCTGGCAAAGGTTCCAGCATGAGTTTGACTCCCCTAGTCTATATCATTGTAACTCTCCTGAATTGAATAGAATTGCACTTATTTTATATTACCTTAGTTGAAGTTCTAAGTCTTTACCCCATGTAGTTTTAAAGATAGCATCCCAGAAAAAAAAATCTCTTAGAATAGTCAATGCTTTGAATACCTTTATAGCAGCTTAAATGTTTCATTTGGATCATCTGAGGAGAAACATTCACCAAAGTTCTCCTTCTCCATCGTTGGATATAGATGTTGCAGGCTTGTCCAACATATGGCCCACGGGCTGCCATGCGGCTTGCCAAGGCATTTTCTGAGGCCCAAGGCGCTGCGTCAGGAAACGAACGTAAACGCTGTTTACTTTCATTCCCACCCCTTGTCCCTCCCGCAGCCCCTCAGCAGCTTCCTAATGGCTGCTGAAGGGCTGAGGAAGGGACAAGGTTGCCACACACACCGTGTCAGCTTGACTTTGCTGACGTGGTGCATGTGGGAAGAGGAGTAGCCACGTGTTGCTTAGGACAGGACAAGCCTGGCTGGAGTAGCAGGGGCTCAGCTGTACTTTCTCCCTGCCTGCACCAGTCAGTCCTGAGCAGCACACGGCTCTGCCGCCGCCTCTGCTGGCTGGTGCTGACCCGGGCAGGTCTGTCCCATCTGGAGCAGCATGGAGCTGAAGCTGGATTCCCACGTGCTGCTGGGGATGGGAGGAGGCTGGCCAGATTGGCACCAGCCAGCAGAAGCGGTGGAGCCATGTGCTGCTTGGGACAGGACAAGCCCGGCCGGAGTGGCAGGGGCTCAGCTGCATTTTTCCCCTGCCTGCACCAGTCAGTCCTGAGTGGCACATGGCTCCGCCGCCACTTCTGCTGGCTGGTGCCAACCTGGCTGGGCTCCTCCCATCCCCAGCAGCACATGGGAAGCCAGCATGGGGGGGCCTCGGCAGGTGGGGTACTGGCATGACCTCTGTGGGGCGAGGCAGTGGGAGCTGGTGTCTGCTGGACCCTGCGCTCCGGGCTCGCAGCGCTGAGGCCACTGGGGCTGCGTGCGCAGGCGGGCAGGCACCATGGTGAGTGCGGCTGTGCAGGCGGGGGGGGGAGGGGCTGCAGTGCAGCGACCCGCCTTCTCCAGCCCCCCTCAGGCAGCGCTGGCTCATGGTGCTGCACTGCTCAGGGGATGGAGATGTGGAGCTATTTATTTCTCCCCTTCAGTCTCTGGGGCAGTAGTTGGCTGGATGCAGAATGGGTCCCTCCTGCCCCTGTCCACCAGCGGCTACCATGAACCTTGCAGTAACAGGCAGGTGCAGTAAGGCTACACAGGCAGGGTCTTTCTGGCCCAGGACAGAGGGTGTTTGAATACGGCTTGCCGGCCCACTGAGTGATAAAAAGTTCATGATCCAGCCCCACATTCAAAAAGGTTGGACACCCCTGATGGAGCAGATTCTAAAGAATGAAGCAGATGGTTTTTGTGAAAGTTAAGTAGGATGGGAAACATTGAGATCAAGTCCTCTCATAAGCCACATTCATGCTTACTCTCAGGAACAAGGAAAAAAAAGTTACATGTCACTGACGCCACAAGCCGAAACTGAACCTGTGTGCCAAAACACAAACTGCTTTTTTGTGCACCCTAAAAGTTCCAGCTACCTTCTGTTCTGAGCTTTCCAGTTTCTATTTGACAACTTCTCCAACAATGTGTTGTCAGTTCAACCTTTTCCAGTATATTGCAAATGTAGGGACAGAGTAAAATAGAAAAACTTTCCAAAACAGGGATTTATCTTGACGTTAAATGCAAAATAACTAGAGAAAGAAATAGTATAATGACTGTATTATTGAAAGACTGGTGTCTATTAAAATAAATGCAAATCTGCTTCTTGAATTTTCTGTGATCAGTTCCGCTAATTTCTTTGCACTGTGGAGTACATTGTTTGTACACAAACTCAGACACCTTGCTGCAATATTTAGGTCTATTATGCAGCAGAATATGTGGTCCTATATAGTATGCTCTTTATGTAAGAGTTACCTATATTATTCCCTCTTCACATAGCTATAAAACCTTCCTTGTAAAGTTCTTGACTCCAGTATTCTGACAAACAAAAGGGCAATTTCTATGTCTAGGCCTATACAGAATTAATATCATACTTGAAGTGTAGGTGATATTTTGTAAAATATCGATATCTTAATAATACTGTGACAGAGTTTTCCTTAGGAGCAAAGCAAAAGGTGCCTACACATGAGTGTGGAGGCTGCTCTGACGTGCTGGAATTCCAGCAAATCAAAGCAAACTTGATTAATCAAGTCTGCTGGAGCATGGCAATTGCAGCACTCCAGCAGCCTCCTGCATCTCATGTATCAGCATCCTCATGCTTAAAAATGGTGATGGGGCGCTTGATATAAAGCTCATCAAATGAGCTTTAGTTCAAGCCCCCCCACGGCCATTTTTAAGTGCAGGGATGCTGATACACAAGACGTGGTGGTGCTTTAATTAAAGCACTGCCTCTTCCTACCCTTGGAGCATGTGTAAAAGTGCCTAAAGGTCATAATCCTGATCTTTATAGCAGTATAGAAAT
>NW_017729005.1:8681381-8681978 GCF_001723915.1 Gavialis gangeticus
ACATATATATACACACATATATATATATACACATATATATACACACGTGTGTGTGTGTGTGTGTGTGTGTGTGTGTGTATATGCACACACACATATTATGAATGTATGTATATGTATATACATAATATTTCCCTACTCAGTATCCTTCCAACCCCTTTGAGCCATCAGACTGAAAAATCCTTTTCTAATATGCAGGCCTCTACCTTACTTGACAACCATCCATCCTCTGAATCATGGTGTACGTGCAAGAGGTCTATGCGACCGTCACACCAAGACCTTCACTGGGTATGGAGGAGTGGAGGTTGCCCAAGACCTACTGTCCCCACTTTAGAACACTGAGACCGAGTCCAGACATTCAGTGCCTCTATGGGTGTAGTTTCTACCAGAAAGCAACATATTAGAGCTGCTGATGCCTGCCCAACACCTCAGCAAGAGTGTGTTTCTGGCAGGATGATGTCCCTTAGCCATAGGTGACGTGTACCTCCTGAGGCTGGGGAGGGCACGGCAATTGCCTGCCAGTGGCTGCGGTGGTGTTGGCAGTGGGGGGGGTCCCTCTGTGACTGGCGGTCTCCCTGCAGCTGGACGATGAGCCCAGAG
>NW_017729005.1:8682141-8709176 GCF_001723915.1 Gavialis gangeticus
CGCACTTTGGGGGGGGGGGGAAGAGGGAGAGGGAGCACCAGCACTCTGCCTGCCTCCACCCTGTCCACTGCCTAAGCTGAGAGTGCTCACTTTTGGGGGGACACCAGTGCTCTCAGGGGGCACATGTGCACCCCCAGTGTATCGCCCATGCTCTTGGCCATTCTTCAACCAAGAAGTACCCACAAGGCAGTCGGGGCTAGGATTTTGAGGAACCCTATACTTGCCTTACTCTGGAGGTTGCAACATTGTGGTATTTTATAGGTGCTATCCTGCCAGGAGTAGTCCCACCATGTTGCAACCTAGCTCTCCAGTCAGATGCAGTTTACAGTCATACCCAGGACCTGGGCCTCTACCAAGATGCAGGGAAATCTGTCTAGATTTGAAGCTCCAGATTACAGTAATTCTTTTAGCTGTCCACTCTACAGAAGTCCTGTGATTGTTCATGTGGACAGCATAAGGTATAGCTGAAGCTATTTTAATTGATAACTACTAAAAGGTGATGGGCTATGTAGGTCTTTAATTGGTATGGAGTTTCAGTATTTCTAAGTACATCCTTAGGATTTTACCTGATGCCAGTAGGTGAAAGAACTGGTGTCCACTTAGTGAAGTGAGTCATGCTGCCCCCCGATAGAGTGCTGAGGGTGGGCCAGTGATGCCAACTCAAATTGCCAAGCAGTAAAAGGACTGCTCATGCAAATAGTTACCCTAACTTTGCTGGGAGTAAAATTACCATAGTTTCTCTTGTAGAATAAAAAGAGCTACAGAATCTGAATTATGAAGAAAAAACTGCTAACCTAGATAAGTATAAAGTAAATGTGAGTACAGTAGCTATTCAGTTAGGTTATTGGTTAGAGAACACTTTTTAAAGCATCTGTTTTGGAGAAAACAGGGATTTCCTAAACATAAACAAACCACTGGAAGCTGTGAGCTGACTGAAGATTTAAATGAAATTGGAATTAGGGTTAATTTAGATATTTCAACAACAACAACCCTTAAAGCTACAGGACCCAACACTTTTATAAGTATGTAATTCTTGATTTATAAATGAATAATTCTAAGGAGTGTAATTTCCTGGCTCTTGTCACTAGTGATACAAAATATACTGTTTTGGGGGAAAGGCATTGTGCACCTATTATGTTTGTAATGACATTCTGGTATGTATTAAAATTAGTATACTAGTTAAAATCCCCTTTATGGTTTTTTTAATTTGTCTTTTTTATCTTGTTTTCAGTAGCTTATGCAGCATAGTAGGATAGTGTGCTGAAGAAATTGGTGTTTTCCCTACTTTGGCATTTCTAACAAAAATGAATGTTAGAAACCTTCGTTTATTCACACTTCCTAATCATAATCCCCTCGGTTTCCCTGTCAGCACCTTTTTTGGTATTTCTCTGGACACCTCTATCTAATATCTCCAGAGGTTATTCTACAGAGTAACCTTTGACAAGATCTATTACTTACTACTTACTGCTTTTAACAAGGTGAAAAGAGGTCAGCTTCAATAAAAGGCAGCATTATTAGGGGGCTGCTGCTGGAGTTCTTTGTGGCTTGTCTATCTTTTGGGGCAGGCCTGAGTACAGTATATTCAAAAGCATGCTATAGTGAAAGGAAAATACACTTGTTCAGGTATGATTTCTCTGACCCTGGGAAAGTGGCTACTATTTGCACAGCTATTGCTCCAGGTTGTTTCTCTGAATAGGCCACACACCACTCTGGTTCCCACTGGACTTTATAGGAGTTTTGCCTTCCATTTCAGTGGGAGCAGGATTGGGCCCTTGTTGTATGCTCCATTTAATTTTGCTTCATAAGCAATGCAGCCTTTGGCTCCAGCAGCTTCACTTCCCCAGCTATAAAAACAAATTTTATTATTGTTGAGAATATTCAGAGGTTCTTTTTCTTTTTTTAATCCTTTACATATCATTGCAAAAACAAAAAATGCAAGTGGACTGGATTTTTTGCACTGAATTAATGATACAGAATGAATCTTTTTATGATCTTGAAGTGTAACAATTTCAAAGTTTCATGATATATATATAAATAGCCACAATGGTATTCAGTACAAAATATGGTAATTCTAATAATCTATTATGACCAAGTTGGGATGGAAAATATTTTAAATGAAAAGTGGGAGGAGAATGTTTCTCTCAAAACCTAAAATAATTAATAGTTGGTAAATAATTCTCCAAAAGGTTTAGGGTTGAGCCCAGATATCTCTAAATTAGGATGTTTAAACCTGACTATAGGATGTAACCACAGACTTTCTGTTAAAATTAATGAAAGGTCTGTTTAGACTGATTTAAAAATGTCAATGTTTGTTTTATCAGTAGAGAAAGATGAGTTGGAAGTATATTCCTATCAGTTAATTATCACATTTTGCTCCTGGCTCTTAAAATGTTTTTACATTTAGAATGTGCATTAAATGTTAGTGTATCTTTCGTTTATGAAGAGCTGAGAAATGGAGAAATACAAAATGGCTGAAGGTTAATTAGTAGTTATCAAAATACTCTTCCTCATTTGCAGTAACAGAAAACAGATCTGAACTGATGTTGAACCAACTTCCACTTCCAATCCAGTTTCTTTAACTATTTATAACATACATCCTCTAGAAGTAGAATACAAAACCTCTCTCAGGTGAACTGGATTTAAAAGTTAAACCAAAAATGAACATATTAGTACATGTAGCTAACTCAGATCTATTTGCAGAAATAGGTCATAGAAATCTTAAGTGTACCTGAATATGAAGGGAAAAGCTGTTTGCTGTGGCCAGCAAATATATATGAGGATAGACATTTTTTTCCCTACTATATCATAATGATTCTTAATGTTGTCTCTCTCCCAAGTCAGCAGCTTCCTAAAATTTCATTCAGTAAGAATGCACGTGTAGGAGGGTCTTGGCGTACTTATTTTTGCCCAGCTTCTTCTTTATTTTTCAGTTATGCAGGCAATTATTTTCATATTTCATCATTCAGTTCTGTCGAAACACTTTGCAGCTGGGCATTTCAATAACTCTGTTTAGTAATTTACCAAGGAGACACACTGCAGCAATTTAACATCCCAAAACTCAACACCAAGCACCAACTAAATGTTTAGGCTTTACTCAGCTGAATAAAGGTTTGTAGGATAGGTCTGTAAAGCACAATCTCTATCAGAACAGGATTGGATGTAGCAGCAAAGCTGAGTCAGAAGATGGCTAAATTAGTCCAGACTTGTGAAGAAGGGAAGGAAAAAGAAATAGAGTACAGGCCAATATAAAAGTCCATGTTGTCCAGCTTTTGACTGGACTCTGAGCAGGAAGAAACAAAGGGTCTATGTAGTGTAGAAGCAGGGAAGCTCACTTTTGAGGTGAACTAAGAGAAGTTCAGGGATTTGCAGGGTCTTCTGACAGGGAACAAGATTACTCTGTTCAAGGTTAGGATTGGGTTGGGTGAAATAATCTTTTTCATGAAGCCCAGAGACTTTTTATTAGGAGAGAAAATGAAGCCTAAAGTTTGGACTCTGTTTTTAATCCACCCCCATTTTTAATCTAATTGTTGTAGCATTTTTTTATTGCTAAAACTACTGACCTAAGTTAATGTAGCCTTCATATTGGGATTTGTGCTCTTTAACCTATCAAATTCTGTCATTATAGAAGAGGTGACATACAGGGTCAGACCAGTTGTCTATCTATTGCTCCAGTATACCTGGCCCCCCCTCTGGGGGAAGGGCTGAAAAAACCCCTGACTGAACTCCCTCCACTCCTTTCCCTCTTCCCATTCTGAAAACAGTGACCAGCCAGGAGCTCTGCAGACACAAGTTACAGAAGACACTACATTTTGAAATATCTTTATCCGATTCCTCATGTAATGAGGGGTCAAATTTTCACCTGATTGGCCATTTTTAAAGCTGTTTGCAGCTAGGCACTTGTGTTTGGTCACAGCTATAAACTGCTTTCTGTGGCCAGGTTGGGTGGAAATAGTCACGTCTGTTTGCACCCTTAATGTACTGCCATGACAAATGCATTTAATAAAGAATTAATGAAAGCTGTCACCAACATATAGGGAAATTCTGTGTGCTGAGCAATTGCAGGAAAGGGTCATAGAGCCAGTTCTGCTGGACTGCTTTGCATCCAGAAGAAAGAGACCTCGCACTTGTGTGTAATTCTGGTTCCTTGCTGACTTTCAAAAGATCAGTGATGAGCAGTGCTCATCTTTAATGTTGGTTATAGTAGAAGCTTCTTATTTAACATGTTTCTTAAATCCATATTAGGATGAGAGTTCTTGCACATTTCATAATTTGCACCAGACAAGGCAGAAGGCTCTAGCACTGCCGGCAAACTATGGTTTAAAAACAAACTCCTACTTTTATCACTTCTTTCAGCCAAGATCTAGGTGGCACCCAGTCTTGCATCAAACCCACAATCTGCTGTCTGAAAAAAATCTCATGTAAACCACTAAACCTTCCATTAACAGAGGATGATTGTGAAGCCATAAATACAGAGAAAATGAGTACCTGGACCAGAATTTAGGAGAGTTTTGAAAAATGGCACAGTGAATTTACTTGGGAATGGGAAACTGGAAAGAAAATTAATTTCCTGAGTTGTAATTTTTTTTACGTGAGTATAGTCTAGGAATCAGAATAATTTTTATGTTTAAAGATGTATTTTAACATTTCCTTTAAGGTACTTAATGTGAAATAGAAACATAGACGAATGAAATAATATGCTCACATCTGCCATATACTTTTGAAAGTGTCTAGTTTCCTCAACTTGTCCATGTCTCCTTTTTTTGCATAGTTGTATGATATGGGCATATCCCGACTAGACCTGCACATAAAGTTTGTGGTGCCTCAAACCTGTTTGAGGTGCCACAAAACACATGTGATACACACACAACTGTTTGCTGCATTGTTGATTTGAAGTGCAACAGGTTTTTTTTTACACTGAGAGATTCTGGTGTAAAAAAAAAAAAATTGCTGCTGAAAAAAGCAGTGCAGCACATGTGGAAGCAGCATGCACCACCAGAAACAACCTGGCCAGCCAGAGCCATGCTGCTATTTGGTACCACTGCTGCTCCAGGAGGCCCCTAGGACCTCAGATAAGGTTTCTGGGGCCAGTACAGGTGCCTGGCCCTTGCCTCTCCTGTCCTACCTAAGGCAATTTGCTGCATGCTGGAGCATGCATGCAGGGGCATACCTGGGGACATAGAGCAGTGACACTTATTTGTGCCATTGTTCTTTGTTCCTCAGGAAACATGCACCCCTGCACATGAGCACTCGTTAGGACATGGCCTATGAGAGTATTTTTTGCAAAGCAGTTACAGACTTCCGAGTCCACTCATGTCTTGCTTTCAGTATATGTTTACTGCAAACTAGGAAATACAAACTAATTGTGCCTAGCTTTGAATTCAGTCAAATGTTGTAGGTTCAAAATACTGAATTGAAATGGAAATGGAACAAGTGTTCTGTTTAAAGCTGGCAAATCACAGCTCTGTACTGATGCTGAGAACAGCCCAGTGCCAGGAGAGTACACAGTTGTAGCTTCTCCTACAAGTTCTATCAATCCTGACTTAGCAGGATATCTCCTCAATTGCTTGTGGGAAAAGGAGAAGAGCCATCACCAGGACCATTACCTGCCTCTGTGATGGCCAAATTTTTCTCTCTCTTTCATGTCAACCATTGTTTACCAAGAAGGGCCATTGTTTAATGGAATAAGAATACCCTTTTGGTAGGTGACTGTTTTTCTACATTGGCAGTAAAAGCAGGAAACCATTCTAAGGCAAAAATATCTCTGAAGCACTGGGAGAGGTAAACTAATCCAAAAATTTCTCAGGGTTCAGGCTCCCCTGAGCCTAGGGAAGGCTTTCTCTTGTCTCCTCTGTATTCCTAAGGAGTTGTATTACTGGCAGGACACCTGCTAGTAATGAAAGGAAGTGGAAACTTAATTTGTGTCTGTAGAAGATAGTGGAACAACTGCATTCTTCCCCTAACGGTACCCCACATAAAACTGCTGATAAAAATAAAAGGAAAAACAAACAAACAAATGAATAAAGAAACCCTTCTGGTGCAGGGGTGGAAAGAAGGCCAGGAGAAGAAATTTCAGGATCAGTGATGTCTTGATCCTCTCCTATCTCACTAGGAAGAAGTCCACCCATCATTAATATTGCGTATGATGAAACTTCCTTCATTGTCAGCTGAAGGTACTGAGACAATCTGAGTTTCTTATACTGAAGGTACATGTTGGTTAAAGGGAATGTGTAACCTGGGGAAAGTGTTGTGGATTTAAGAGATTATACATTTTTTTACTGCAAAGAGTGAAGTGTTGTTTATACTGTAAGATTAGATGTTGCTTATCATAAAATAATTTGATCATCCTGAAATAAACATCTATTAAAGTGATTTTTTTCTCTATTTGTGTAGGGTTTTTTATTTTCGTTTTCATTTTCTGTTTTTTTAATCTAGTAGTGAATTACTCTGGTATTAAATTTTTGTTTGCATCTGTTTCTGTAGTTGTGCTGGAACTGAGCACTACACTAGGGTATTTGTAATTTCTGTGTTTCCAAAGCCTTGGAAAAAAACACTTGTGTGAAAATGAAAACAAGGTGGGTAATGAAGGTTAAAATTATTTGTACAAATCGCATGAATTGGAAAAATGATTTTCACTCAGCAACTCTGACATGCAAATTAAGGCAACAATGAGCACATCATGGGTGTTGGGATGGGATTTACTTTCCAAGCAGAGTTCAGCAGCTTTAATGAATCTTTGCACTTTATTCTGACTTATATGTAATATCAGTTTGCTTCATTTCAGCAGGGTCTCTTTTTCATTTGTGCTCTGTCTCAAAGAATTAAATATGCATGTACTTGTAATCTGATATGCCCTATCCAGCAAAAATCAATGTTTATTGTCCTTGTTATCTTGGCTTCTTAAGAGTGATTGCAGGCTCCAGTGTATGGGTTCTTGTTTCATTTGCATTTCCTAACATCTTTAAAACATACCCATGATTCCTGCTTCACATCTACATAAGCAGTGTTTTCATTTAGCCACTCTTACAGGTTTGTTTGGAAATTACAAGACACCAAGTGAAATTTGCCCTCCAAGGGGACCAGTTTATTAGTCCATTTTAAGTGGAAAAATAATTATTTTCAGGTTTGGAAGGAAGAATTTATATTCTTTTATGCAAAGTATGACCAATACAAGCATAATCTGAATGATACTTAAGTAAAAACTGAATTATTTATTTCAGTTATTTCTTTATGTGTATAAGATGTCCTGCCTTCCTTATGAAAAGTCATTCACACAGCTTTAGAGCGTTTTTAATCAACTAAGTTATTTGCAGATGATGAAAGGAAACCCAGTTACTTTTTCATTCCATCCAGTTGTCATTTTTGTGCACACATTCACCAGTAGAGGCTGCTGCCACCACATACTTCACTTAATAAATGGGCATACATGGCAATGGAATTCATTGACAGGGGAAAGTTAGAAGTGGGGCTAGACTTAAGTGAACCAGGGTGTCTTGCTTACCTAGTGAAGAGCTTTGCCAGCTGAGCTAAAGAAATAGCTTTACTAGTTCCCTGTCATATCATTAACCTTTGTAAAGAGATCACTCGCAGCACTGGAAAGAGACTAAAATATATGTGCACATCAAATACAGTCTGAAATTTATCAGTTTAACTTTGAAAACAATTTTTAATCAAAGAAAATATATTCACTAAGATAAGTTTAGGCATTTGCCCCTATGTCAGATTAAGGTATTTAGGATTTCTGTCCTGGAATTTAGTCTAAACCAAGATCTTCAATGTATCAGTTTCTTGCCTATTAGCTCTATGCCTTTGATTCTACACAGACTATTTGGTAAGTACAATTAAAGCAACATGGGATAATGAGAGAGGGAAAAGTTAAGTACAGGCATCAGTCATTCCAGGATCAACAGATAAAGTTATTAAATTATCTTATCCCTTTTAAAATTTGTCCTTGCCATGAAAAATAACGAACATGCTAAAATGTAGTCTAACAACAACATTAGGAATATATTTTTCATACAGTAACAGCAGGTCACGAATGGCGGCGATCATGCAATATAAGTGTATGAGCTCTATTTTTCAGGACTATATAGAGTTTTATCAGCAAGACTTAGATCTTAGGCTTGTTCTCTCATTATGGTAGTAAATCATTCTTAAATCTTACAGAGAAGCTCTATGAATTCTGCTGACTATCAGTGCAAAGCTAAGTCCAACAGCATTGATTTATTTAAGTATAGGTTTATGCCTTTTAAGAGCTTACCATCTGCTTAAATTGTGTTTACTATATGTAAGGAGTCAGCATTTTACTGATGAAGTATAGAAAAATGATAGCCTCACTTATTCTTTAAGTGACACCTGTTTAAGAATAATTTGTTAATTACTACTTGTAGGTTGATTCTTGTTTCTTTTAAATTAACAGGTTTAGTTAATATCACATACTTATTTAGTGAATAGCTACCCACTTTAATTCAACAGAAATAACTCTTGATTACCTGCTACGGTTACTGTAGCCTGCCTGTGGTAGCCAACTCTTTGAGGGGGTAAAAAAGGCTGTATCATCAACTAGTACACATGGCTCCATTTCAGGTCAGTGGTGCTATAGGAGTTTGCTCCAATGGATTTGGTTCTAGCATGATATTGGTTAACCAAACCTCTAATACTGGGAAGCTCTCTTCTCTGAAACTCACTGGGAGCATCTGCACAAGATGTTTACTGCAGAGTTGCCTAATTAGCTCCGCAGTAGTGTCACTATCTACATGTGTGGAGCTATTAGGCAGAAGTAACCGAATTAACTCTGCCATAGGTTAGTACTGCCAGACACAAGTACTATACTATGGAGGTATGATTTGCATGTGCAGAAGGTGACGGGTTGGCTAGGGCATGAGGGTGCTACAGTGTGGGTGCTGCCTGCCAGCTAGGCCTGCACTGTAGCACCCTTGTGCCCCAGCCAGCCTCGTGCAGCATGTTGAGCTGGGGTAGAGCAGCTCCAGGCTTGCAGGGTGACCCCCCAGGCTCCCTGTGAGCCAGGGCTGCACCAGTGTGGCTCAATGTGCTGCAGTCTTGCATGCACATGTAAATGATGCACCTGGGAGCAAAAAACTCCAGGGTGAACTGTGCTGGAATTTATTCAGGTGCATTAATTGCATGTGTAGATATGCCCACTGAGTGCAATGCAAGTTCTGTGCAAGGAGATCTTGCAGAAGTAGGTGTGTATGTATGGTGCAGCATCTAGCATAGTATAGGAGCCTGAATCCTAATCTGGAAGTTGAGCCCTTGTAACTTTTTTGCCTTTGAATGTTAATGGCTGATTCATATTGAAATTGGTATAACAAATTTCCCTAGTGTCTTAATTAGAGCCTAATATTTTTGGTGAAGTAATGCAATGCTCCATATTTTATTTCCATGTATTGGATGCACAGCAAATGTGTTTAATCTATTTGAACATACAGTAAAATGATGTACATGTGTTTTGTGTTACTGTTAATGTTTTCTTAGCATATGTTACAATCTGTCAAGTGAATGTAAAGAACCAGGGACCCGATGCTTCCATCTTTACTCTTGTGAATAGTCTTTACCTTGTGATTAGCTGTACTTTGAAGTCATTGGCATTGATTTTTCAGTGGTGTTATTCATCTCATAACTTTGGCCGAAGTCAGCCAGAGTTGTGAGGGTTCAGCACCTCTGAAAATCAGACCCAGTATTTATACAGTTGGGCTTAAATACTGTAATAGCCAAGCTTATAGTAGACTTTCTACTTTATAGTACTTTCTACTCATAGTAGAATGTCATGAAATTGTAGTGTAATATGGGGAAGTTTTTGTTATGTAATGTATTAATACATTAGCTAATTTTTCTTTGCACTGGGTATCAGCATAAGCACCAGAATTTTCTCCTACAAATAGCAATAATACGGGTATTTCATAGCAATGCCTGCTAACTTTATAGCAATGCCCTCAGTGCATTGAAGAAAATGTGTAAGAGTAATGCATAGCATTATAATAATTATTAATACTTCCAAAACTGAATAGAAAGTAATGGTGTTATATGGGGGTTGGTGAAATAGCAATGACAATGTAATTTACTGGGAATTTTCTGAAGGTAGCAGGCCCAGCTCCACAGATGGCAGAAAGGGTAGGATGCCATGTATTTCTCTCTAGACGACTAGAAGCACTGCAGTGCAGAAAAGGAATTCTATGACATAAGGAGTCCATATTTCTAAAATGTAACTGGTTCTTTTTTAAGAGAAATATTTACAGAACTGTAGGTAGCATAAAAACAACAGGCACACAAATTAAATTACTATCACCTCCTGCAGATTCTTCCCTCCTGTATCCTGCACTCTTTCCTTTAAATACCAGGTAGATCAGTGTATCTTTCCTTTCAGAAATGTTTGTGGTTATCTTTTGTATGAAAGTTTGTTGACTTTTAATGGTCCAGAAGTTAGAAATCCATAGCTTCTCCTAGGTACATGGTTTTTAATGATAGCTCATCATCTTTGAAGTCCTTTAAGTATGCCTGCTGCTTCTTCAGCAGCTTCACACTAAGACTAAAACTGCATTTTGGCAATCTTACAGGGTTTTGGAGGTCAATGACCAACTTCAGCTTCCTCTCTAAATGTTCTCTAAATACCACCTATTCTGTCAGAATCCAGAAAAGGACCCACTGTGACTATTTTTCCTCTCTGTTTTTTCATGTTGAAGATATTTTGGTGATATAATGCAATCAAAACTATGGCTTGTGCAACCCTACTGCCTAGTGGTAGTCATCTTAAATCCAAACGTCTCTTTTTTGGTGGGGGTTCTTTGTGACAGCCTGCATTTGCTCATTCATCTCAAAGATTTTATTGTGTATCGCCACTACTTGGTCACATTTTTCCAGCATACTGTTATTACTTATTGTCCAAGGGTAGCGCTGTGCCGGTCACTTTTCTCCGTGCCGAAGCCTCCGCCCCTCTTGGTAAGGGACCGTCCCCGGGGTGTTCCTCCTCACTAGGCTCGTTTGTGAGCTGGTTTCCTCCGAACCGCCTGCCACGACTTTGATGATCTCCTGGTTCAGTGATATAAAATCTGGGGCGTACCAGTCCACAAATGAGACTCCGACCCCTCAGGGGTCCCACGCTGTCGAGGGCTCCGCCGCCCCTACACCCTCGCCCGTACCTCCAAAATCTCTCGGCCGCCTGCTTCCCTCTCGTCACCAAGGGCACATCCGAGGTACAGAAATCAAAGAGAAACAAACAACTGAATGCTTCCAGCTAGGGATTCCCGGAACCCGAAGGTTACCTGTCCCTTTTACCGGCTTCTCCGGTCCTTCCCTGTCCGGCGTGGGGATACCGCCCCAGTTCCGGCTGTACTCACCATGCCAGATCTGTTCCCGGGCTTACAAAGTCCCCGAGTCCCTCTCTGACACGGCTGCCTCACTTCCCTTGCTGCGAGTGCCCCTCTACTCAAAAGAATACGGCTCGCCGGCTCTCCCTGAGCCGAGCCGTTCTCCGCGGCTCTGCGCCATCAGTATCCATGGTGAGGCCGCTGCTCCTCAGCTCCCGGGTCCCGTTGGGGTTTGCCCCGACCCCAGAAGGTCCTCCCGCGCCGGCCGGCCGCCTTTCCCCATGCTTGGGTGCTCCCGACGGCTCTCTCTTTGCCGCCACTGCCTTCCGGGTTCCTCCCCCCCAGCTGCCTCCGGCGTCCCTTTAATAGGGACCGGAACTGCCTCGAGGCTTCTTCCCCGGTCGCACCTGTGGAGCGTGAGTGTTCCCACCCTGGCAATTTGTGCCGTGGGGCGTAACCTGGATTGGCTATTTCTGGGTGGTGGGGTTCCGGGGACCTCCTGCTCCCTTCCTCCCCCACACTTATCACTAGTGCTGAAATGATATTGCAGCTGTTTCCTTAATCCAGTTTGAATCAAAGTGGTTGTTGATCCATTAGCACAGTCCCAAGCAGTTCCATTTCTCACATCTTTGGCATGGTTGCCAATAAGTGGACTTTTTCCTTTGGCTTTTTATATTACTAGCGCTGAGTACCTGGTTGATCTGCCTCTGTCCTGCTTTCCAGGTTATGTTAGCTTGCCCTGTGTGTTTATGCAAAACTTGTTGCTGTCATTGTTTCTCTCACACTTGATCTGCCTTTGCTATTGGGACCACTTCTCTATCTCTTTCTGTTTTCTTTTCTTCTGTAATATGAAATCTTGTATCTGACAAACCATTTCTAATTAGTGAGTGTTATGTTTCCTGTGGGTGATGAAGTTCTCAGTTCTAGCTACTTCAGTGTAAAGTAGAAGCAAAATTATAATGCCTGGAACTTGGCATGTGAGAAGTCTCAGTCAAGTCAGCAGAACTATTTGCTCTATTAAATACCTCATCATATTGGGGTATTGCTGGGTGCATCAACATGCACAATTAATGCACTTCAATTTTCTGTGCAGAAAATTCAGGCTCGTTAAAATGCTCCCTGGTGCACATTTTCACATGCACCCCATCAGAAGCAAATTGAGCCCAACAGAGGCAGCCTAGTTCAGAACTGCTCCTGCCCTGCAGCAGCCAGGGGGAGCTCTAGGCTCCCCCGGTTGCCAGCCTTAGGCTGACAGGGGGCTCAGAGGATTAGCCCTGAGTTTTGTAGGGTAGGGGAGAGCTGTCCCGGCTTGGCGGCCAGCTCTGTCCCAGCCAGAGGAGATCAGGCTGGCCCTGAGTGCGTGGGTAGGTACCTCCCAGCCACATGGAAATTGGGATGGGTCCCAATCTCTATGTGGCTGGCAGGTGGTGCCATGCCGAGCCAAGACATCTCTTCCCACCCCCTGTAGTTGCTTGCTACCTAGGCTGACTAGGAGCAGTTTGCTCCCAGTCTACATCTACACGTGCAGTAAGATGCATTAGTTAATGCACCATGTTTCTACAGGTATTAGAAAAATGGCACATTAGACTAATATACTCTGTGGTAATTGCTGTACATATGTAGATGGTGACAATTTACTGCACATTAGATTAGTTTAATGTGCAGTAAGTATCTCATGTAGACACAACAAATGACTGCTCAAGGTGTGAGGCAACGGTGAATTTCAAAGAGGCTCCTTGGAGGTTGAAGAAACAAAGTAACCAACCAACCATTCAACTGATATAAACTAGCAATAATACTTAAAGTTATACTGACTACATTGCAAATCTCTTTCAGTATAGTTAGTCCTTAGAAGATAGTCAAAAGAGCCAATTCTATAAACCCTTAAATTTGTTACTTCAAAATCTATTTTTATATGGTGCAAACAAAAGTTTTTTTTGTGGTCACCAGGGCTGGATTAACCCTTTAGCGGGCTCTAGGAAAACAAACTCGTGGGTCCCTGCTTAATACTCTATATTTATATTACTTTTTTCACTTGATAATTATAATATGTAAAAAGCACAACTGTGCCCCTTCTTCACTTATGGCTGTGGCACGTACCTAGTTTGCCTATGTGTTAATTTGTCTCTGGTGGTCACAGCTATTTGTTTTAATCTGTTCTGGTACTGATGCCACCATTGGCCTGATAAAGTCACTCATGTCCTGTTAGTATAATGAAAATAGCATTTTACTTAGATTGAAGGTTAATATGTGAAAAGTGAATTGCAGTTTGCTGTTCAATTCATAGCATTATTTTGTTTTTAGATCATCTTAATGCCTTTTGTTTTCCAGATGATAAAATAATTTCTAAATATAGATATATCTTGTATTTGAAAACTACTAAAACTCATTGAAGGTTCAGAGCCAATAACATCATTACTTCCAAAAAGATCTTGCTTGGAAAGAACATTTCTTCCATGTAAGACTAGGCTTTGTAATGGTATTGAACATTTGGAACTTAGAATTCTCTTTTAAATCAAGACAGTGTCAAAATAGGAAAATCAGTTGACTGAAAACAAATTATAGTTTTTTCTCTCTTCCTTTTCCTTTTTTATTGATAAGTTGTGCTTTTGATACTCATTACTACAGTTGTTTTCAGTGGGTTTCCTCTTTCAGTTTTAAAACATTAAAAAACATTGTTGCTACAAAAGCTGCCTGTAATAATCGCCAGGCCTTTCACTGATTGTATTGATTTCAAGACTTTATTTCCTTTATCTTTAATAAAGATATTGCTGTCCATTTGGTACAAAGAAGAGGGAAAAGTGCATAGTTATATACATTAAAGATTAATGTAATTTTTGTCAGGAAAATACAAATATTCCCGCATGTTGAAGCGATATATTTCCAGAGAGAAACCAGACCAGGAGAGCTTTCAAAATTCCAAATCTGTTTTATGTGGTGTACAAGACAGTGCCGTCATCACCCAGATGCAGGAAATAGCAGTGCTGGGCTTAAGGGGGACAAAGTAAGCTTGGCAATAGTCTGAAAAGAAAAATAAACAATTGAACTAACTATTTTTATTTCTTGTTTCTTCTCTTACTTTAACAGTAACATTCACTCATATTTACTAGAGTTTTGCAAAACAGCAGCATCAATCCTTAAACTTTCTTGAGTTTATTTGCTCGGGTTCAAAGTTCTGTATATCCTATGTAGTAATATAACAATGGGTGGGTAAGTGAGACACAAGCCCTGGGCACTGCTTAATGTGTGTGTGTGTGTGGTGGGGGGGGGATTGCAGCCTCAGCTTCATGTCACAGCAGTGAACCTCCAGCTACTGCTCCTGCACCACCACCTCAGGGTGCAGAACTGGCCAGTTATGCCTCTGATGCCATGTGCATAAATGATTTTTAACAAATCCATTCCTTTGCAGTCATCTCTACCTATATCACAGCTGGCCTCCTCCTTGCCTAAGTCCCAGGATGACTTTTTCTGCCTGTCTATCTTTTCCCGGCCCCTGGCAGACATTACAATTAAGACAGATTTAACCTGTTAATTGTGCCATAAATAGTAACCTTGCCATATGTTCAAGGAATTAATGACATGACAAAACAGAAAACCAGGAACAAAAATATTCCACAAAACTTGTATAACATTTTTCTGGCTGGTTTTCATTATGTCTTAAATTGAATATGTGCAGCATAAACAGAGTGGGCACAAGACACTGGTTTAGTTCCAGGGTTTGGACTGACAAACAGCTGATTGTCCCAGCCCTGGGACCATGCTGGGTCTTGAACCAGCCCTAGTGCAGTCCTGGGCTGGGACCTACATTTACTGGTACCAGCACCAGGGCTACGCTGGAGTCTGAAACTGACTCCAGTGTGTTCCTGAGGTTGGGACAGACAATCAGCTGATTGCTGAACCCAACTTTGGGACTGTATGGGAGCCTTGAATGTCCCCATTGCACTCCCAGGGCTGGGACCGACTGTCAGCTGATTGTTGGTGCAGGCCTCCAGACTGTTTGAATGTAGCTGGTCTGTGGGAATCTGGCTTTCATCTTGCTGATACAGTGGCAGCCTGGGATCCTGGTCTTTGCCTGCACTGGAAGGTAGTAATGGTGCCACTTGGATCTGATCCCTAATCCCAAAATCATGTTTCCTGCTATGTACACGTGTCATGGCAGCAGGCTTGGTTGTTTGGATCGAGGATCAGATTCCATCATGCCATTAAATGAACATGTGCCTGCGGCCTCTTTCTAATCTTACCTCTCCTCACTTGGGCCTCAGGGCTTCTGAGGTGTTCAGTGGGGGTCGAGAGGAAATGATGCTCTTAGAGAATGGAGTTTGAACTCAGCCCTCTAAAATGACCTGCCTGGTTACTCTATTCTAACCCTAAGAAGTGAGCTAAAGGGTTCATTTTGCAAAATCCTCTTACAAAACAAAGGCCTTGCAAAATCTCTTCTGCTTATCTTCATTTATCACTCAGGACAGATTTCTAAATGGCTTTAAACAAGTCTCAGCAATCTACTTCCTCCAACTCCTTACTTTTAGTTCTTCTTGTAACACCCACTTGTTTATTTTGAACTACCTTGCAACTATTTACATACATTTAAATGTAATGTCTTTTAACTTACATGCAGCATGAACACTGTTAGAAACAAAGGTAATTTCTTTTTAGAGTAATAGTATAGCAGGGGGACTGGAGAGTAAGTTGGGAAAAAATAAGGAATATATTTTTATTGTTCTTATGTGTTTGTGTTTGCCTCCTCCTACTTCACTCAAGGCCCTGTGTCACAGTCACTGTCCACTTGGGTAATGTCCACACATACTTCTCTTCAAAGATCATTCACGGTGGATCAGAAGGGTCATAGCTGAGAACTGCAAGACACTCCTTTCTCCTTTTTTCCTTCCTCAACTGTATAGAATATTTACTGCTTCTAATCCTAACCAGGTTGTAGGGGGATAGTGGTGGGGGCTAGAAGCTCCAAATTTATGCAAGTGTGGAGATTATGTCTGTTAGCACAAAAGGCTGGCTCAAAAACTTAATTTATTCACAAATAAAATGTAACTTATTTTGGAGATTCTATTAATCTTCCAATGAGATTTCTTTCTAATTCATTCTTTTATTAATAAAAACACTGCTTTGCACTTTTCAGTCAGTTGCTATAGATTTTAAAGGCATTTTACTAATATGAGGTCCTGTTCTGTGGTGGGAATAGTTTTTAGGCTCAACGTTTTAGTGTCATGATGGGGAAAAAATAGCCACATGTCCTGTTAAGTCTGTTAGTCCAAATTAAATTTTGAAGTTATCCTTAGAATTGTTGATTTTGAAAATGTGTCCCTTGTTATGATCAGCAGAAATATTTGATTTGTCAACTTAAGTTATTTTGTGACATGAAAGTCTAGTTGTGTGTTTAATAAGGTCAGCTAACCAGTTACATTATGCATGATTTCAAGCATGTGCATTGTCTTTTTCAGCCAGTAGGGCAGGTTGTGTGTTCACTCAGCTTTCTACATGTCAAGTGTTGTGCTCAACTGGGGGTCTTTGCTACTTAGTTGGTGCCGGAGATGAATAGTAGGGCTGTGCAAAATTTCAGCAGCCATTTTGTTTTGGAGGTGTTTTGGCCTTTTTCAGTGCCCAGAACACCGAATCTGAAATGAAGCAAAACCATCCAAAATGTTCTGGAAATGTTTTGGAGGCAGGATTGCAGGGAAACAGAAACTCAGAAGAAGGAAGGGGAAGGGTGTGGGGAGGACTTCTCTGATATTGACATCTGTAGCTGGCCAGTGCCTGCAATCTGTCCCTGAGATCCCTTCCAATTCCAGTGCTGGGAGAGGGACAGCAGCCTGCTGTCATCTCGCACACAGATCTGGGGGCCCCCCGGGAAAAGTCCAGCACAGCCCTGCAGCCCTCCTTTTAAAGTGCTGGAAGGCCAGGGCCAGGCTGGGGATGGGGCCAGGCAGGGCAGCCATGGGGGCTTCTCCTGTGGCTCTCCCCACTGGGGCAGAGGCAGGCACAGTCAGAAGAAGAACTGTGGGAGAAGCCCCCATGACAGCCCTGCCCAGCCCCATCTTCTTGCCCAGCCCCAGCCTACCAGCACTAAAAAAAAAAAGCCCTGCATTTGTTGGCTGCAGCAGCAGTGATCATGACTTCTGGGGGCTCATGCCAGACCCCCCCCCGCACCGTGCGGGGCAGTGGGGGAGCAGGAAGGATTCCCCGCCCCACCTGGGACTCATGTGGCAGCTGCCCCATGGCGCAGGTGCAATGTGGTTCAACAGGGTGCTACGCACTGTCTGAGAGCTGGGGCTGCTGGGGCTGAGCGGTGCCAGGCTCCAGCTGACTGCTGGAGCCACTCCAGCTCCCAGACAGCGTGCAGTGCCCTGCTGAGCCACACTGTACCTTTGCGATATGACAGCTTCTGCACAGGTGCCATGCAGGGGGGGAGGGATCCCTGCTACCCCCCACTGCCCTTCGCTCTGTGTGGGGGCTCTGCCATGACCCCCCAAAGGCCCCCATCACTGCTACACACGGTGAATGTGGGGCTTTTTTTTTTTAAAGTGCTAGGAGGCTGGGGATAGATGGGGGGATGTGGCAGGGCAGGGCAGCCATGGGGACTTGTCCTGTGGCTCCCCCTGCCTGGGGAGAGGCAGGCACAGCCAGAGGAGCCACAGGAGAACCTGCAGTGCCTGCCGGCTGTGCCTGCCTCTCTCAGGCTGATCCGAATTTCTGAATCAGTGCTGAAACAGCGTCAAAACTCCTAAACAGATTTGGCTGAATCAAAACAGAACAGTGATCTGAAACACCAAAATGAATCACTGTCCCTCTGAAACAACCGAATCCAAAATGGAAATGAAACATAGCCGTTTTGCACAGCCCAAACAGTTCTGTTACAGTGGTGTGAACAGAAATAGGTAGAATGGTGGCTATTTGTTTTGTAGATTAGAAACCAACATACTCACTGTATCTTGGCTGATGATAACTCAGCTTTCCACTTCATGTTCCAAGCAATGAACATGAACCATAGGGTGCCCTTTATATATCAGTTTCTATCTTTTGTCTTAGATTAAATAAACTTCTAAAACAATGGGGTTTTATAGAAGAAGAGTTCAAGAGTTCTCTAGCTTCACTTTTATTACCTTCAAAACTTTCTCATGTACACTTATTTTTGAACTGGAGATTTCCAAGGGCATGAAGGTAATGCTCCATCATCAAGGTTGCCTGTACAATCCTTTTCCCTAATTTTTAATTTTTTTCATTTTCTTAAACTCCTTATTAACGAGAAACCATTTAAGGGAGAGCAATACTCCAGCCATGACCCAGAGTTGTTGTCAAATTGTGGTCTGTTATGCATGTGAGTTTTCCGTTCTGTGCCTTTCTGAGCACAGAACTAAGGTCTTTGCTGGAGGTATAGTTATCCTGGCAAGGTTCTGTACTAGAACTAGCACAAGAAGTTCTTTTATCATTATTGTTAAAATATGCCCCTGAACTACATCAAAAGTAGCTCTTATTTCCTTTTTCTTTTTTTTTAATCCCTGGTATAAGTTACATGTACATTAGATCAGTGGGGGTGCATCTACATGTGTGCTTTACTGTGGAGCTGACTAATTAGATCTGCAGTAAAGCCTCACCATCTACAAGTGTGTCCATATTAGGGTGCAGTAAATTAATTATCTCCGCTGTAAGATAGTACTCTGGGAAAGTATTATCCTACAGCAGAGTAGTTACATGCACCGCGATGCACATATAGATGGTGACGGGTTGCCTGCGGCATGAGGGTGCTACAGTGCAGGGTCTGTCTGCTGGCTAGCCCTGCACTGTAGCACCCTTGTGCCCGAGCCAAGCCCTCTACAGCACACTGACCCAGAGTGGAGCAGCCCCAGGTTGGCAGACCTATCCTGGGGAATTTTGTCACTATTTATTTATGTAATTTTTTTTCTTCATGCTACTAACTGACATAGCTTTGCCAACAAAGCGTTGTAATGTAGACTTGGCCTTTAACTAATCTTGCTTCATCCAGATCTTAGCTATGAATCTAAGACCTTCACAAACACAAATCTTGCCTGCTTGAGATACAGCACTACATCCTTTAGCAGTTTTAATGTGCTGCTACAAATTCTCCTAGTGTGGGTATTATGTGCAGGCCTATCCTGAGCATAAACAGTATTGCTGTTTGAAATCTTTTAAATTATAACAATTTCCCTCAGTAATGGACTTTAGAAAGAATCCATAACTTTTCTAACATTTTAATTTTCCCTTTTTTATTAAATTGGAAAAAGTTTATTTTTACTAATTTTTTAAAATTAGGTTGGTCTATTTTCCCCCTCTACTTTCCAATGGGAAAAGGAACAAAAAGATGAGAAAAGACCCAGAGAATATGGAAAACACTGAAAACAGTATATCCCTCTAGAAAAACTTTTTTGAAAAATTAAAGAAAAATTGCATAAATGAGTAATTATTAAATACATGAAAAATATTTTTAAATCTGTGTAATAACATTACTTGCACTTTCCTTTTTAAAATTTTCAACCATCTATAATAGATAGAGCTTCACTGTTTTTCTTTATAGTTAAGATCGAAACCTATAAAGACGAAATATAATATATATAATATATATGTGCTGTGTACTAATACTAAAAGCAAGATGACCTGTTAACACTTCTCACAAGGAATTAATCACAATAAAAATATAGCTATTGTTTTTACTTCTTGCTTTTGGGGGGATATCACTGCAAGTGTAGAGTTCCATGGGACTTTTTCAAGATATCCTTCACTCATGTGAAGGGCAGCTGACTGCTGCTGCTTTTGGCACTAGCGGCAAGTGCTCCTTTCCAGCACATGGAGCTGCACGGCTATGCCTCTGGTCACAGATTTAGATTATGTCATTGGCATCATCTTCTCCTCCATGAAAATGGCTTCTTTTACTTTTCCCTCTCAATATCTGACCTGCCTAAAGTAGTCAACTTCTTGCACACTCATCTCTGCCAGTATCCTATTAATGGTGTGTTACTTGTAGTGCCTGGAAACCTTAGTCATGAGCTAGCTCCCATTTTTTTAGGTACTATAAGATCCATAATGCAAACATGCTTGGTGCTATAGTTGATGTCATTCTGAATTAAAAGGCAAAATTATTTCAAAGTTCTCATAATAGAAATTCAGAGTTTCAAACAGCTCTTGTATTAATCCTTCTTCATGCTTAGGGCCTCATCCAAATCTCATTAAGGTGGAAAAAAAAAGATATATCTGACTGCCCGTATGCCCTATATCTAGAGATGAATGTTGTTATAAAAGATATGGTGGTGGTGATGGTGGTAACAATAGTGTCCTTTAATCTTATTAGTGTAGTACTGTCATAGCAAACTACACTGAATGTAGAAAGGAGATCTGACAATGAAGAGAAATTACTGAGTCCCTTCCTAACCAACTGAGAGCATGGGCTGGACCTGTACGGAGAAAGTACGGAAAGCAAAATGATTTATTTTTACAAGTAAAATGAAGTAAAGAATGGAATTTAGAAGATTTTTTTAAGGATGAGAAACTGGTTATTTGGAATATGGGGGCTCTTCCAGACATAGGAAGTCAGCAAATCTCTCAATGGAGTAGTGGGAAGGGAGTATATTAAAAGAAACAAAGAAGTGACTGGACGATAAATTTGAATGGGGAAATATTTTTGGACTTCAGAGATGTGGGCAGAAATGCAGGAAGGCACAATGTTTAAACGAGTCTTGAAGGACTCAACTATGAAAGGAAAAAGGGAGCTAGTAGAAAAATGTTAATGTGGAATTTTCTGAGCAACAATAGATGAGGAAAATCCTGATCTTAATGTTTTGGCTGCATTGTAAAACTGGAGGAGGCAGGAATGGAAGAAATCATAGTAGTCAAGGTGGAAAATAACTGTATCATGAACCCTAAGCTGAGCAGTGAAGACGGAGAGGGATTGATATGAAGATATTATAGAGGGGGGTAGGGTTGGTTGACTGGTTGTTCATCTGGGAGTGAGGGGTCAGGGGGCTAAACAAAGCCCCTGGTCTCAGAGAGGAGAGTCCCCACCTTCTGCAACCCTCTCCATGGAGCCGCCAGTCCCCTGATCCACCTTCCCACCCTGACTTACTTCAGTCAGGCTGCTGGGACTGTCATGCCATGCACTTGAGCATGGGCAGCCTACTCCACTGTGGCCTGGCACCCATGGGGGGGCGTGTCACCAGAGGAGGGCCCCTTGGGCTACCAAGAGCCCATCCCACCATGCTCCCCCCACCATCTCATCCAGAAGCTCCAGGAGACTAGGCCTGTGCCTTCCCCACCAGCTCCGGGGGTGCAGCCTTGCCCAGGAGGCCAGGCTGGCCATCCACAGCTCCAGCTTCTCCCTGGAGGGGTCCTCTGCTTGGGCAGCTGGACACCATGCCCCTGTGCCCCAGGACACCACTGGGAGCTGCATGTTCTCGCCATTGATGAGGACTGACTTGTGCTTCTGGGCACACCTGCCACACCCACCTGGTAAGCTCCACACTAGGGGGAGGGACTTCCATGCCCCCACCCCTGCATCTACCCCTGCCCCCCTTCTCATTTGGCCCACCTCTTTTCCCCCTGGCCCCCCAAATCCCCACTGACAGCATGCAGGGAGGCAGGAGACGGTGCAAAACTTTATTGAGCAGCGTATGCCCCCTCAGGTAAGCTGGCACAGGCCTGTCATATGCCGAGGAATATGTGCTGAGGAATGCTGGCGGTGATATTGGCCTTGGCTGGGGGGCAGAGACGTGTAATGCAGCCACAGGTAGCCCTCCAGGCAGTGGGGGAGGTTGTGGGGCAGCATGGGCTTGTCTTCTGCACTGTCAAAACTCAGAGTTCCATGCCAGTTCACAGGTGCAGTGGGTTGGGTACCCCTCAGTCTGCACAAACAGCTCCTTATAGTGCACCTTGGACACTCTCAGCAGAAGCATGCTTGGGGCACAGGACCACCACAGGGGGATGGTGCTGGTCCCAAGGTGTCTCTCTGGAGAGGCCCCCTGGAGGGAGAGAGGGGGCACTACCAGCTTCATGTCCCAGTCATCCATGAGCCCCTCACCCCCTGAACCAGGCCATTGTGGGCTTGGCAGAAGTAGGATAAACAGGGGCGGGGAGGAGGGGAGTGGTTCTGGAGCTATGGCAGTAGGTGTACCCAGAAGCCTGGTCTGTCTTGGCCTGGGAAGGGGGTAAGGGAGATAGGCTGCGGCCAACACCCAGTAGCCAAGGACTTCCTGGTGGACTTGAGGGTCTAGCAGGAAAAGGATGTTGCCCATGAGCAGGAGAGGGATGCCCATGAGGCGGCAAGGGACCAGCATAAAGAGGAGAGGGACCGGGCAGACCAGGAGTTCAGGAAAAGGCACCGGGAGGCCCAGGAGTGGCAGGTTGCCCTGGTGGCCAAGGCAGTGGAGATGATGAAGAAGGACTGCTGGGTGCTAGCCACCATCCTGGCCCCGGTGGTTGCCTTCATGCCACCTGCTGCCCTGCTCCTGGCCACAGCCTCGCCTATCCCTTGGCAGCTGCTCATCACCCAGCAGCAGGCCCCCTTGTGGGCCTGGGCTGAGGTGAAGGGGTACCTCCACCAGCCAGGTTCTCTTACCACAAGTCCTGCCCTGGGGCCCCTGCCAGCCAACCCCCTCTCCTGGGCCCAGCCCTGCTGGTTGCTCCTGCTCCATGTGGCCCTGCAGCAAGAGTTGCCTGCAGCAGGGTCAGGACCATGTGTGGGCCCTGCTGGCCAGCCCACTGGCTGCAGAAGGGGGAGATGGACACACTGGCAGAGCAGTGGCCACTGTTACCCCCTGGTAAGCCACCCCCACCCACTAGCCTTGTGGGGGTGCAAATGGAGGCCAGGGTGCTGGGTGCCTGTCCCTGGGCTGTGACCCCAGGGCACCCCCATCCCACTGCCCCCCACCTCAGGAGGACACACACTGCATGCACTGTAAATAGTCTGCATGGGGAAGAGGGTGATTTATTGGTGGTTGGTGGGCTCTGTGGGGAGCGGGGGGCAGGGTCTCTTGTGGGGAAGGGAGGGGGGAAGGGCTCTATTTTTAGGGAGGGGGGAGTGGACTCTGTGTTTGTAGAGGGGAATAAAGTGCTTCCCTGGGAACTATCTGCAGCTAGCGTGGTTCTGGGGGTGCATGACAGGGCTGGGGTCTGGGGCTGGCCATCCAGGTGGTCTCCGTGCAGCCACCAGTTCTAGTTGGCTGGGCAGGCTTACAAGCAGAGCGACTGGAGGCCCAGGAGTGTGTAGATGGCAGAGATGGTGGTGTCCAGGAGCATGTCGTCGATGTCCCTGCCTGGGTCTGGGCACCAGCATGGGGTCCAAGTGGCAGCAGTATGGGGCCAGGGGTCCAGGGACACTGTGGTGAGCCTGGCTAGGGCAGAGACTGACCTGGACCATTTGGTGGTCACTGTGGTACTGCAGCTTGACAACCAGGGTGGCTATCAGGAGCCTGGGGCACTGGATGTCACTGCTGGGGCCTGGTGGTGGAGCAGCCATGGTGCAGTGGGCAGAGGCTCTGGTGACCGAGATGCCATGTGCTGCCACTGCACTCTGCAGCCTGCTCCAGGCCAGGGATGCTGTTGGCCAGGGAGCAGGGAGTGGGGCTGGCTTTTGAAGATGGCCACCAGCTGCAGGCAGGTGCAGCTGACACCTCCAGCTCTCCTGGTGGTGGCAGGGAGCCAGTGCAGGGTGGGAGAGGGCAGGAGCAGACTTCTGCCAGGAGCAGAAAATCTGCTTCCAAATCCCATACGTGTAGACGCCTCCCCAACATGAGTAAATCCAGCCAGGAGAATTTGGACAAGCAGACATACCCATTGTGTAGTTTGACAAGCATTGGACACAAAAGCTGCTGACAGATGTGGAAAAACAAACAAACAGTGCTTTACTTTCAGCTTAGCAGGCACCCCTGCAACCCCCTGCCCAGTACCAAGCACACTGCTTGCCCAAAAGAGGAACTGTTAATCTGACTTGACTTTCCTAGCATATGTATAGATCTCGCACTTCAGCTTTTTGGCACTTTTATCTAATAGCTGACTTAATAGTGCCAAAAAGCCTGACTAAAGTGTGAGATCTATACAGATGCTGGGGAGCTGGTCCAACTGACATGGTTCCTCTTCTGGTAAAACACTGTTTTGTTTTCTTTTGTCTTATTTTTTGTTTTCTTCTCAACATCAGCAGCCAAAGTGCCCTTCTTCAGGTAGACCAATTGTATAGTTTGTCCAACCCCAGGTCTATCTGAACAAGGGCACTTTGTGCTCAAAATCTTGTTGAACATGTCTTCCAAGTATACATCCAGCCCAATAAAAGATATCATCAAAAACCCCTTGCTTCTGGGAAAAGGCAATAGTCTTTATCTCTGGAATCTTTGGAAGTTTGATCAAAATGTTCTTGGGTTTTCTGTCCCTCCCTCTGCCTCCAGTGAGAGAGTAATTTAAAAACGTGTGTTTTTCCTTCATTATTTTTTTCTTTAGATAAAAAGCTAGGTAAAGGGGTTTGATTTTTGGAGAGTGAACCTTCAGTATTTTCTGAAAATGAGCCCACATCCCTTTAAGATATTTCTATTTAGGCTCTTGAAAATTGAAGTATTCAAAATCACTAGTCCTTTTGGAACTCTTGGCTAAGATTTTTTTTTTCTAGAGAGCTATAGCCAAGATAGCTGAGGCTTGACAGTGTATTTACATAAGTACAAGATACAAATCTGTGTTTTTAGGAATGTCTGAATTTCACTGCTTTATACTTGCAGAGTGTAAAAGCTGTTGGTTGTTCACAGATTGTGAATGTTGAATGTCGCAGTCTGTGGAGACTTTCCCCTATTTGGCTCCTTCTTTTTCTGAGAATGTGATAAGTTTTTTTTTTTTCCTTTTAAGTGTTTGTTTTTTAATACTCTCAGGGCCTCATTACACATTCACTTTAGGTGACTCCTGGAGCTCTAAAGCCAGAATTGTCCACGCATTAATACATGAAACTAGTTTTAAGCACTCTTTAGGCAGCTTAAAATTATACTGCTCCAGGCTAGGTTCATCTCTGAACTGTGTTACCCAGCTCATGTTACACTAAGAAGTAGCCACTCTAGGTTACACCCCCCCAGCCCAGATCAGGTCCACTGCCCCCCCCCAGCTCCCTGATTGGGCGGCCACCCCTTGTTCCAGTTTCCCACCAGCCCAAATCAGTTTGCTGCCCCCTCACTTCACTGCACCCCCCCCACCATCATGGTTTCCTTGGCTTACTTTTGGCTGCTGACGCTGTCTTGGGGAAGCAGGCAGGGAACTGCCTGGCCACTGCTGTTGCCACCACCATTGCTACTCTCTGAGTTGGGCAGGTGGCCACAGGTAAGATAAGGGATGTGGGGTTGGCGGGGCATGAGTAATCTGCAAGGGCTGGAGGAGGCAGGGAGGAACCCTGGGGGTGGGGAGTACATCGAGCACCCCCAGGAGAAGGGGCAGGAGACTGGAGGGAAGCCAGAATGGGAAGGGAGAGGAAGGGGGAATTCTTACTTTTTAGTCCTCAAGGCCTCTGCTGGCCGAAGGTGAGATTGCGCCAAACTCGAGCTAGCACCAACACTGATCAACATTTGAGCAGCTCAAAGTACAACATCTAGTAAGGCCCTCACTCATAATTATGGATTGGTCACTGCCAGAAACTTGTGGTTAGTCACTGGCTGAAAGTTGTTCTATTTTGATGTACTGCCTTCTTAATGGAGACAATATTACTTCAGCCACAAAGGCTGCTTTTAAAAATCCATTTGGCAATGTAGCAATCTTTTGTGAGAGAATCCTGAACTAATTTGTATCCTGAGGCATGTCTGCAGTCCTTAAGAGAGGAGGAAAATGTCCTGCTCCCGTCACGGCTTTGAGGACTTTGCTCTAGCCATAAGATTCTCTTTTTCATGTCTTCCTTTGCCCATCAGATAGATCTGGGTGTTACTCATCTGACTGTGGGAATAGTTTTCAGGTTTGTCTTGCACCTGTATGTAGGCTATGTACTAGCAATGACAAGTGTTATGTAACTGTTTTATTCTTGGAGACAACTCTTCTGCTCACAGAGCCAATAGTATGAGCAGTTCACTTTGAAATGTTCTTAGTTGAGGAAGAGTGACAATATCCCTCTAATCATTTGCTTGGATGCCATTATGTTATACTGGAACAGCTAGTGCATTTGTGCTTCTTGTCTCTGCTCCTTGGTTGCATATTTTTACTTGAGAAGGGGAGAAGGGAAACAAGAGTAAAGATCTGTAAACCTACTTAATCAGTTAGACCCCTAGGTACAGTAGACCCATACATAAATTGAAAAGCAAATATTTTTAAGTGGGAAGAATGTGCCAAAGATAACTCCTGTGGCAGTGATTCACACCTGAGAGAAATTATCTTGGGACCTGGGTGGCTGGGCAGTTCCAGTTCAATTATTTGCTATGGTCAGATTTAGGGAGACTACAGTGGTGCAACTGCATCCCCTCCACCCCACTCCACTTTGATTCCTGGTCCACCCAAAATTTAAAACTAGCTGCCTGGCAGCAGCATTTCTATTCAGGCAGCAGTGAGGAAGTTACTTGACTTCATGGCTCATTATAATCTACTTGATTCTTTCTAAACTCTTCATTCCGTAAGTGTTAACAATTATCCCTTCTTTTTAATCATCTTAATGTTCCACTAATCAAGCTATTCTTTCTTTGGCAATTCTGCTGTCTGTTAGCTGTTCCTGGTAATGTAATCATAGAATCAGTGAGTCAAAAGGGACCTAGA
>NW_017729005.1:8714176-8739244 GCF_001723915.1 Gavialis gangeticus
GGGTGGTGTATGGAAAAAATCATAGAATCATAGAATTAATGAGTCGGAAGGGACCTAGACAGATCATCTAGTCTGACCTCCTGCCATGGGCAGGAATGAGCACTGGGGGTGGCAGGGGTCATAAGACCCCAGCCAGGTGCCTATCCAGTCTCCTCTTGAAGATCTCCAGGGAAGGTGAGAGCACCACCTCTCTGGGAAGCCTATTCCAGGCTCTGGCCACCCTTACAGTGAAGTAGTTCTTCCTAATATCTAACCTAAACCTATCCTCCCTCAGCATGTGGCCATTGCTCCTGGTGACCCCAAGGGGGGCCCTGGTGAACAGACTTTCCCCAAGTCCCTGCTGGTGGCCCCTGATAAGGTTGTAGGCAGCCACAAGATCCCTCCTCAGTCTCCTTTTGCGGAGACTGAAGAAATTCAGGTCCTTCAGCCTCTCCTCATAGGGCTGGTAACTCCTATTTCACAGCTCTAGTTAAAAACATTAACTCAGGTATAGAACTAACTTTCAGTGAATCATTGGCTGCACTGTCAAGATGCTCAAGGAAGCTAGACTTCATTTTATGAAACTAAAAAAGAACTGTACATTACATTCTATTTAATACAGAAGTAAAACAACATATTTTGATTTTTTTTTGCCTAATTTGTTATAGTTTTTATACATGATATATTACATAGAAAATTAACTGGAAAAAATATGCATTGTTATGGTATACTACATCACCTGCACTGCCCTTTTGAAAACCCTAGATCCATCCATGAAAAGGGCAGTGGCCATAGAAAGACATAATTTAGTGATGTCACTTACAATGTCTAAGCCATCAGTTTGTGATGTAACTTCCTTGATTTCAGATGACTTTTGCCAACAATATCTGATCCAAAGCTTGGTGGAATAATTGCAAAGGCTTCTACTGATTTTGATGGGCTGTGATTTTGGTCCACAATGATTTTAGTCCATAGGGAACTTTAGCCATTTGAACAGTTGGTAGTCTTCATTTTTAGTTTAGCTGCTGGGTATCAAGTCTTGCCTCCATATCTTAGAGGATTGGGCCATGTGCTAAAAAGTTAAATTAATATGTTATAAAGGTTTGATTCAGAACATACTGAAGTAAATAATATGTTTTCTATTGCTTTTAGTTGGTTTTACATTCAGCCTTGTAACATCTTTGGTGCTTTTAAAAGGTGGATCTCCAAGGGTACCTGTACATGTGAATCAAGGCTGCTCCAACACACAGTAATTACAGCATGTCGGAGCAGACTGCAGTGTCACATGTACCAGCATCAAACAAGCTTTAGTTAAAGTGCCCCTGCTGCCATTTTTCAGCTCAGAGACACTGATGCATGTGACGCTCCAGGCACTTTAATTAGACAAGCTCCTAGAGACATTCTAATTAAAGCACCCACCTACTGGACCATGCGTATAAACACCCTGAGTTATTTAAAAATTATAATTTTAAATGTGCCAATGACTGATTAAAAGTGAGTTATTGATAATTCTCTTTTCCTATATAATAAAAGTTTTAAGTTGCCTTCTAAGTTGCTGGTTATGAAAGAATAAAAGCAAAGATCCAGGTTGGTCTGAGTTTACAGGTGAGCTAGTTATACAGTATTTGTGTACATTTAATATATAATGTTGCTACCTGCTTGTATAAGTCCAGTTTAAGAATATTTCATAATAAACCAGAAGGAAAATTTTGGCTGGCAGAGTTTTCAATGTTTGTGTTAAAGTCTTCAAACTGCTGCTGGTCTGAAAGTCAGCTAAACAGGCTTGTGTTGTTGTTTCCCCCAGGACATCTTTCATGCTTTCTTCCCCCCCCCCCCTCCTTTTGAAAGCCAAGTATTTATTTGCATGCAATGTAGGTGAATTCTTTTATCTATTTGTGTATCGTAAACCAATGTGATTAGCATACTGCCGTTACAGTACACTTAAAAAAAGAACCTAAAACTTTCAGTCAATATTATTACTGGAGGGAAAACTCTTAATTAAATTCTATGCAAACTACAACAATAGGTAAAGTTGTTTGGTGCTTAATATTAAAAGATGTTCTGGGGGGTGAAAAGTGATTGTAGCTGAAAGCTCCACATGTCATGAAGCCAAGGATAGAAATATGAGGTCAGCCTTTGAAGAGATGGACAAGGCACTGTCTGCCAAAATTGGGAAGTCCCAAAAGATTAGCTTATTTGCCAGATGTTACCGGGAGTTCATCATTGACACCCTCTGCTTCATGGTCTTCATCTCTCACCACAGTCGCAAATGCCTTGCCTGCCCTTTGCAGGTTTCCTGTAGATCTCTTGAGTGCACAGCACTTGAGTTCTTCCTTGAAGTTGATTTTTTTTGTTTGTTTTTTTGCTTTGCAGCAATATGCACATTGTCCTCTTGACTTGTGAAGATGATCTTGTTTTTCTTTAATACACCCATGATAGAGCTCTTGGCATCAGCCTATCCATAAAAGAACCAGTAATATGAAAAATAGCAACTTCTTCAGTCCTGTGGAAGCGCTTGAGGGAGGAATGAGGCCACGCTTCGTACAGTCCCATTAATGTTAGTGAGGTTAGATACATTAGATATAAATTGGTAATTATATGTTTGTTGGGATGTTTCTCCCTGAATATCTGCAAAGCCTGAAGCCCCATTTTCAGCATTTTCAGTTTTGTGTTATCAGTCTGCTGTCCACTTCGTAATATTAACATGTCAGGTATTGCTCCTTAGAGGGTGACACTGAGCAGAAGTCATCAGAAAAGTAGAGTGGGGTGGGAAAGCCTCAGACTAATGATAACAACAAAAGTTTAGAACAGAAATGTGCTCAGCATGGTTTTCCCTGAAGGTCTGTGGGAGTTCACTGGTAAATATTGATTTCAGCTAATAGAAGTTTTATCTTGTGTGTGGGCTGTGCCCCAAGGGATTAAGTCTCAAACAAAGACTAATGCCTGCTTAGAAAAAGAACAAACAAAACGAGTTTATCCATAAGATGCTGGCTCCTGGTAGTTGTATCTTAGAGGAAGGTTGTGGTATGGATACGTTGTTTAGTATATTTTGGAAATGAGGAGAGTAATGTGAGAGACGGAATGAATGACGCAAAATGTTGAGCTCAACATGTGATTCTGACTTTGATGGCTCACTTTAACTGCTGGCATATTGGTTATTGCTGCTTCCATTTGATTCACTTGAGAAGTACATCCTGGAGTATTTCCCACAGAGGCAGTCATGATGTTAACCAATCACTGGGAGCATTTACATGTATGTCAACCTGTATTATTCCTTTTAGGCATCTATCTCCTGTTATCTATGGTAATTTCTGTATAACTATACATTCTTCTGTTGTACAGGACTAAGAAACAGGCTACCATTCATTCACTGTGAGTCCTAAACCGAAATAGAGAATCCAAAAAATCAATATAAACAACTCACACTTAGGAAGCCTCTCATAAAATTCTGAGGTGCTTTGCACTCTGTCATTGCTAGGCATGGCTTAGTTTTCCAGTAGTTCACAATACTATCTGGATGGGGTGAAACAGAAAGTTATTCCGGTTTTGCTCTGACTTACGAAAGCAATAAGTTTGCTGCTTCCAGTAGAGAGATCTGAGGTATATACCACTTCCACATTTTTCTTCTCTGATTTTCTATGGCATGCTCCCACTTTTTTGCCTCCCTTTAGATACCTTTTGTATTCCTGCATATAAGCAGGAACATGCATTCCCTGGGGACAACTAGCAGCAGCCTATATTTGTGCCTCTGCTAGTTGTCCCTGGGGAGCGCCAGTGCATGAATGTTCTGATGTGTGGCAAGTTGCCCTGAGTGGGGTAGGGGTGGTTGGGGCCAGCACATGGGCTGGTCCCAGAAGCCTTATTTGGGGTACTGGGGGCCTCCCAGGGCTCCAGCAGTACTGATCCAGGTACATGGGCTGGGGACAGACATTCAAAATGCCTGAGCCTGATTCAATCTTTACAGGTTAGTCTAACCTGACTGGCCTGAACTGGTTTGAAACTGGACATTTTCTCTGGACTGAGGAAATTTGGGCACCTTGCAGTGTCTTAGGCTAGAAGTCGGGGGGTGCTAAAGCAGCCCTGCCTTCCCTTCTGCAGGGAGCTGAGCTCAGTGGGGCATGGCCAGGCCCTGGCAGGACTCTCTCATTAGGGAGGTCTGCCTGCATGGTCCCAGGCTTTTCCCCGCTGGTTGCTCAAGGGGCAGGAGTATTGCCAGCCCCCAGTCCTGGGCTAGCACTCTGAGACAAGAGGGCGGGGAGGGGGTGCAGTGCATGCATCCATGGATGATATGGAGCTTTTCACTCTCCCTCCCTGCTTCATCATACTGTCTGCAGCAAACTGACAGGCAAGCAAGCCATCTGAGGGCTGATAGTGTAACAGTCTTTATCACTTGATTAGCAAAGCAATGGCCTCTCTCCATTACTTCAAACTTCTAAAAAAACTTACCGGCTGACCTGTTGATTAGCTCCAAACAGCCCTAAGCAGTCACTGTTCTGCCTGCCTGCCCCAGTGAAATTGGAGAGAGACATACAGACACCTCTTGACATTAGCTAGTATACCACATGTCTAGGGCCCCTGGGGTCCCTTGTCTGGGAGATGGGAGGGAGGGGGATTTTTTGCTTGAGCAGCAACGGTGGATTAGGGCAGGGGGAAGCCAGGCAAACCCAGCTGTGTCTGCAGTCTCTGCTGGAGCCTTACACAGCATTAGCTAGCATATCACATACTGGCTATGGTCTGTGTCGTGGCAAAGAGGAGGAAGGGATCCCTGCTTAAGTGGCCAGAGGTGAGGGGGAGGGGGGCATGGGGAAACCAGCAGGCTGTACTGTGCCTGCAAGTCTGCCGGAGCTCTGGTCAGGGAGCAGAGGGGAGTGGCCAGCCCTGCTGTGGAGCACAGAGACCCATCCAGCCCAGAGAGCATGCCAGGATGCTGGGGGACTCTGATTTAACTTAAACCAGCAAGGGGTTTGGGACAAACGTTACATAAACTGGTTTGACCCAAATCAGTTAAGTCTGATACTACATTCAACCAGGTTTATCTCAAACCAGTTCCAGCCATTTTCAAACTAGTTTATGTGCACTTAACATCTGTCGTGTTACAGGTTTAAACCAGTTTCTGATCACTTAAACCAGTTTATGTGTATTGTCTGTCCCTAGTCATGGAGCCTGGCCAGCAGCTGGAGCATGGCTTTGGCTGGCCAGGCGCCAGTTTTGCATGGTGCATGCTGCCACCATGTGCGCCACCCTGGTTTTTTCTGCCTCAGGTTTTTTTTTTACACTGGGATCTCCCAGTGTCAACCCCCCTGCTCTGCAAATAAGCAGTGTGGCAAGTCCCTACATGCATGGCACATGTAGTTTGCAGCACTGCAGATAGGTCTGCAGGCCTGCAAACTGCATATGCATGCTCATCTGGATGCACCCTCACTCTCTTTTCTCTTTCTTTTCCATTCTTTGTTAGGTTTTTTCCTTGCTTCTTCCTCTACTGGGCAATAAAAACAGGGATACCAAAGAAAAGGAAGAGACTGACATCTTATAGATCTAATATTGGCTATTAGTCACCAAAGTCAGAGAAACAAAAAACCTGTTTCTTTTCCATCACAGATGATTTGGGACAGAAAGGGTAAGCATTTGGAACTGCTGAAAAACATGCTTGGCATTGTTTTACCCAGGCAAGTGATTAAAGAACTGATTGACTGACAAAAATTGAAGCATTTTAAAAAAGCCCACAAAATGCGAATCCTCCTGTGTTCCATTTGGAATTCCTACTGATGTATGCAACTGGCTAAACACTTCACAGGTGGCAATGGAAGAATGCCAGTAGTCTACTTCTCTTGCCACATAGAAGACATACTCAACTGCAGATAGAATACTTCCCAACCACAGGTGAAAAACATGCACTACTTGCTCTCTGACACTATTCATGTATCAGCTACTTTTTAAGAATAGTCCTCTATGCTTAAAAAGATGTATGAGAATCTTTTCTTTGAAACCAGAGGCCCAATCAGGTTTTTTTTTTTTTCATATATAAATTTAGTATAACTATAATCACAAAAACTGCTAAGTACCATGGAGGGTTTGAGACCTATCTCATTAAGCCCTGTTTGAAGACTCCAGATGTGTATTGCTTTCCAGCATCCAGAACCATTTGGAAATGCCTTAATCCTGAAAATAGGGGTTTCCAATGGAAATGCTGACAGACCCTTTGCTGCAGCAGCCCAAACAGGCTGTGCTGTAATAATGAGCCCTGTATATGTGCGTTTTGGAAAGCATGATGCTAGTATTAGAAAACAAGCACTTCAGCTGAACAGTCCATGAGAAGGAAAAATACCTTCTTCCGTTTCATTGCAACGATTCTGAAAATTGGCAGCAGAGTCTATTCACAGGAGAAAGAAATGGGTAACAAAGTTAGTAATTAACCCAGTATGTACTACATTTCCAAAAATAACATTTTAAATATCACTTGCAATTACACTGTTTGGATCTGTTACTAGTACTGTAGAAGATAGCTTTAGTTGGCAATTTAAACAATTCTATATTGTTTGGTGATTATATTTTTGCACCGGTGGTTCTCTTTTTAATGCTTGATTTTGATTTTATTAAAGTGTTCGAAGAACCCTAACCTCTTCTAATATTGTATAAATTACAAACATGACTCTGCAAAGACAGGACAGAGTATTGTGTTTATTTCCCTGTGTAGTCTTTCTACCCACATTCGGAGATCCCACAGCATCAATCTGTTACGGCAGTAAACACTACACTCAAGTGTTTGTAGGATTAAGATCTTTGCTCAGAACTGTAATGTTCTCAGTCTTCATTTTCTTCATCGGCCTAAAAGGCATTGCCTTGTAGACACTTCAAAAGGTGAGGAGTTTAAGCTAATGGGACTGCTTACATAACTAACTACTTGCCTGTGTATATTGCAGAATTGAATCCTTAACCTATATCATGTACTGTATCTCACAAACTAGTCTATTCATTTTCATTGTTAATCACAGGATTGATAACTGAAACCTACAGACAGTTTGAGGTTGAAAGCTGAACTGTCACTTTAAAAAGAGGGTTAAAAAGGTCACACAGCTGCGAATAACAACCCAATGAAAATCAGATTCTAACTGCAACCCACTTCAAGAATAACATTGAAACAGGAAACAAGCCTGCTTGATGCTTTTACCAGTAAAGCAGTAAGGATACTACTTATCTGAGAGAGAAGCAAACTTTCTTGGTGTCAATTGTCTGAACTGTTTTTCTAATTGTAGAACAGGTGAAGATTGAGTTCTGGGCAGTCTTGTTAATAGGTTGTATAGTCCATGATATAACTAAGCCAGAATAGGATGTTGCAAAGATGAGATGGTTCTCTTTTGTTTGTTTTTGCATTCCTCTCTGTACGCTTCAGTTTTAGTAATTATTTTTTAAATGTTTGCAAGTACCTTTTTCAAAAGAAAATAAATGGAAAAAAAAGCAAAACCACACCACCTCTTGCCAACCTCAGTTTCTTCCCTTATAAAACTCTGGCTGAAGAATCCACTGCATGCTTATCCTATAATTTTTTAAAATTTGATTATCTCAGCTTCTTCTAGTTAGAGTGATATTTCAGAGTTATGGCAGAGTACAACAATGTAGCAGATTTCTCCACATAAGTATCCTGCCAATAAGGCTCTTTACATGGTCACACCAGGGCAATAAATGCTGACAGATGTTGTTAACATCTCTATTAAAATTCGAAACCCTTTACAGATGCATAATGCATTCATACCCATGTTCCTAATATCAAAACTGATGCTGACATATCAATATTATTTTAAGTGCTCATTTATATTTATAATTCTTGTTTGCTGCTATGAATTTGCCATAAATTAACCTGTTGATAACAACAGATGCCAGTAACTCAGACTTAAGTAACTTTTTAACTGTTCGATCATACTGGATTCACTTGATGTTCATTGTACACATTAATTTGGTGGATATCCCATGTAACTCTGTGGAAGATCCATTGTAAATGTAAAGTGAGCTTTACAGCTCACAGCTATAAAAGGTTAACAAGGACTTTTATTTATTAGGTGTAGCAGACATATTACCATAGGTGGGTTATTTCTTCATGCATGCTGGAGCACCTGCACACATTGGTGAAAGAGTTGGATTCATGGATTGAATTGTGTATCAAAGCAGAATGTATGAACCAAGCAACTTGAATCATGTGCCATAAGTTCCATGTGGCTGCCATTGCTCTGAACTGGAGGATGTGAAATTTATGTCCACCTTTTGAAAAGGACTTCGTACAAATTTAAAAGTGCACAGCTGAAAAATCCTGCTGCTGAGAGGTGTGGTGTTCTTAAGTTACAAATCAAGAGTCTGAATCTGCATTGCTCATGCCCCAACAACTCCTGAGTTCAGTAGGGTTTGTGGAGGCAAATTTTTTTCCTGTTTCTGTCTGGTCCAAGTTCATTTGTAAAGTATTGATTAGTCTCTCAGGGTAACAAATAGCAGTCTGCTCTTTTATCCAAACAGATGTAATAGTACCATATTTGTAACTACAGTGATATCACACATACAAATATAAAGAGTACTTAAAATAATTTTACCTTAAACATCTCTGTTATATGGCAAGACATAGGGGCCGAGAAATGCTGAATAATATTGTACAGACCATACTGAACTACAGAGGATGTTAAAGATATATGCAAAACAAATTACTAGACTTACAAAGACTAACATTCTGGGGTTTTTTGTAAAGTTTTTCTTCTGAATAAAATCTCTGCAGAGTGTGATTTTTACATCATTTATATATTTATTAGAGAGGCTTAGAAACTAAATGTAGTGTTTTTACACAGTTCTGATAGAGAGCAACACTTAATGGATTTATCTTGGGAATTTAACTCTGAAAAATAGTCAGTTTAAAAAAGGAATATTCAGTTAGGGAGGACACAATAAGAATTTTTGGTAACATTTTAAGTTCACTTGTACCCTTGGGATCAAAATTATTTCATTCTGTTTCCTTTCACAAAATGTCCCCCATTGTTCTACTGAAAATGCAGTTGCCACTCTCCCCTGAGGATGAGGAAAGAGGGTAGTACAAGTGTTTGGCAGTGCTTCAGTTGCAGAAGTAATTGAGATATCCGATAAAGCCTTTCATTCTTGATGCATTTTTTTTGTTTTGTTTTTTGTTTTGTTTATCTGTGCAAGGTCCTTTAGAAAAAACGCCAACAGTCAAGGATCAAATACTTTAGGTAGAGGTTAGTTTTTAAATCAAACTTAACTGAGTGACAAACAATTAATTGCTTTTCTGTTTTAGAGAGGATGGCGCAAAAATAATTTAAAATGTTTTTTCAGCTTTAAAGAGCCTGTTGAAGTGGAACTTAAATAACCAAGCATAATTGTAATCAATGATTACCCTTTAGTGATTTTGGTTTAAGCCTTTTTATGTAAACATTTTCTTATTTCAGACTTTACAAACTGACTTAAGCTTGATTTACAACCAGTTTTAATTACTGCAATTCCAATTTGCGTGGAGATAAACCTTAATTCTGGTCTATGATCACTGTTCAGTGAGATAAAAGGGTGGCATCAGCCCAGTTTCTAATGCATAGTTGTCCTTTCACAAAAAAACCAAATTGCTATCACATTTGATTGACCACTTCAACAGGCAGCTCAAGGGCTGAATGAAAATCGGGTCTGAGGCTAGGGACAGATGTGCTGCTTGAAGTGCTTCACATATCTTTAAAGCACTCCCAGAAATGACCACAGCACTTCAAAAATGATCCTTGGAAAAACAGGAACATCTTTGAAGCATTTCCTGAAAGGTCTGTGTCGCAGGGCACTTCAGTGCCCTTCTCCTAGGAAAAGGTACAGGGGCCGGTTGCTGGGGCAACCGCAGTTTGGTCAGCTGACTGGAAGGTGGCGGGGCCTGGCCTATATAAACAGCCTAGGCGGAGGCCAAGCGGGCAGTTCCCCGCTAACATCCAAGGGAGAAGGAGCTCTGCTGGAGTATGCAGCTTAGAGAAGCTAGATGGCTTGAACAGCTTCGGTTTGAGGACTGGGTGGAGAAAGCCCTGGTAGAGATTTGAATGATGATTAGCCAGAGGGCTTAGAAATTGCATTTAGCCAGGAGGTTTGGGTTGAGTTAGAGCCGGTTGGCTCGTGTTATTGCATTTGTTGTTTGTTATTACACTGGAGGACTGGGTGAGGCTAATAGGGGTTGGAGGAGGCCTCATGGGGCTCCGCAGTGGTGTGGGGACTCCAGTGCCAGAGAGGGCACAGCATTAAGGGGGCACTGATCCCAGCCCTGCGAAGGGGCATAGTGGATTGGGGGTCAGGTAAGGCCGAGGCTGCCTGAGCCCACAGGAGTTGTAGATCTGCAGAGGGGATTTAGGGGCCAGGCACGGCTATGGCCACCTGAGCCCCAGACGCGGAGATAGAAGCCCCAGTGTGGGCAAGCGCAAGAGGAGCCCCAGGGAGGGCGCACAGGCGAGGAGCCCCAGGGAGGGGATTCGGGGGCCAGGCATGGCTACAGCCACCTGAGCCCTGATTGTGAGGCAGGGCCCCAGCGCAGGCGGGATCGAGGGAGAGAGCCCCGGTGTGGGCCACGAGTATAAGGCAAGCGAGGTTGCACCGTGAGGGATTGACTAGACAACATCCGGGAAATCTGCGAGGCTTGGGGCGTGGTATCAGGGGTGGTAGGAGCCACGCATAGCCCTAAGGCTGGAGTGCACTGGGGCAACTAGAGAGAGCATTGGCCAAGATACACCAGGGCACCGTGTCAAAGTAGATAGAAAAGGCAGCCTCCCCATAACACTTAAGACATCAAAGACGTGGCGCACGAGATGGTGAGGGTGCCTTGACACCGACTTGGCACGGTAGGGGGTGCTAGGGGAGTTCACGGCACCCCTAGGTCCCATCCTGTCACAGTCTGCATGCTCCAGTGGTCCTCCAGCATCACACATTGCTCTACTCTTCCCTCCTCCCCACCACAGGAAGCGGGGAGAATTGTGGCAGTCATCCAGTGAGTGCTCTTCTGTGTCGTTGGTTGTCCTCAGGAAACACTGTAGACTAGAAGATGCTCACTCAGAGAGATTGTCACAGTGGGACAGAGTTAAAGGACATGGGCAGAGCAATATGAGTGCATTCAGGATGCTGGCCATCATATAATACATTGGGGGCCAACCTTTTTTGGCTGGAATGGCACAAATTAGCCCTGTACCCTCTCTGAGCACCACGCCAATCCCCTTCCTCTGCTCAATCTCCTGCTCTGCTTTCTGCTCCCTGCCTGATCTGCTTTCTGCTCCCTGCTCTTTCTACCACTGTGCTGCCTGTTCCCTCTTTCATCTGCCATGTGCCACACACACAGGTTGTGCATGCCACTTGTGCTACAGTTTAGCCACCCTGATGTAGTACATATCCTGACAAATATGAAATCTATTTTTCTTACCTGTTGATCCAGCATATTTATGGCATTCTTCTTGAAAAAGAAGGACAAGAAATCCATTATCTGAAATTTTTATTTACAGTGAAAAATAAGGAATACATTTTATATGTACAGGTCTGGGCTGGGATGTTCAGGATGCCAATGGTGATTGTCTGTGGCATATGCCCAGAATTTCTCAGTAACTAAAGCTTCTTTGAAGTTCAGTATAAATAGGGAACACTTAATGATACAAATAAACCTAGGGCAGATGTCTCTGACAAAAATGCACAATCAGCCTGAAACAATGGCATTTAAAATGTGGGTTAGAGTGATTTCAACACCCCAGAAGGCCTCTGCCATTTTTGTGGTTTTATACATTTTCTTTATTACAAAAAGTTTTTCTCTCTTTTGTTGTATGAAAGACCCACACAAACTGAAAGAGAAAATAATGGGCCAAGCAGGAACACAATGGGTACATACAGGAGTTACATTTAGGTTGACCTAACCAGGGTCAGGTCGATCTGAATGCCCAATCACACAGCCATTCAGAAGAGTTAATTTGGGCAAAAAAATGGAATGACTGATCCAAGTTACTGCAATTCAGGAGGTGCACACACTTAGATCAAGGAAGAGTTAACCTGATCTAGGAAAGGATTAAACTAATGTTAGAATAGTGACACAGTGGAATAGACTGCCTAGGGAAGCTGTGGACTCTTCATCATTGGAGGTGTTCAAGAAGAGGTTGGACAACCACTGGTCAGGGATGATGTAGGTGTAGCTATAGTTGTGTTCTACTGTGGGTATTTCCCATGCTTCTGGGCTTTGTTGCTTACTGCATGGGGCAGGAAGGGTTGGATTAGATGACCTATGGAGGTCCCTTCCAGCCCTACTTCTTTATGATTCAATTGCTTGGATGCCTGAAGGTGTTCACAGCACAACCTCAGGGCTGGGAAAGCCCAGACATGCACCCCGACCCCACAGTTGTGCTATTGCCATCTCCCTTGACCCTGACCAAGCTATTTGCAGTCCCCTGACTCCCTACCATGACCAGACCCCATCCCCATCATGGTCCCAGCAATCCCCCCACCCCCCACAGACCTGCTAGCCTTCTTCCCTGACCTGCCAATCTGCCTGTTCATGGCAGCCCCTCTCCCCACTCCAAGTAACTTTGGGTTGTCCATGCAGCTTTTGGTAGTGGCTGATAGCTGCACATGCCATACTTGGTCTAAGCTCAGGCAGCTTAAAGTAAGCCACATAAACATAGATGGCATGTGGTGAATGTATATATTCAGTGAAAATGAATATATCCAGACTACTAAGAATAATACATAATGTGAAAAAACCCTGAAAAAATGCTTTCTACACTTCATATTGATGCTACTTGCAGAAAGAGTAAGGTTCAAATGTTTCAGAAAATGGTAGATTTTATTTTAAAGACTTCAATGTCTTTTTTTTAGAAAAATGTTATCCAAGTTAGTCAGCAATGTGCTCTAATGCTGGCTCAAATTTAGCTATATAACTGGTCTCTGAAAGCTGTCTCCAATGTGGTGAGGCAAATGCCCCCTTCTGCTTACTCTCTTATCATTGGCCATCAGTTCTTTCTCAAGGTGTGGGCCAAAATTAAAATACTGGACTGCAATTACATGTGAGGGCACAACAGTTCTGCCTTTTGCTAGATTGCAGATCTTATGAAATCTAAAATCTAACAGATCCTTACAGGACTTGGATGTATATTTGTCTCAAGTGCTTTGGACTTCACATAAAGTATATGCTTAATATGTTAATGAAAATTCACTATTTAAGACATGGGGTCTCTAATTAAAAATTAAAGCAAGCTGGTTAAAATGTTCAGCAGGAACTGAAGAAAGAAAGGTAAAAACTATTAATATGAGATGTTTCTGAATTGATGTGTCCTTATTTAATAACAACACTGAACATATCTTTTTTTCCAAAGCAGGATTTTTACTTTGACAGCCTAATGGTTTTTTTCCCCCTTCAAAGTAAATATATGCTCAGGAAAGAGTAACAAGAATGTAGATGGGAACTTAATGAATTCTAGCAAGTTAGGACCCTGAAATTATGATTTTTTTTTTTGTCTCTTTTGCCATTTGCCATTTTTAAAAAAGTAATTCAATGCTGTATTTTGCATATTTCTTGAAGTTTAGAATGTATATATTTATAGGTTCCCTTTCTCTCCTCCTTTTAATGTGTAGATTTATGAGGACTCAAAGATGAACTTGGAGCAGGAGAGGCCCTTTGTCTGCAGTGCCCCAGGCTGCTCACAGGTGAGTGAAGTCAGTGACAATATTAATTAAGACCACAGCACAAGCATGGGCTTGTATAATGCATCATCATAATCATTATCATCAGACATGTGTTAATACAGTGGTTTCCAACCCCGCCCCCTACTCCTCTTCCTCCTCCTCCTCCTCTTTCTCTTTCTCCTTTGTCCAATATGTTGTTATTGAATAATTAAAATAGGCAGGTAGTTAGAAACTAGTGGCTAACTATCCCCCCTTCACTTTATGTCCCCCAACCTGATCCATTTATTTTAAACTAGACTAAACTTTCCTCCAATTTAAAAATGATGGAGAACATAGGAAGAAGAATCCACTGGTTCAGAAGGGATACAGCTCTTCTAGTATTTCACTTCCTTTCTTACTCTTTTGTAAAAACTGCTAAGTTTTATTTCATGTAGCAGATGCTAACCTGATTTTTAATCAACATATTAATACTTAATGCTTCATATTATAAGATATCTTTCTATTATGTACCCTCCATTTTAACTGAACTGTATTGCCAAAGCTTGACCCAAAATATGCACATTGCTTCTTGCTGTGTATAGGGGTTCAATCTAGTCCATAATATTAGAAGTTCAGGCTTTTCTTTAAAAAAAATAAACCAATTGTCAGTTTACCTTCTACATTTAAATTTCAATATTCTCTATGACTGATAATCAATGACATCATTGATCCCTACAACGATGCAGAAACCTCCATCTATTGTATTGTTTATGCTAGTTTATCTCAGTCATGAGAATACACAAGGATTCACTAGAAGTGATCTTCTTTTCCAGTTTGGACACAGGCCTGCTATCTAACCTTGTTTACACGACTTAATCTCCCCAGGCATCTCTATGATTGAAGAAAATTCATGCATACCTCATTGAAAGTCTTCAGCCATTGTATCTTTAGAATCCTATGAGCTTCTCTGATGGAAGTGCAGGCTATTTTATAATTATTGAAGTTTTTAGGCTTATGACGTTTTTCATCAAGACTTGGAATAGAACTGTAGAAAAATTGAGTTCAGATGTTGGCAGGTAACTGATGGCCTGGTTGGTCTACCAGATAAATCAGTAAAAGACTTTCTATTGAATGTAATGGATTTTTGGATCAGCCCTTGAAGCAGGATTTGTAATTTTAAATCTCAACATAGCAAGGTAAACCTTTCCTAGATTCCAGAGTCCCTACCTCCACAAAACAATTGACAGAAATGCATAGTGTGGCAGCTGTAGCACAGCAGTCTAGCTAAGAGCTTTGGTAACTCCTTCATCAACCAGTTTGTACATTTGAAGAATGAGTTAGCTGATCTTATGTACCGGAAACGAGGCACATTTAGCAAAGACATAAGAGACTGGATTGAAGGAGTGGCTTTTCCCCCCAATCCCAGCAGGCATTCTTTGACCCTGCTGATTTTCACACTGAAGACAGAAGCACAGCATTCCATGAAGGAAATTTCATTTCTACATTGTGTTTCTTCTCACAACATTAGCATGGAGCGTTTTCCCACATTCCATTTATTCTCATTGTCAATTTCTAGTGCTTGTATTTCTTCCAGATGAGTAAACACTGAATCAGGATTTCACAGTTAGGAAAGGTCTTTGGGAGTTTTTTTCTTTTGAGAATTTTTCTACATTATTTACTCTGCTGTGTCTATGTAACTAGATAGAATGTTATACCCTCTATGACTATAGCTATTTTGCTATAGCCACTAGCAAAGTCACTTAATATGGGAAATACCATCTTGGAAGCACCAAGTCATTTTCATTTTACTAGCAGTTTTTTGTTTTTCTGCAAGAGATCTCCCACCTTAAAATGGTGCTCTTTACAAAATCATATGGACATATCCTAGCTTTCCTTGAGACTCTGTAAATGATCCTATTAAACAAAGAATTGCAATAATGTGTAGTGAATAGTAGTGCCTGCTCTTTTAGGGGAGTTACAACTGTAACAATTTTGTTGATATCAAAGAACACTGACACAAGTTGTTACTGTGCAACTGCACAATTTGGCATTGTAGCAAAACTGTTTTACCTTTAAATCTGCTTCAAAGTTAAGTCCTTTTAGCTCACTTGTGTCATGACAGGCAGATGCAGTTGTAACAGAGCATGTCATGCATTTCCCCAGGGAGATGCAAAGCATCCTGGGATGCCAGGGGACTGTGAGTTAACTTGAATCTTGAGGAGATCTGGGGCAGAAAAGTTCAATAAACCGATTTAACCTAAATCAGTTAAGTCTACTACATCCATCCAAGTTCATCTTAAATTGGTTTTAGCCAGGTTGAAAGTGGTTTATGTGCACTGAACTTCTATTGTGTTACAGACATGAACCAGTTTCTGATCACTTATACCAGTTTATGTGTAATTTCTGTCCCTAACCCTAGAGTAGGGTGAGTCCAAAATCCTTCTGAATCTGAGACCCCAGCCTTTCAGTCCCTGATGCTCCCAAGACCTGTGTCAGGGTGATTTCTTCCAGTTCGGCTTCTGAGAGAGGGACATAACCTTTTTCAAAAGGGAAAGGAGTGCATTCTGAAGTCCAAAACAGCAAAGCATAGGGTGGCTCTCCTCTTCAATAAACGCATTTATTTGGGGGCAAAGGCCACAGATCAAGACAACTCAACCCCTATTCAGTGGGCTAAGTAGTCTCTCTTTTTGGTTGTTTCTGTGTTATTTGGATGGTTGGTTCTTTTTTTTTTAAATTCTGTCTATTGCCAAAAGTTTATTAGAGAACTAAATGCTTTTTTCTTCTCTTCTCTATGTTTGCCTGACAGCGCTTTCCAACAGAGGATCATCTGATGATTCACAGGCACAAACATGAAATGACTTTGAAGTTTCCTTCAATAAAAACAGATAATATGTTATCAGGTAAGAAGACATGAATGTGAGAATCAAGTGAAATGTCTGTTTTTAAGATGTCAGAATTACTTGTACTGGAAAGCTTAATATCACCAAGAGTTGCATTTTAAAAGTACCCCAGTTAATAACCAAGTAGAAATGGAACAAACCAGCTTATGCATTTCTAGACAAAATGGTAGCTGCCATTTTTTGCCTCTTCCCCAGTTTGATATAAGGGAAAGAGTGATTACTGAACTTGAGCCACATATTTTATTTTGATATCAGGTTTGTAGGGTACAAAACAATTCTGGCACAGTCTCATTTATCATGAACACATAGACACTTAAGAGAATCTTACTCCAGGATCTGGCAACAAAAGCATTAATGAAACACATTTGTTATGCAGTACTTACAAGGGTCCTATTTTGACTTAAGACAAGCCCAGCTGGGCATTCATATTATGCCACATAATAGTCACTGTTTTAAAACACTTACCCACTTAGAAATGGGAAATAATGGAAAACAGAAATGTTAACATAGACTGTTGACATGATACATGTGGACCATTGAACTACAATGCAAATAGGTGTATTTTAAGCACTTAAATTTATACAAGTTATATTCATACTCCACAAATATTCTGTTAGCATGTATATACATGGGCTGAGACATTTTTCAAAAGTAAATATGATCTTGTTCTCACTCTTTCATATCACCGAGCCATGGGCAGATCTAGGATTTTGAAAAGCGGGGTGCAAATGATGTGGTATATAATCACATATAACACAACACACATTTTTCTCTGGTTAAAAGAAACTAGAACCTTTACTAATATACTAGTTGCCTAGGGCTGTATTATTCAGGTTGAGATCAAAGCAAGAACAAATATAACTTTATTGGAATGTGCATTAATTTTCTATACTATATATTATGTAGTCTCCATAATTAAATATACATGTCTTATTGATGTTCATAAAACAAAATCTAGCCTTCTTCAGCATCTTGACAGTGAATTTAACATTTCATTGACAGTTATTTCCACACTTGGTTAATTTTAATCTGAATTAAAGTTTCCACACTTTGAGTTAATGTTTTTAGCTAGAACTAGAAACAGTCTGCAGGGCTGTGAAATAAGAAGAGGAGTAACAGACAGGAAAATTGCAGAGGAAAGGGTAGTGCTGGAGTGGTGCTGTAGCTATTATGGTCTAGAAACGTGGGAGAAACAAGGATTTTTGTTGGTCTGTCCTTTATTGAACAAACTACATAGTTGGCATAGACTTAGACAAGCTTTTGAATGCAATGCATTCTGCTTCAGAACATCAAAACCATTAAAAAGGAGAGAGGGTTGTGGAGTGAAGAGAGATTAGCAGGAATCAGATACATTCTAATGATCCATGAAATCAATTTATGACCTCAGCATTTCCTGAAAAGAAATGCTGCTGCTGCCATTGCTGCTGCTGCCGGGCAGCTGGCTTTAAATTTTGGGTGGAACGGGAATCAAAGGAAGGGCATGACTGCCAATGGATCTACCCCAGGACTAAGCTTGTGTGTTTCAATACCTCTCTATCTTTAATAGAATTGTCAGCAATTGGTTGCAAACATTTTTGGGGAAGGGTGTATTTTTTTATTTGTTTATTTTTAAAATCATATCTAGGGTATTTTATACAGACCCCAGAATGCCTTTTCCTCCTTGTTGCCTTTAAAATGCAAAATGTTAAAGAACAACTGTAAAAGCACATAACACACAAAAGAACTGGACCTATAAAAGTGCACACACGCCTTCTGTGCCTGTAGATTTCTATTATGTGTGTGTACAAATGGGAAGATTCAGTTTGCAGGTTAGGGCGTCTTCTGGTAGTGAAACTGCTTCAAACCATTGTACCTGTATACAGTGGGTACACACCCAGAGCATTGTTGATGAGCTCAGTTTTGAAGGAGCTGTCTGTAAAGAAGTGCACCAAGAGTGTTTGGGGGCAGATTGAGTCTGGGAGGTGGGGCAAGAGGAACTTACAATATGCCCATTGCCTAATACACACCTCCCTTTTAGGCCAGGTATAGACATTACACTTTTACTGATATAAGTGATTGGAAACCAATCTAAACCCATAACAGAAGAGAAAGTCAGCACACAAAATTTGTCTGTACCTATAACAGAACAGAAGTTTGGCACACATAGACTGGTTTAAAAATGACAGAACCTGCTCTAAGATTTGCTCCCCCACAACCAAATGGTGAATGTGTGTTCTGTTTGCTACCAATCTAAACTACACTGCTTACAGAAAACAGCATTATTTAGATCAATTCCACCTCAGGCTTTTTGAATGTCTCTAGAGTCTTAAATGTAGCTTAAATGTAGCTTAAGAAGAGGGCTAAGGGCTGGAGAGGCAAGCAGCCCGGCCTGGGATCAAGGGCCAGAGGGCTAAGCACCAGAGACAGTGAGGGCCAGGGGTGCAGAGTGAGAGACACAGGCAACAGGGGCCATGGTCCCGAAATGAGAGACAGACACAGGGACCAGGGGCCCAGAGACACAGAGAACTGACAGGGCTGAGACTGAGGGAGCTGACCTCAAATCGGTGGGCCAGGGCTGAAGGTCAGAGACCAGAGGAAAATGAGGCTAAAGATAAGAGGGCTGAGGCTTCTACAGGGGACAGAACAGTGTACAGAGTAACATCTGTGAGGCATGGGCATGGCTGTAGGGGTGGAAGGAGGCCACAAATTTAGTTTTTAAGGCACATAGGACTGGAGGGAACAAGGGACTGAGACAAGGAGAAAGAGAGAAAACCTAGGCTTACCTGTCTCTGAGAGCAGCCTCCCTTCATCATTTTCTACCACCAAGACATGGCAGGTGAGAAAGCAGGGTGAGACCCTGGGTAGCAAAGGCAAGGGAGAGGCAGGATTGAGATGGCCACTAGGGGGGCATCATGGCAACCCTAGACACCTCTTCTGTTATAGGGATTTTTTTTTCCAACCCCCATTTTGAAAGTTTCAACACTCTGCTGTTGGATGCCAAGGAGCAGGGTTTTTTTTCATTGCTCATGTAAACCTTGGGAAAAAATTATTCTGTAAAGTTGGAGATGTTTTATTCTTGAATTTCATAATGAAAAATAGAAATTATATATGGGAGGAGGCAGGCTTTCCCTTTAGACATTTGCCTTCTTGTCTTTTTTTTTTGTTTCTTTGTCAAAATTGTTTCTGTTATCAGTACCTTCAAAACCTGCAGCGGCAATTGCTTTATAAGAAAGCTATGTGCAGTTAGACTTTTCCATTATCAGATGGGATAACCATATAAATTAACCATCTTTTAATATTGTACCCTCTTTTATTTACTTTTAGTGTTCCAGGAAGGATGAAAAGAACTAGTTAAAAATATATTGGGCAGAATCTATTAGATGTGTGAGTTTAAGGAAGCTACAAGAGTTATCAGTCCTCATGCTTCATTTGACATAAGCTGATTGGCAGTTTGGGACTAGTATGAAACTTGCATTTTTGACTGATTCAATATCAAACAAATATCATCATCTCAATGGTATTTTTACCTTTCTGTGGATTTCTGTTGTTATCAGGGCGCTGGAACTGACAAACTAAAAACCAAATAAAATATAGCTTGAAAAATCCTTTCAGGTGCACCTTTTGAGGTATGAATTCTCTTCCTTTTTCCTACTTAATGTAGTATTATTTTATAAATGAAGGATAAGTTTAAAATGAACCTTAAAACCATGGCAGTGTCTTGTGCAGAGCCTCAGTGAAGTTGATGCACTTACATTGATTTACACCAGGCAGGGCCTGGTCCATAATTTAACTTGGGTCTGTCCAACGGGCAGCCCATGAAGGGTTAAGTTGCAGGCCCTGGACTCCTGCCCAGCCACTGCTGCCCTGCATTGTTCCAGCTGCAACAGCAGCCAGAGTCTCCAGCCTTTTCTAGGGTGGTGCAGTGCTGCTGACTAGGGAAGCAGAAGGTGAGCCTGGGGCCATACAGGTGTGCACTGCAGTAGGGCAGGGTGGCAGGTAGGTGCATGGTGCAGTGGGGGAGGGGGTATGTCTGTTCACTGTGTGGCCTGGAAACTCATGGCTCACCCTGGAGCCACTTCCCACCCACTTAAAAGTTGGACAGCCCTGACTTAACTCATTATCAGAGTGTTCCACTACATTAGTTCAGTGTGTTGGCACTGATAGAATAAGGGCAGCTTTGTTCTTCCATCTGATAATTCCTGCAACAGGACACTGACCCTGAGTAGATAACACTAAATAGCAATAGATTTCCTGGACTGAACTGGTGAAGAAGGAATTGTTACCTTGATAAGTATGTCATTAAAATATAAGTGGGTGTCAGGTGGCTAACATGAATGCTATCTTGAAAGATGGCAAAACATTTTCTGGAAGGTACTGGGATAATGTCAGCCCTACTGTATGTTAAGGGAAGAGGGTAAGCGGAAAAAAAAGAGATTTTTCAGTTTTTCATTCAGTTTTATCAGTTTTTCATCAAAAAGATGGGATGTTTGAGATAATTCAGGCTCAGAAAAATACCTTTCTCTCCTGCCCCAGGACTGAGGTCCCACTATTAGAATCACAGAATATTAGGGTTGGAAGGGACCTCAGGAGGCCATCTAGTCCAATCCCCTGCTCAAGTAGGTTGTTCCTTGAGCAGGGGTTGTTCCACAAAGGGCTTTGTCATCCCAGGCCTTTAACTCCAAGGATGGAGATTCCACCACCTCTCTAGATAACCCATTCCAATGCTTCCTCCTAGGGAGAAAGTCTTTCCTAATATCCAACTTAAACCTCCCTTGCTGCAACAAGAGACCATTGCTCCTTGTTCTGTCATCTGCCACCACTGAGTACAGTCAAGCTCCATCCTCTTTGGAACCCCTCTTCAGATAATTAAAAGATACTATCAAATTTCCCCACATTCTTCTCTTCTGCAGACTAAATAAACCTAGTTCCCTCAGCCTTTCCTCATAAGTCATGGGCCCCAGCCCCTAATCATTTTTGTTGCACTCTGCTGGACCCACTTCAACTTTCCACATTGTTTCTGTAGTGGGGGGCCCAATACTGGACACAGTACTCCAGGTGTGGCCTTACCAGTGCAAAATAGAGGGGAAGAATCACTTCCCTTGGTCATCTGGCAAGGCTCCTACTAATGTAGCTGAGTATGCTGTTATCCTTCTTTGCAACAAGAGCACAGTTCTGTCTCATATTCAGCTTATTGTCTACTGTAACCCCCAGGTCCTTTTCTGTTGCTTAGCCAGTTGGTCTCAAGCCTGTCCTGGTGCATGGGATTCTTCTGGCCTAAGTGCAGGACTTTGCCCTTTTCCTTGTTGAACCTCATGAGATTTCTTTTGACCCAATCCTCCAATTTGTCTAGGTCACTCTGAATCCTAGCCCTACCCTCTAGTGTATCTACTACTCTCCCCAGCTTGGTGTCATCTGCAAACTTGCTGAGGGTGTACTCCATCCCAGCTTCCAGATCAGTAATGAAGATATTGAACAAAAGTGGCCCTAGGACCAACCTCTGGGGCCCTCTGCTTGATACTAGTTTCCAACTGGACATCAAGCCATTGATTACTACCCATTAAGCCTGATGATCCAGCCATCTTTGTATCCTCCTTACAGTCCAAGGATACATTTATCCAACCCATACTTCCTTTGTTTGCTTTGAAGAATGCTGTGGGAGATGGTCTCAATAGCTTTACTAAAATCAAGGTATATCATGTCCACTGCTTTCCCCACATCCACAGAGCCACTCATCTCATCATAAAAGGCAATCAAGGTGCTCAGGCATGACTTGCCCTTGGGGAATCCATGCTGAATGTTCCCGATTATCTTCTCCTCCAAGTGCTTCCTTGAGGACCTACTCCATGATTTTTCTGGGGACTGAGGTAAGGGTGACCAGTCTAGTCCCCTGGATCATCCTCCTTCTCTTCCTTCAAGTTGGATGCTATATTTGCCCTTTTCCAATTGCCTGGGATGTCCCCTGATCACCACAAGTTTTCAAAGATAATGGCCAGCAACTGCAATCACATCAGCTACCTCCCTCAGCACACTTAGATGCATTGGATCCAGCCTCATGGACTTGTACTCATCCAGCTTTTTAAAATAATACCTAACCCATTCTTTCATCACTAAGGGCTGCTTGATTACATTTTGCAGAGACATAGCAAGCAGTTTTTGTGCCCAGTGGCCAGGGCAGTAGTGGAAGCTGAGGTGTCAGGAATGGTGGGAGTCAATTTTGTGCTCCAATTTAGCATCCAGTGCTGGTGCCCTACTGGATCACCTCTAGTTAAGAGACTGACATTTTAGACAATGTGCAAGCCCTTCACAGAGTGTCCCACTTTTATAAATCATGAATCCATTAGCAGTAAAGATCCCATGAGTACCCTCCCAGCTCTATTTTTCTGCAGTAACTACCAATCAGGGCAGTCTTCTCCATAGCTGTGTAATGAGCAGCCTTTCAAGTTTCAGCACTATCCTGTTACTCTGACTTTGTTTTCATTGCATGAAAGTAAAAAATGGGTAAATACATAAGTTTGGTGGAGCTCCACAGCTGAGCAAGCCAAATCCCTATTATTAATGCAGACTAGACTAAACATTTTTTTAAAAAGATGATGCATCAAGTTACAGCTTTTGAATCTGTGCTGTCAGACATCTACATTGTAGATGAATAGCATTTGCAATGGTTTAATGGTCAATCTATAAACCTTAAAAAGCTGAAGGTTTTTAAATAAAAAGCTTTTTTTTTTTGCACAGCCATGCTTTGGTTCTGTTGCTTTTTTTCTGCTCAGCATCATGCTTTAATTTTTCCACTCATGCCTTGAAAGAGGAAATGCGAAGAGCCAATTCTGGTGTTGCAAAATATCCTCTGGTAGATAATTCAAATAAACTCTTAGCATAACAAACTAATGATACATTTCCTCCAGCACTGTGCTTATTACAGCTACTGTTTCAAAGACCATCCATGCAGATTGATCCTCCTTTTTGGGACATTGCTAACAGTTTTTTAAAGAAAATCAACTAAACACTGAAACAATGACTGAATAAATACATTCCTTCTACTTTGGTTAAGTTTTAAGATTTCCTGTTACTTTACACCATGTGTTTTAAATGAGTCTGTAGAGGGCCTGATTGTCAGGTCTGCTGATCACATTCAGTTGGGACCTGATTTTCATAAGTGGTCAGTACCCATCAGGGCTGTCCCTAGGGGTGGGTGAATCTGGGTGGCCACCCCGGGCCCTGCGCTTTGGGGGGCCCCGTGGAGCCAGGCGGAGCTGCGGCAGCGTGGATCTGGGCGGAGCGACTGCTCTGCATCCAGCCGCTTATAACCTTCCCCTCCCCACCAATGGTGGCGGCAGCTTCGGGTCTGGGGCCCGTGGGATCGGAGTGGGGGCAGGGCCTCACAGGGGCTGATTTGCCCCAGGCCCCACACCCTGCTCAGGTCACCTCTGGTAGCCATTGTGGACTTAGTGCTGGATTCTATTTAAAATCTGGCTACTTGTTATGGTGCTGAAACTGGAGTTGAAGCCTCTACAATATGGTCCTTAAAGTGGGCACTGAGTTCTTGAGAAAATCTTTTCCATAGAGTAAATACATTAACTGATAATTTGTACACGATTATTTATTTATTTTATTTATTTATTAGATTTATGGGTACTCCTTGCCTTTTGAGTGTGCTAACCTCAAGTTCTATTTTTATGGCTTACTAAAACTCAGTGTCTGTCTTGGTCATTCTAGCAACAACTATGGGATTCTAAACTCTAGGTTGACAAGTATTTTTACCATACTTCCAAAGGCACTTTTTATGAGGTTAGATAATGAACAATTTCTGAAGCACTCATGTGATGACTGTAGGCTCACCACCAAAAGCTATGACTGGGGGGCTGAGAGAGAGAGGGAAGGAGAGGAAAGGAGAGGCAACTGATTTGAGTTGGACACTGTGGAGAAAGGGTTTGATCCAAAAACAGCTGGAGTGAGCTGGAAGGTCCAGAGCAACCTAGCAGATGCTGGACTATGTATCCAGTGGGAATGAGGTAGTCCAGATGACAGACATTGGAGTCTAACCTTTAGCAAGTATGCAGTGCACACAAGCATGAGTGATAGCAGCAAAAGGCTGGTTCTTACAAAGCTGAAAACAGACAGATAGATCATGGCACGGTTTGCTGGAAACTATTAATATATCTTCAGGTATTGGGAAAAGGGAAATATTTTATTATGTCTGTTTGAGGTCTTTCCTAGATACAGGTTTCTCTAGCTTTATGCTGTACATGCATTCCTAGAAAACAACATAATTCAAATTTGCATAAAGGGAACCCACTTTCCAGTGTAACTAATAGGGATACATTCCAAGACCTCAACTGTACTGATCCCTAGACCCATTTCTACCACTTTTACAAGACAATTTTGGTACTTACCCACAGCACACATAAGCACAGGGCACTGTCATAATGGGGATGGCAACTACAGAAATATGTGTCACAGACAATGAGCGAGGAGCATAGATCCACACAGCAGAATATATTTTGGTGTGTGACACTCCCACAATACACTGCACAAAGTAGCTGACTGCGGGCTTCCACCAAACTGATCATGTAAG
>NW_017729005.1:8749403-8750827 GCF_001723915.1 Gavialis gangeticus
GTATGCAGTGCACACAAGCATGAGTGATAGCAGCAAAAGGCTGGTTCTTACAAAGCTGAAAACAGACAGATAGATCATGGCACGGTTTGCTGGAAACTATTAATATATCTTCAGGTATTGGGAAAAGGGAAATATTTTATTATGTCTGTTTGAGGTCTTTCCTAGATACAGGTTTCTCTAGCTTTATGCTGTACATGCATTCCTAGAAAACAACATAATTCAAATTTGCATAAAGGGAACCCACTTTCCAGTGTAACTAATAGGGATACATTCCAAGACCTCAACTGTACTGATCCCTAGACCCATTTCTACCACTTTTACAAGACAATTTTGGTACTTACCCACAGCACACATAAGCACAGGGCACTGTCATAATGGGGATGGCAACTACAGAAATATGTGTCACAGACAATGAGCGAGGAGCATAGATCCACACAGCAGAATATATTTTGGTGTGTGACACTCCCACAATACACTGCACAAAGTAGCTGACTGCGGGCTTCCACCAAACTGATCATGTAAGAGTGAATTTACCTTGCATATAATGATTTTTTGGTATAAAAAGGGTCATCACATAAGAGGGAATTTGCACACACAGAACCCACATAAAGCCAGGGAAACCTGTATTCATCTTGAGGATTCACCTGACTTAGACAAACATCTTCCTGTATTTTTGACAGGCGCATATGTTCCTAGTGTTACTTTCTGCTTCCCAAAAGGAGTGTAGTGTTGGTCTGGATAAAAATATTTTCTGAATATGGTTTAGGACCTCTTTAGAAAACTATGAGATGGCCCCATCTGAAAGTTAAGTCAATGGATATATTTGATATGAATATTAGTTGTCCAGTGCAAGGGAGTAATAGTTTAGCTCTTAATTACCACTCCTCTCCTCCACTTTGCATACAAATATACAAGTTACATATGCTAGTTTCAGGGATGGAGCACAATGATTTTGTGGGAAAGGCTGTTGTAGCAGGGCACCGGGGTGCCTGCTACTGGCGGTGGTAAATGGGCCGAGCTGCCAATCACCAGGGCAGCTCAGGTGCGGGCTGCTGGAGCAACCAGGGTGGTCACGTGACCAGAAGGGGGCAGGGCTGGGCCCTTATAAACAGCCAGGCCGGAGCCTGGCTGGCAGTTCCCTTCGGGCAGTCTGGGGGTAAGAGCTCTGCAGAAGGGCTAAACTGAGCAGTGCAGCCTGAGCACATAGAGGGATGCATTATGGTGAAGGCAGAGAGAAGCCTGACTGGGAGGCTTTGGCCAGAGAGCCAGGAGGGCCTGGACTTTATGTGACGGCCGGCAGGCTTATAGTTTTGTTACAGCTGGCAGGCTTATTGTTTTGGTATTGCCAGTAGGCCTATTGTTTTTGTTACAGCCGGTAGGCTTATTGTTTGGTTCCAGCCAGTTGGCTTATGGTTCTGTTGTGT
>NW_017729005.1:8751331-8787453 GCF_001723915.1 Gavialis gangeticus
TGAAAGCCCGAGACAGGGCTGGCGCGTAGGCTCAACAGAGGGAGCCAAGGGCGCGAGAGGCGCGGGAGCAGGCGCCGAGGGAGCCAAGGGCACGAGAGGCGCGGGAAGCGTGTGGCATAAAGACCCCGAGAAAGGTCAAGGGGCCAGGCACGGCTGCGTGCCACCTGAGCCCCGGCACCGGTGAAAGCCCGAGACAGGGCTGGCGCGTAGGCTCAACAGAGGGAGCCAAGGGCGCGAGAGGCGCGGGAGCAGGCGCCGAGGGAGCCAAGGGCACGAGAGGCGCGGGAAGCGTGTGGCATAAAGACCCCGAGAAAGGTCAAGGGGCCAGGCACGGCTGCGTGCCACCTGAGCCCCAGGTACAGTTTTGGCACGGGACAGGCCCCGTGAGGGGCAAGAGCGCCAGAGGCGCAGAGACAGGCCCCAGCAAGGGGAAGAGCGCAGGAAGCGCGTGGCATAGGCCCAGGGGGGGCCAGCCTGCAAGAGTAAAGCCCAGGAGGGGCTAGTATAAGATTGGAGACACTAAAAACGTCTGGAAGAGCTGCGAGGCTTGGGGCGTGCTAAAGGGGAGGTAGGAGGCATGCATAGCCCATAAGGCTGGGGAGCACCAAGTCACCCTGAGATCATAGGAGATCCTAGGCAGCCTCCCATATTAACTACTAAGATCAAAGATGTGGCAGGCGAGAATGAGAGGGTGCTGGATCTTCTAATTGGCACGGCAGGGGGCCTAGTGGGATCACGGCCGCCCATAGGCCCCACCCCGTGACAGCTGTGGTTGAGGCATATCTGACTTAGCTAGTACCCAGAAGGACTATAAATCTTGTAAGAAAACTTTTCATGGGTTTCCTAGCCTGATTTCAAGACCACAGAAGTTCAGATAACAATACAGGCTAAGAATAGATTGTCAAAAAGCCTGAAACTGAATCTATCCAGTCTTTGCAGTTTAGTTTAAGCTGCATAGATTGAACCAATAAAGAAGTGAACAGACATTCACTTTTGATTCTGGAATTGCAGCCACATGCCTGCAGTGGCCCAAGCCAGAAACCGGGGGACACTAGAGAATACCTCCCTGGTTGGCTGGAGCAGACAGCTTGGGTCAAAGCTAGCCTATTTACCCTGCAATGGGAGCTTTGCCAGGGAGGTGCAAAGCATCCTGGGATGCTGGGAGACTATGAGTTAACTGAATCTGGAGGGGTTCTGTGACAGAAGTTCAATAAACCGATTTAACCTAAGGCACTTAAGTCTGATACTGCATCCATCCAGGTTTATCTTAAACTGGTTTTGGCCATTTTTAAAGCACTTTATGTGCACTGAACTTCTGTTATGTTACAGATTTGAACCGTTTTCTGATCACTTATACTGGTTTATGTATATTTTTGTCCATAGCCATATGAGTAATTGTCATTGTCCTGTTAGTCTTCTACATTTTGGATAATCATTTAAAATAGCTCTTCGAGGGCAGATTCTGTTACCTACCCATGTTGAGTAATACTTGCCTCCTCTGTTTTCAGAGCAGCTATTTGTAGAGTAAAGGAGCACCTTAACAAATGCAAGTAGAATCTGGCCTTCAGTCCTCCGTAACTACTGATTACCTCTAAAGATTTGATGATATAATACATTTGTCTGCCTTTTATTCATGAAATAGAAGTATTTGATGCTGTTCCTAATCAGTAGCTACTTCGTGCATTCAGCTGTGTGTGCCTCAGAAATACTTTAATACTAGAGCTGTAGCTCCTGATCTACTAGAACAGATTGCTATAATGCATAACTTCTTGGCCAATCATGTATTGCAATGAAGATTAGCCACAATTTAACTGCACAGATTCTTTTTAGATCACTTTCTCCCTAGATTTAGGTAGCCTATTCTGTAAGGCAGAGGAATTTAAATTTTTGTGTCTTGGGGTTTTTTGGGTGTTTTTTTTTTTTGTAGTTATCTTAGTGGGGATGGATGGAGCTCTGACTAAAGCCTTCTAGAAACCGTTTTTGTACTGGTCTGTGAAAATGTATAGCTGAATTAATATCAGTATAACTTTTCATAAAATATGATAATTTATATTTACCATAAAGTCTAAAACTAAAGACTCTGGAAGGTTTTGGCACTGCTCAGCTTCAGTATAACAAAGTAAATTGCTTTTCAGTAAAGTAGAGTTACCGTTCATCCCTCTGGATATAAAACCTGTTTCTCCCTCCTTTTTTTTATAGTACTTGCTATTCAATACAAATTCCAGGCTCTGGGCCAAACTCATCTCTGGTGGAGCTCCACTAAGTTCAGTGAGGTTACCCTAGAGATTAATTTGGCACTACTTATTTAGGACATGATCCTGGGAAGCTTTGGGTGAGCTCAGCTCCCATTGATGTCAGCACCCCCTAGAATTGGCTCCTTATACTGAATTCACTGAAGATACTTGGAAAGTCTCATGTTCCTGGCTGTGGGTAGGACAGTAGTTAGCTGTGAAACTAATAAATGAATGTACACACATTCACAAATATGAGATTTTTGTTTCCTTTTTCATCTGTTATTTGAAAACCACAAATGTAACACTCAAGCCAAAAGCAAGAAGTGAGAATTTTAAAGCTAAGGATTTGCTCTTTATGTTACATCAGTATATTCCATTAAATGTGTCTTAAAAAAATGAGGCGTTACTGAATTTAACTTACAGATACAAATGAGTACATTTATCAGATAAAAAGAAGAGACTTAAAAGTTTTAGAACCAGATTTTCCATAGGTGTAAATTGTCTTCCTTAATGAAATTGGGGAAGCTGAATGGATTTTTATACCAGTAGAGGATCTGACCCTTTATTTCCAAATGGAAATTTTATTTCCTTTTATACACATTCCTTTTGTGTTCCCTTTGTTTAGGGGTTGCTATGTGTTGCTATGCTGATCACGTAATGATCATTCTGTTTCTAACTGTTCCTCACAACAGGGAAATATAGGGGCATATTAGAACCTGACCCATCTTCGCTAGGTATGTGGAGCTATATTTTCTGCACAGAACTCACTTAAGTTGCAAGCATTAACTGAAGTCAGATTTTGGTCCAATACATGCTGCTGAGATTAGTGAGACAAATATTATTTTAATCCTTTTGGGATGGATTTTAAATAATTTGGGAGATGCGAGTGACTAATTCTGATGGCAGGTTAGAAGGTGGGTCACAGAACCCCTTCCATGCAACAAAATAATCAGTGGCTTGAGTTGGGTTGGGAATTGTGCATTGAGGAAGAAGAGAAGTTTGTCTTCTTCATCTCTCTTTCTCTCCCTCCCCCCCTCTCTCTGTTTATCCTTAATGACTATCTGGCCATTCCTCTTTGAGCTTGAAGGGTTTGTATCACAATATTTACCAGTGTCAGATATTTGTAATATGTGAGCAGGCGGATCTAGTGTTTTAAACCATGCCAGATTTCTGTCAATAGAGTCTTGAAGATAGAAAAACTGAGGCAGATGCATTAATGTTCTGTCCCAGACTGAAGTGAGAGTTGGCACTTAGAACTGCTTACCAAAGAAGCCTAAAAGATTTTTTTTCCCTCTTGAGGCCTTTTGGCTGTAACGTTAAAGAGAATCCAGTTTTTTCTTACCACTTTAAATGAAAAGAAAAGATTTGCAAGAATTGGGGACATTAAAATATAATTTTACTATTGCTTGTCTTTTAAAAAATGAATTACAAAACTATTGACACTTTCCTTTCACTTTTTTGTGTAGATGAAGCCTTAATAATTAGCTTTTAAATAAAGTTTCTGATATAATTCTAAGGCTTTCCTCAAAAAAGGAACCAATTAAAAAAATAGGGCGTCTCTGCCTCCCTTCACTTCTGTTATGTTATCCTCAGTATACAATATGCTTTTTTGTCAGTCTTTCAACAATTCAGGCACAGGATTGTATGGCTAAATCTTTGTACTTGTACCCTGTGGCTATATATACACCGTACTTACACACAGCTAAGATGAGGTTTTTTTCCCCTCCCATTTAACAGGACTTTGATCCTGAGCCTGGGGTCAGATTTGGAGCCAGTCACTGCCCCGCACTGTTGCCTGCCCCCTACAGCCTCTGATCTCTCCGCCTTTGTTCCCACCCTCTCCCACCTTACTTTCCACTTGCAACTGTGGCTCCAGCTGGGGCTCTGCTCTGGCTGGAGGTAGGGAACACAGAGTATATGGTGCCTCTGGCACCAGCCCAGCCACACAGCAGTGACAGCAGCTCAAGCCTGGCTGCAGGACCAGGGCTGAAGCTGCCATTGACACAACAGCTGCTCTGTGGTTGGACTGGGTCTGAAAGCAGCACATGCTCCATGCCCCTTGGTCCCAGGCCAGAGAAGGTCCCAGCAATAGCTGGGGAGCTACAAGGGGAAAGTAAGTGGTGGGAGGGCAGGCAGCAGGAGGGACAGTGGAAGTGGGTGGGGAGGGGCAAATAGTGGTGGGGACAGGTGCAGGCACTGTGGGGAAGGGCAGGTGTGAGGGGCCACAGGCATAGGAGGGCAGGTGGCAGGACGGTAAGTGGCATGGAGGGGCAAGCAGGAACTGCAGGTAAGGGTAGGCATCAGGGTGCTGGTGTCAGGGGGGAAAGGTGGGAGGCATGCAGGTGAGGTGAGACAGAGGGTATGAGTACTGCAGGGCAGGTGTAAGTTGTGTAGAGGTGGGAGTCAAGGGAGCAAGTGGTGGAGGGGGACAGGCAGCAAGGGGCAGGAGTCAGGCCACTTGACTCCTTTGCCACCTGCCCACCACCACCTACCCTCTGCCACTGTTTGTCCTGCTGCAGCAGCTGGGGGGAACAAATTTTAGATGACCCTCCAAAAAGTAGATTCTAGACATGGAAAATCATAACAAATTTATCTCTGGTTTCCATGTCTAGTAGCTAATTGTTTGGGAGTTGTCTTAAATTCAGAGTCATCTTGCTTTTAGGTAAATACGGTATTGTACATGGTTGTGCAAGTGCATCTAGTGAATTACTTGCATACAACTTCTGTAGCTTTATGTACAGATACAGTGAGCTTTATGTACAGTTGCAGTGATGAGTTGTGCAAGTTAGAGGTGCACGGTTGTGTATCAACACAAATGTGAATTTGGCCCCTAAACTGTATCTATTAAATGCACAACTACTGTATGCTGCGTCTCTCATACCATTTCAAAATTCAGTGCCTCTGCTTTGCATTGTTTTTAATTATAGTGCAGTAGAGGGATGCCAAGGAACAGGTAAATATTTCTCCATCCACTGGTTATCTGAATGTGTATATTCTGTTTGTCCTTCTTTTACTGCAAAGCATCCATTGTAGATCCTTTTGATATCTATCCTCAGACCAGACTCCTACACCAACACGATTCCTGAAGAACTGTGAGGAAGTGGGCCTCTTCAATGAGATTGACTGTTCCTTAGAGCACGAGTTTAGAAAGGCACAAGAGGAAGAGAACAATAAAAGGGTATGTTTTAGTGCACTGGACTCTTCCCTCACCTAACTCCTCTGAGTGTGTGTGGATGCTGTGTGAAAACAAATCTAGCTTCATTACCTGATAGTAACCATTTTAGTTGGAAACTAGATGGCACTATAGATTGTGACATGTTTTCTAATGATGGAAATCATGGATAAAAACATCTAATTAGTTAAATTTCCTGAAGCACAATGTTCAGCTTCTGATTCTGGATCTACACTTGTAAGTAAACTGTTACGCAAACTGCACACCTCTGGAGGGACTGTCTTGGTAAATTCTGTCTTGTACAGATAGGATTTAAAAACTGATTCCATTTACTTGCTGTGAAATGTTTTAGAGGGTGCAGAGAAGAACCAGCACAAAGAGTTTTGATTTGTTTTCTGCTCTTGCCAAGTTGTGGCTTTACTGAATCTCTAGACTTAATCAGTATCCCTGCTAACTTGATTTAATTGTGTTGGTTGTGTTTTTAATAAAATATATGAACTAAAGGGAAAAATAGAACTTAGAGATTAGAAAAAAGCCACTGTGTATGAGTTCATGTATACCATTTTCATTTTCTCTCCAATTGCTCTGCATATCCACAGAGAGAGACTGGGGCATCTAACTTACTTAGAGTCATAGAGAAGTTGGACTGGAAGGGACCTCCAGAGGTCATCTAATCCAACCCCCTGCCTGAGGGAAAATCATCCCTATACAAACCATCCTATAAAACCCATAATCTAAACTCTGCATAAGGCAACTGTCAACCCTGACACAACACAGACCTAATACTCTAGCCTGCCACAGGTAAATCAGGGGAACCACAGCAGCCAATGTCCTGCTTCTATTAAATATTCTCAGTATATGTTCAAGAGACCCAGGGTAGAGGGTCATGGCCCCCACTACAGAGGAAGGCAAAACCTCCCACAGCCTGTACCAATCTGACCATGGCATAAAAATCCTTCCTGACCCAAAATACGGTAATCAGTTTGACCCTGAGCAGATGGGCAAAACACTATAGCCAGGAACCTCTGTCTTTGGTAACAGCAGGAGCATTGGCAGACTCTAGTCAAAGTCCCTAGCTTTGGCTGCAGCCAACAGTCAATGCCTCTGAGGGAAGCATAAAAACACCCTGAAATATAAAGCAGAAAGTAGGGGTGGGCAGCAACCAGAAAAGCCCAGAAGCATAGCAAATATCCATAGTAGAACATAGGCATAGCTACACCTAGATCATTCTTGACCAGTGGCTAGCCAGCCTCTTGAACACCTCCAGCAATGGGTGTCCACAGCTTCCCTAGGCAGTCTATTCTACTGCCTCACTATTCTAACAGTGAAGAAGTGAAGAAGACTTGGAAGGAGTTAAATGTACTTACATGCTCTAAAACAGTGGTGCTCAACCTTTTTGGCTGGTGAGCCGGGCAGACAGTGCCCAGGTGCTTCGTGGGCTGGATCCGGCTGGTGGTCCTGATCCAGCATGGAGCGGTTCCCTATCCAGCTGCACAGAAGGGGGCAGGGGGCAGGGGCCATCCTGGCCCCAACCTGGCCCCATGGTGGGGAGGGAAGGAGCATGGCCCAGCCCATAACTGGGTCTGCGGGGGAGGCAATATGGCCCAGTCCCAACCCAGCCTTACAGGGGAAAGGCGGCTTGACCCAGCCCTGCAGAAGGGAAAAATTAGGGGGCATGGCCCAACTGCAGGGATGAGGGGAGCGGGCATGACCTGGCCCCAACTGGCTGTACAGGCTTGGGGTTTGGGAATTTGGCAGTGGGAGATAGTGGCTCTGTTTATTGCCACAGGTCCCCTGTCTGCAAATTTCCTGATCTGTGGGGAGTCCTGCAGGCCAGATACGTATGGCTGTGAATTTGGGCTGCATTTGGCCTGAGCACGCCTCAAAAACATCATTCTAGCACATTGGCTGTCATAAACAAAACTGCAACAACTTATAAGTAATTATCACAGAGTTCAATATAGTTAAGAGACAAATAAGGGTGATCAATGAATTTCCAAAGCTTTCCAAATCCCAACAATATACCTTTTGGTTGCTTGCCTAACCTGACCCATGCAAGGCTTCCATTCCCTCCTTTCTATTGTGGAGTGACCCATTGACTCTGCTTCCCCTGTAAAACCTTCAAATAACTTGTCAGTTACTTCAATTGGCCCAAATTCCCTATAGCCCTCTTGTTGCCTCTTAAACTGTCACTCCCTGAATTGGCTCCACTACTTCTGAAGATCTTATTCCAGGGCCTACGTATTCTGATGATAACCTGTATCTGTTTAACTTGGGTCTTAGGTGAGGCCTGAGGCTAAAGTGAGAGGAAGTTGTAGAGAAAGCAGCACCCCTGTCTGCTGCTAAAGCCAGCAGGAGCTTGCCTACATCTGTCTACCTTGAGTAAGAAGCATTTTGTTGTAATGTCTCTTTCTCTTTGGCTGTGGTTAATGAATGCTCTGCATTCTGGTTCAATCTCCTTTTACCACTGTATGGTGTAAGTCATTTTGCTGGGTCTTGGCTGCAGCTGAACTCAAATTCCATGGACCCTCAGTCTCTGCCTGCTGAAGTGCACAAGTGGAACTTGTGAATTCCTAAGTTAGCAACATTCAGAAAGATCTCTGAGGTCCTAAAATATTTGTATGTGGAAAGAGCTAGGCTGATTCTTGGAAAGGAGATGTGGCTTACTGCTAGGTTGCCAACTAGGAGATGAGATGTATTGAAAGATCATAGGACAGGAGTCCAGAGGTTATTTGAGAATAGCTTGAAGGACACTACAGCTTGATGCTGTTGAATTTTGGAGGGTCACTGTTATGCTGAAGGATGGAAGGGAACATTCAAAATATGAAGGAGCTGAGTTGCAGTCATAGGATGGTAAATCACTATAGCCTGCTATAAAGGATGAATGTTCTGAAACAGCTGTGAAACGAGAGTAAACGTGTCTAATTTTATGGTTAGTGCTGTATCTACTTGAGAGGGGAGAACTGTTACATTTATTAAATTAGGACATTTTTATATCTTAATATTTTTACACACATTCTCAGTGCAATAGGTGATTCCTGTGCAGTACCTGCTATTTATTTTGCAGGGATGACAGGAAAGCAGTAATCTCATGATCTTGGGTCCTTTACAGCTTACCACAAATGATACAGTATGATGTTGCAGAGTGAGTTTCAGCTCAGAAAAGATAGTTGCACAGTCTGAGTAAAATCTAGACTAGGGCATCATGTTACCTGACAATTACCAGTTGTTTAAGGACCTCTAAAGGTCTTATTCTTTCTTCCTTGTACTACCCACTGAAGCTGCCCTAGGCTATCTCAAGGGAGCAAATTGAGTGGAGTTTTTTTCAAAAGAAAAGTCACAGAAGCAAGATAACCTGTAACATTTGTTCTTTGTTTCTAGTTAGTTTGCTACATATTCATTCTTATATTACCAATTTAGTGGATTTGTGGATGACACCAAGTTGGGTAGAGTTGCAGCCATTCTGGAGGGCAGGGGTAGGACCCAGAATGACCTGGATAGACTAGAAAAATAGTCCATAAATCAATTAAAAAAGGACAAGTGTAAAGTCCTGCACTTGGGACAGAATAACTGCATGCACAAATACAGACTGGGAAATGATTGGTTAGGCTGCAGTACTGCAGACGAGGACTTGGGGGTTACAGTAGACCATACACTGTATATAAGTCAACAGTGTACTTCTGCTTAAAAAAAATCCCAACAGCATACTGGGTTGTGTTAATAGGAATGCCACTTGCAAATCAAGGGAAATGATTCTTCCCCTCTATTCAGCACTGGTGAGGCCTCATCTCTAATACTGTGTCTAGTTTTGAGCTACACACTACAAGAAGGATGTGGATAGATTGGAAAGAGTCCAACACAGAGCAACAAAAATGATTAGGGCCCTGGGCAGCAACGTTTAAGAGGAAAGGCTGAAAGAACTAGGGTTATTTAGTCTAGAGAAGCAAAGACTGACAGAGGATTTAATAGCAGTCTTCAAATACCTGAAGTGTGATTACAGACAGGATGGAGATGGGCTTTTCTCTGTGGCCATAGGGGACAGAACTACAAGCATAGCCTCAAGCTACAGCTGGGGAAACTTGGACTGGAGGTTAGGAGGAACTTTTTGACTATGAGGGTAATCAAGCATTGCAGCAGGCATTGCATAGAGAAGCCCGGAATCACCATCCTTTTCAAGAGCAGGTTAGATGTACACTTCTTTGGGATAGTTTAATCAGGAATGATCCTGTCTTGAGCAGGCAGCTGGACTAGATGACCTCATGAGGTCCCTTCCAGTCCTGCTTTCCTATCATCCTATGAGCTGTAAAATATTAATTTGAAACTGGTCCCAGCAAGGCCATACACAAACACAGTAGACAAAGGATACACTAGAAAATTACGTGTGTTCCTAAGGTAGGGCTTCTAATAGTCTGGTTCTGAAGTAAGAATTTCTCTAATTTTTGCAGTGTTGGTAAATTGATTTAATGCTAGCAACACAGAGATGTTACTAATGACTGAGGAAAGGTCTCCAAAATATTTTCAGTCTGGTAGATTCCTCTTGCTACATTGGACTATGAAAGAAATGTATATTTTAGCCTAGTTTACATTATTGTGGCTAAAAGAGAACATACCTTGACACAAGCTCTGTAAAAAGACTTTTTTTCTTTGCAAGTCTCCTCATTTGAAAAACTACACCACTAGCCCAATAAACTATGTATTTTTTTAACACGTAACCATGTGACGTTCATAAGAATTTCTGTTATGTTTAAACTGTGCTGGCACTCCAAATTACCTGTGAAAGCCTGAATCCTGTAGCTTGTAAACATGACAAAAATTTCCCCTTGCGTGGCTTAATGGCATCACACATCACAATTTTGCCCAGGGGTGGGCAAAATGTGGCCTGCAGCCTGGATGCGGCTCGCCAGACCATTTTATCCAGCCCACAGGGCCCCTAAAAAATTTAGAAAATTAATATTTATTGACCCCCAGCTGCCTGCCATGTGGTCCTCGATGGCTTGCCAAAATGCAGTAAGCGGCCCTCTGCCTGAAATAATTGCCCACGCCTGTATTACATGTATGTGAGTTTTGGGGGGTTAAATGAGTTTGCATCACTGCAAACTAATCAACATGCCAATGTAGTTTAGTTTAAAACGTTGCAACTTGGAACATTGCAGCCATTAGTCACCTCACTCCCTGGCTGTGGGAAATGTGGGCAGGCTCCACAGAAAAAAAAGATTGGGCCCCTCACTGCTTCTGCCTTCCGCAGGTTCCTGTGGCTGGCAGGACACCTGGGGCTGCCCAGGAATGCACTGGCTTGCCCTTGGGCTAGTGCAGGGAGGTAGCAGGATGGTGGCTGAGTGTACTGGTGGCTGGAAAAGGTGGCAGGGACAGTGCATAGGCTGCAGGGCTACCTGGGAAGTGTGCTAGCTTCCCCAAGCTCACCCAGGCTTCCAGCATGCTATGTACCATCCCTCCCTCCATCTCTGGTCATCTGAACATCCAGCCACCCTCCTGCCACCTCTCCACACTGTCCCAGGGGCAAGCCAGCCCATTCCTGGGCAGCCCCAGACATCCTGCCAGCAGCAGGAGCCTGCTGAAGGCAGAAGCGGTGAGGGGCCTGATCGTTTTCTTCTGCAGAGCCTGCCATGGCCATGGCCTCTCACATGGCCAGTGGACAAACTGACAGATTAATGGCACAGATTAATGTCCCCCTGGCTGCAGAAGAGGCAGAAAAGCTCTGCCAAAAAAAAAAAAAAAAAGAAAGGATCAGGCCCCTCACCACTTCAATTTAGGGGGCATAGAATGCAGCCCTAAGGACTAAAACCCCATCACCTGTACAAGCGCCCCTAGTGTTAGTGTACTAACTCTCTGAAGAAGTCTTGTGGATAAATCACTGGATTGAGATTCATGTGATCTGAACTAATTTGCCAGAGACTTCTTGCCAAGTCACTTAATACTATATGGCTTAATTGCCATTTGTAATACGTGAATAATATCCCTTTCTTTTTCCCCACACTGCCTTTCCTGTCCATTTTTACTGTAAGTTGTTTATAACTTCTCCAATGATGTTGGCTAATACAGGGCAGCCTTCGATTTCATTTGGGCCTGTAGGCACTATTACAGTGCAAATAATAATAACTGAACCTCATGATGGAATATAAATGAAACCAGTTCTATTCCCTATGTACCCTTCCCATCAAATGGCAGCTAACCATTAGGGCTGTGTGAAGCTTTGTGTGGTGATTCGATTCGGAGAAGATGTGAATCAGGGGACCAGGTCTGAACTGGTTCAAAGCTCTCTGAAAAGATTTGGAGAGCTTTGACTTGGACAGTCCCTGGTGGCTGCAGCAGGGAGCTGCAGCTGGACTCAGAGCTGGTAAGTAGGCGCGGGGGAAAAAAATGAGAAAAACCCTGGGCCTTATTGCTCCTGCAGCAGCCTCGGGGCTTTGAGGGGTTTGTGGAAGACTGCCTCCATGTGGTGCAGGGCAGCGGGGATCTTTCCCCCCACTGGCAGGAACAGTGTGTGTGAGGGTATTTCTCTCTCTTTTTTTTTTTTTCCTTAAAGGGCCAGAGCCATGGTGGGCGGGGCAGCCATGGAAGGACTGGGGGAGCAGGGGTAGGTGTCAGGGGGCTTATGCAGAGCCCCCCATGCAGCAGGGGGCAGCAGGGATTGCCCCTGTGTCCAGCAGCCCCTGGTGAGCTGGGTCTTTTTTTTTTTTTTTTTCCAAGTGCCTGGAGCTGGGGTGGGTGGGGGATGGGCCTGGGTGACTTTGAGATTCGGCGTTTCGGCAGCAGCTGAATCTCTGAATCGGGTTCAGCCGAATTGATTCAGGACAGTGATTCAAGTCACCGAATCAAATCACTGTCCCCTGAATTGGCTGAATGCAAATCTGAAGCAACTACTAGCCACTTCACACAGGCCTACTAGCCATCCCTATTCAAGCAATGTCTAATCTCTTCGGATATGGTATAATGACATAACTATTTGAAAGAAATTGTTCTTAATTTAAGCATCCTTTATTTTAAAAGAAACAAAAACAAGTTAACTTCTGGAAATAAGGAAAAAATAAAAATAAAAATCTTTTGCTGCCTAAGCCAGGGATCCATCTATCTATGACCTGAGAGAGCAATTGACAGAGGCAAACTTTGCAACCCAAACCAACAAAGTAGGTAGCATTTGCAGATCAGATTATCATGTCAGCCTGCAAGCAATGCAATTTAGTTTATGCTGCCCTGAGCAGTTTGTATCCAAAGCATTTGTCATAGGTTATATTTGCAGCCACATGACCTTTGCTGCTACTGGATAGGGCCTGTTGGAAAATTTGTTCCCGAGCATTGAGCACGGGTTTGACTAAGTAAAGTCAAAGACGGGAAGGGGCTTTGTCTGTTTCCAGTCAGTTAACTGGAGTTACTTCGTTTAAATATCTCACCTGAATTATGTATATGACAGAAGAAAGCAAGAGCTGGGGATTATACACAGTGGGTAGGGATGGAAGTTACACATAAACCAGTTTAAGTGATCAGAAACTGGTTTAAACCTACAACAGAACTAAGAAGCTCAGGGCAGTTTAAGATAAAGTTGGTTGAATGTAGTGTCAGACTTAACTGATTTGGGTCAAACTGGTTTATAAAACTTTGTGGTTCAAGTTAAAGCAGAGTCCCCAGCATCCCACCATGCGTTCCAGTGCTAGACTGAGCTGTGCTGTCTGCTGCAGAGAGAAGGGCTGGGCAGACCACTGGGGTGGGGGGTCAAGCCCAGCTGGGGACGCCGCACAGTCTACAGTAGGGGCTGCATCCCTTCCCCCCCCACCAAGCAAACCCCAGCTGGAATCTGGGGCCAGGGAGGGGGAGTTAAACTTCCCCTGCTCAAACTTACTGCTAGCTGCAACTGTGGACTACAAATCCCAGAGGCATTTGGAAGCAGGAAGAAGAAGTGATGAGCAACCCTGCAGAGTGCTGTTGCTGTAAGTCTGGACTGCAAATCCCAGAGACCTTGGGGGCAGCAGGAAGAGAAAGTGAACACATAGCCAGAGAGTTGTACTACTACCCCCCAGCTTCTGGCCTGAGCCACTGCAGGCATGTGGCTGCATTTCCTGAATCAAAGGTAAATGCCTGTCCACTTCTGTTTCAATTTAATCTCTGCAATTTAGACTAACCTGCAAAGACTGAGTGGATTTAGTTTCAGGCTTTTTGACTGTCTGTACCTAACCATTGTGATAAGTTGAGCATTGTTCCAGGTGACATTTTAAATAGATTTAATACCTTTTATGTGATGGAGAATGCATTTAGGTTTTGATTAATCTATTTTGTAGCCATGGTCTGAGGGGGGAAAAAAAAAGAGCTACACAAAGCTCTTGGTTCAGAGGCAATATCTTTTATTAGCCCAACTAAATAGTAGCAAAAACAAACCCCTTTCTTTGCAAATTTTCCAGGAACATACACCTTTCATCAGGCTGAGGAGAATTCAAAGATTGTAAAGGTCCTAGGTAGAAAATAAACTTCATTTTGCACAGGGGAGATAGAAGCTGGAAGTTTATTCCCCTGGGAAGCTGAGAGATTCAGGTTTTGAATCTCTTACTACTGTACTTTAAAGCTCTGTCCATGAGTTTTAAGCCATGTTCAGAATCACATTGTTTCAATAACATAGTTTCATTTTTATGGGAAGAAAACCATTAACAATCTCTGTTCTGTGACATAGAACTGGGCAGTGTGTTAAACTCAGCATATAATACAGTTCTGGAAGCTTCCAGTACTAGTACCTCCATATGCCAGGGGAGTATGAACCTTGTTACTCAAGGAAGTTTGGTTCTATTCTTAATGTGGTTCTTTCGCCATTAAATCAGAAAACAGAAAATTAATAGTCCCTCCCTAATATCGCTTAATCACTACCACTTCAGGAATATTGTGTTCCTTTGTAGACACTTTAGCACTAGAAAAATATTGATAAATGGGCGGCAGCCAGTGAAAATAAGCCAATAAAATTGTTCTGGGGGTTGAATGACTGGTCTGTGAAGAATTAAAATCCCTAAATATTTATTGTTTGGCTATATATCAAGAAAGAGAGGGTGTCGGATGTGTATTTGAGAGGGATAAGCTTGGCTTACTCAGCTGATCAGTTTATTCTTTAAGTTTAAGCTTCTTTTTCTCTATAAAAATAACATCTAAAGGATGTTTATCCTAAATAGCACCATTTTTGTCCATTAAGATGGCACAGTCATGGTAAAAATAAATATCTGGCACTCTAGGTTGTAAAATAAGAAACCCAGAGACATTCTGAGCAGGTATAACTGAAAGAAAAGAAGTTCAGTCACATTTCAGCCTAAGTCAAATTCCTCTAATGTAATCTTGGCCAAGTGATTTTTCATATATTGTAGAAGGCAGACAGGAAGACAGAATTTGCCTAAATAAGAGGTGTGTTTATTAATTTATTTAAAAGAAAGGTTCCAAAGAAACCTCTCTTGTTCTCTGAGAACAATAAATTAAGACTAAGTTAAAGAATAAACTAATGTATTAACTTCCAGAAGTTCATTTATATGACTACAGTGCCACAATTGCCACATACCATTGGGGAAATGCTTGTTCTTCCTGCTGTGGTAAAAATGGCTGAAATAATACACGGAAAACAATATGGAGACAAACTAAAATGCATTCCTTTGTCAGCAAATACTGTTGGAAGATGCATAGAAAACATTGCTGAAGATTTGAAGAAACAAGTATTAGAACAAATTACGCAGTGTGAGAGGGTTGCTATACAGTTGGATGAAAGTACAGATGTTTCTAACATGTCTCAGCTTATGGTATTTGCTAGATTCTGTTTCAATAATGAAATACACAAAGAACTACTTTTTTGTGAGCCACTAAAGGAAAGATGTACCGGAGAGGACATATTCTCGACAGTAAATGACTTCTTTAATAAAAACAATGTTTTATGGAAAAACTAAGTGTAACCACTTATGGAGCGGCTGCTTTGACTGGAATAAAAAAAGGATTCTGGGGTAAGGTTACAGAGATAGCACCACACGTGAAATTCATTCACTGCATCATTCATAGGCAAGCTATTGCAGGAAAGAAGTTGGAGCCAGAAGTGCACAAAGTGCTACAGGATGTCATCGATGTGGTTAATTTTATAAAAACAAGACCTTTAAGTAGTAGAAACTTTACAATACTTTGTAATGAGATGGGGAGTGATCGTGAAAATCTTTTGTACCACACAGAGGTTCGCTGGTTATCTCATGGCAAAGTGCTTAAAAGAGTTGTCGAACTTAAAGATGAGTTACGCATTTTTTCTTTTACAAAAAGACAAGTGTTCCAAATATGCTGACCTTTTCTGTGATGACAAGTGGCTGTCAGTAGTATGCTACCTAGCAGATATTTTTGAAAAAATAAACACACTTAATCTGTCCCTTCAAGGTAAAGGTGACGTTTTAACAATGAGTGAGAAAGTAACTGCTTTTCGAAAGAAACTCGTGCTGTGGAGAGAGCATTTCAAAAATGGATGTTTGGAAATGTTTCCATCATTATGTGATTTTTTTTGTTGCCAAAAATGATGCAAGTGTGTCACCCATAAAAACTCTCATATCTGCACACTTAAAAAAACTTGGAAACAAAATTTTCTAACCTGTTTAAAAATCTTGCAAACGAAGAGTTTCAGTGGGTTTTGAACCCATTTGTTAAAAATATAAAAATGCAACACCTTCTGATTAGTTTGCAAGAACAACTGATTGACGTCAGAGAAGATGGAAATTTACTAGCCAAATTTCAACAGAAACCTTTGCATAATTGGTGGATGGGATTGAAAAATGAGTATCATGATTTAGTAAGTGCAGCCAACAATGCACTTCTTCCATTTGGATCTACATATCTTTGTGAGGTATCTTTTTCAGCTATGACAGCCATTAAAACCAAGTATCGAAATAAACTGAATTTAGAACCAGACCTTCGAATCACTGTATCACAAAGTGTTAAACCAAGATTTTCAAAAATAATGAAGGATATTCAATCGCATTGCTCTTGAGAGCAAAAAGGTTTTTGTACTATTAATAAATACAATAAAATAAAAAAAATTTTAAAATATTGTTTATTTCATAGATTCATAGATTCATAGATTAAGGGTCGGAAGGGACCTAGTAGATCTTCTAGCCCGACCCCCCGCCAGGGCGGGAGAACAACAAAAAACCCCAAAAAGAGAAATGGGACTCAAACGAGTCCAGCCAGGTAGGCATCCAGCCTCTTCTTAAAGACCCCCAGGGTAGGGGCCAGCACCACTTCCCTTGGAAGTTGGTTCCAGCTCCTAGCCGCCCTAACCGTGAAGTAGTTTTTGCGGATGTCCAATCTATACCTTTCACCTTTATCTCATCCTTTTTTAATTTCTATTTTTGTGTGTTTTATAATGTACATAATATATTAGTACATGTACAGTAGTACATGTATATAATTTATAAATAAATATACATATATTGGGTGCATGCTCAAAAATTTTTACTGATAGGGTGCGCGATCAAAAAAAGTTTGGAGACCACTGCTCTAGATAGAGCTACAGACCAGGGGGGATCAGGAACAGGGAATAGATCCAACCCTACATTGCTAGCCAGAGGGGTCTAGAGCAGGCAGCTATAGCTGTATGGGACTGGGTTGTAAATGGTCAACCTAACTAGCTCCTGGTTTATGGCTTAGCTATCAGAGGAGGTGGTTCAGGAAGGGACATCAAAAGGTAATGTAGCTGACTTCTCTCCCCAAAGGCAGGATTGTTTCGGTCTTAACCATGGTAGGCAAATATTTATTTAGACTGCACTTAAAAACTTCCAATGACAGAGATTCCACAACCTCACTAGGTAATTTGTTCCAGTGCTTAACCATTTTATGATTAGAAGGTTCCTCCTAATATCTAATGTAAATCTTCCTTGTTGCAAGCTAAGCCCATTACTTCTTATCCTGTTCCCTGTGGATGTAGAGAATAATTGATTGCCATCTTTATAACAACCTTTTTTCTATTTGAAGGTTGTTACTAACCTCCCGCCTTGGCCTTTTCTTCCCTAAAATAAATAATATCAGTTCTTCCAATTTTATTGATGTTTAGTACTCTCCATTGCTTTATCTTACCACCTCACTTCTAGCAATGCATTTATCCTTACATCACTCTTCTGAGATTGTGAAATGTGTTTATCTTTGCTTACAGATAGGAACAAAGTTCCATTCAGACAGCATTTGCAAAAGTACCTAAGCAATTAGATGTTTACTCCCTGTGGAAATCAGTGCAGTGAATAATCAATGAGAGTCAAATATTTTTCCAAAACCTGTTAAGTGCCTATTTGTATCTTTAAGAGTTTAGATTTGAAAGTCTGGCCTGGAGAGATTAGGAACCAGATAAGTAAAGATATTTAAACGTTGGACTCGGAGGCAACAGTCTCTTCCACAGATGTACATGTTCACTGCATTGAAAGGCTGATGGTATAATCTGTACATAATTCCTTGCCAGGTGGTATTTTTGTGTTAACTTTTTCTTCTTATCCTGTGGATTTCACATGGTTGCTACAATAGATTTGTATAAGAATTTAGCAACCGGTCCTGCATCCCATTTAGTACCTGGGTCCTGTTTGATGAAAGTATTGTTGCCCTGTTGCTTATTTACTGAACTGTATTACAATGGGCTGCATTTCTGTGTAATAGCATAGAATGGCCATGACAATACAGTTCATCACACAGGCTTGTGGAATTATTCAGAGGAATGGGATTTCTCTGAGGCTAGTTGCTGCCAGTGTGGCATTTTACCTTCCTTTAGGCAGACAGTTTACTTATTTTCTTTTGAAGCAAAGGGTTGTGTTCGAATGGGTGTATGGATTTAGGCCCCACATTCTAAATGGTAATCTTATGATTTTTCTGCAGTTTACACCCATTGTATGCAGAAAGGCAGTCTTGGAAATACACATTCTTGATAGAACCCGAACATGTATTTTAACTATAATCCACCCGTCCATCCACTAACCCACAAAGCTCTGATAATACAGTAGCTCACTGGTCTTTACTGTTCCCTTTAATTGTTTCTGCAACAGAGAAGAATCCAAATTCTTGTGTGCATGTGAGAGAGAGAACGGGGCTGGGTGGTTGGGTAGGGGGAAAAAAGTGTTGTTACCTACCTGATTTTATACCATCATTTCTTTCAGAACATGGCATGAAAATGTATACCATCAGGTGCTAACTTTAAAGCACAGCTTTCTAATTGCCTGTTCCTATTTCAGTCTGTACTGTGTGGCTGAGAGGATAAACCTTTTTTGTAATGACTTTTTAGACTACCTCTTAGATAGGGCTCCTAAATCTTGGCAATCTCCTTCAAAGTATGCACTCTGCTATTAAACACACACTCTTCACTCCCCAGAGCCAAACTGTAAGTAGAGTTAGTGTATATGGTTAGGTAATAAGATACTGCTGATTATGTTTTAGAGCAAGGTGCACTTTTACTTAATTTATGAAGATAGACATGCTGGTTGAGGGCTTAATCACAGCTGATAAATCATTTTAGAAAGCCTATTAGAACCAGATGTTGATTCTTTGCATTAACATTGTGTGTCTGTTTCTAGTCTAATAAGACAGGGTTTTTACTCTCTCTTCTCCTCCTCATCTCCCCTAGTTGTGTGTCAACTACTTATCTGGTTAAGTAGTATCACTTGTGTGGGGGCATTTATCTCTTAAAGAGGTATCATTAATAAAGCAAGGTGGAAGGGGGAGAAAAAAAATTCCAGAAGGACCAAGCTGTGTATTTTCAGTCATCCTTGTTTAGCTGGAATAACAAAGCAAGAGTCACAAAACTAAGAACAGGAAACCTATCAATTAAGGTTTTGAAGAACAGAATGGCCTCCCCTCTGCATAAGGTAGTTATTTTGGGCCAGGTGGTTACAATACTGCAGTAAGAGAGCTCCACAAGGGTCTGGGTACATTGACATTTCAGTTACCTCACCTTTCCCTGCTTGAAGAGGTTTGTTGCAGGAACAGGTTCCATGGCTCTCTAATGAGATCCATATTGGTGCAGTTTTTCAGTGCCAAGACCTATTTATTACTAATTGGTGCATTCGTTTGCAGATCTTTTCTATTATTTGCTGATTATCCCCCTACACTTCTTATCTTGCCAAAATTCAAATACTAATAATTTCATGATTCATTCTTTATTTATAACACTTCTTCCTGCTAAAATGGACATATTTAAAAGCTTTTAAAACAGGAACAGGCTTCATGATGACTGGATTTCTTTTACATAGGGGCCATCTATGTATAGACCTCTCTAGGGACTCTTTAAGCTTTTTAGTTGGGTTCTTGCTTTAGTACTCCCCCAAAAGACAAGTTTCTTACTTACTAGATAAACAATGATGCTTGTTCTTATTTGGAAAGAGTATCCATGAAGTATAATGCATAAGTAAGAGCCTTAATTTGTGTCCTAATCCCAAGGAAAATCAAGTTTAACCCCTCCCCCCACCAGAAATAAACCTGGACACACACATCCTGGGGAGTAAGAGGATTTTCATAGTCAAGTAGAAGAGCTCTGAATCTGGAACAGCATAAAATAAGAAATTAAGAGACCAACTTTAAGTCTTTTATATACTCTTTATTTAGGAATATATGTTTTCCAGTGTCACTTAAAATCATGGGGAGGCAGGAGCCCAAATACTTTACTCTGTGGTAGAAAAAGGAATAATAGAGAGGAAAGATCAGCATCTGGAAGAGTAATTTCTAAGAGTGAGCCTTAGCAGTGCAGCTAAGCAAAGATAATGACAGAGAAGTTCTGAAATTGATAGATCTCTGAAAAAGAATGCAGGACCTGGGTATCTCATGGTTTAAAGGGAGGTTTTGAAAATATGTGCTTCAAAAGTATGTATTTCAAAGAACTATTTCAAATTCTACATTTTTACACTAGCTTCTCTCTGTCTCCTTTCTCCTATGCCTTTACCCCCAACAAATTGGCATACATGGACATGTGTGTGCGCACACAGACACACACACACAATCTTTTCTAGAGTAACACAGTCACTTATCAAATGAAGAACAGCTTTCTCCCTCCCCTGACACAAGGGCGACCCATGAGGAGTGTGATATGGTGTGGTCTCTGGAAAAAGTACGTGTGTCAGTTCATCATGTGAGTGGAAATGCTGAAGTGCAGATCTGCTTGCCTGTATGGGGTCATGATAGGGGGAAGGGTGTGAGTGGAGAGAGTAGAATGGACTCAACATTACAAAATGTCTGTTTGGAATTTCTACAACCTATTAGTCACAGCAAGCTGCCCTTATTGATTTTAGTAAGAGAGGTCACTTTTAATCCTCTAAAGTGGAAAGAGCCACATGCATGCACTCTACATAGCATGACATAAAAATTGATGTAGCTCTGCATTGGTACTGTGAACATTCTGTAACCCTAGATGGATTATTGTCTTGTTTTTCAGTGGGTACATGCTGTTAACCATAAGACCCTAAGCCGGAATCAGTGTAAAGGGTTCAAAATATTTGAAAAGAGAAGTGCAACCAAAAAAACCCTAATAAAACACATGATTGCAGTAGAAAAGCAGCCCGTGTGGAAATGGGCCATTTCTTTTTAATTTTTTTCTGTCTTTTTCATCAAGTAAATCAATATACGGGAGTTATAATTACCATATAAAAGGATAAGCAAAAAGCTGGCTCTTTCTTATGATTACGAGGAAAACTTTATCCTGGATCCTGGCCCATGCTAGTTTTGTTTGTTCTTAGGAGAACTAAACATTTGAATGCAATTTGAATAGTCCAACTCGAATCAGAAGTGTGTCTCAAAATAAACAGTAAAGATGAACTCCCGGTAGTTCCCTTTCAAGCCCCTGGCCTGTCTTTCTGTCTAATGGTAGTTTGTGGCATCCCATTATTAAGAAAAGATCTTCCTGAGGAGGAAAAGAATGTGTTCAGTAAGGTTAGGAAAAGTAGCATGTGTGTGATGGGCAAAGGGTGGTGGGCTTTTTTTTCCATCTCTGGAGATTAGAAAACCATGACTGCCATTTTGATTTGATGTTGAATTTTGTTTGGAAACCTGTTCTAGAAGGTCAGCAGGATTTCTGAGTCTTGGTAAAAATGTACACTCTAATCTTTAGGAATGTTTGTTTGGCTTATCATGGAAGTTTTCCACTCTTTTTTTTTTCTTCCTTTAGTGCTAGCTTCCTAGCTGCTGCTGCTTCTGCTTATTATTTTTTAAAATTTATTCCCAAAGTCAGGCAATTCTCAGCTTCATTCACATTCTGTGACAGCCATTCATTTGCAACGGGTTCTTTTCTGCTAAATCCTAGACACTTCTGCTCTCTTCAACTCTTTCTGTTGACTGCACACCTCCTACCCAAGTCCTCTCAATTTTGAGAGGACAATTCTAATGGCCAAAATTATATGTAATATAATTTTGTTATATGGTAAGTGTTAGCTCAAGTAAGAACCCTTTGGGAAGCAAGAAAAATCTTTTCTTAGCTGAAGCATTCTCTGAGACAGAGGTGATCACTAGACACAATCTGCCAACCCCAGTGAAGAATAGAGGAATGTGTTAGTTATCTATGCCTATGTACATATGCATTAGCATCTATAATAATAATAATAATAATAATAATAGGCTTATTCAGTTTTTCTGGAGCACACTGATTGCTTGTTTCAGTAAGCATTGTGATTGGCCGCCAAGACAACCAATCAGAGTGCTCCAGACAGACAGACTAAGACTATAGCTCCTGAGGCATTTCAAACAGATATGCCCACGAGTCAGAGCTAATATGAAGCACCAGGAGCCCCTGCCATGGAGCGGGTAGGCTCCTCTGAAGGGGAAAAAAAAAAGTGGTGAGAGACTCAATCCTTTTTCTTTCTTTCTTTTTTTTCACCCCTGGAGCCTGCCTGCCTCTATCGCAGCTAGGGGGTGAGCTGCCGGTGGGCCCTGAGCTGGGGGGGTAGGGAGGAGCCTGCTGCTTCCTTCCACAGTGGTGGCACCCCCGGGGCAGCACCCACTCACTGGCAACCCACCTGGGCAGCCCCAGTGGGTACCACCGCTGTGGAGGGAAGCACTGGCCTGCCTGCAGCTCAGGGGCTGTGCAACCGCGTGGCAACTTGCGCGAGCAGGCTCCGCTGAAGAGAAGAAAAAAAAAAAGCAGCAAGGGGCCTGATCACTATTTATTATTATTTTTTCTCCTAGCGGGTCATGCAGCCACTGTGTTGATGGGGGCCCCAGTGCTTCCCGTCGCAGCAGTGGTGCCCCCCAGGGCTGTCCAGGCGGGGTGCCAGCAGCTAGGTGCTGCCTGAGGGGCACTGCCACCGCAGAGGGAAGTACAGGTGTCCCATCCCCCGCAGTTCAGGGTTTGTGCAACCCACCATCTCCCCAGCCCTGGGAGATGCAAGCAGGCTCTGGGAGGAGGAAAAAAATCAGGCTCCTTGTCGCTTTTTTTTAATTTTTGTTTTCCCCCTTAGAGGAGCCTGTCTGCACAGGATGCCACCAGGTCACTCAGCCCCTGAGCTGCAGGGGTGGGCAGTGCTTCCCCCTGCAGTGGCCATGCCCCATGGAGCCACTCAGGCAGGTTGCTACCTGCGTGAGTGCAGCCCCAGCTTCTAGGCGGCACCCACTAGGTCCAACAGGGCACTGGAAGCCCAGTGTGCTCAGGTAAGCTCAGGCTTGACAGGCATCCAGCGCCCTGTGTACCATCCTTGCCACCTTTCCACCGCCTGGGACCACTCGGAAATGGGCTGGCTTGGGTGGGTGTGCTGGCAGCTGGAGAAGGTGGCAGGGATGGTGCATGGGGCACTGGAAGCCTGCCAAGCCTGAGCTTTCCCGAGCATGCCCGGGCTTCCAGTGACCTGTGCACTGTCCCCGCCGCCCTCTCTGGTCTTATTCTATGACTATAAACAAGTCACAAGGTAAGACATTTGACAAAATATGTATTTATATTCCTAAGCCTGTGTTTACACTTGGACTGCTTTTATGTAGCCTTTTCTAGGGTGAGAAGTTTTGATTCCATTAAAGTATTCAGTCAAAGCATAACTAAAAATCCTGTATTTAAAGAAATACTTAATTGCAAATGTTTTGCAGGTTTCAGCTAGTATTAAATAAACCAAAAAAGTAAGAAGAAAGTACATATGCCCAGTTTCCTCAGCCTCTCCTCCTAAGTCATGTTCTCCAGCCCTCTAACCATTCTCATTCCCCTCTGCTAGACTCTCTCCAATTTTGTCCACATCCTTTCTGTGCTGGGGGACCCAAAACTGGACACAGTCCTCCAGATGTGGCCTCATGAGTGCTGAACAGAGGGGATTAATCCTGTGATCGGCTGGTAATGCTCCTACTAATGCAGCTCAGTATGTTGTTAGTCTTCTTCACAACAAGGGCAAACTGTTGGCTTATAGTTAGCTTATTGTCTACTGTAAACGCCATGTCCTTTTCTGTATTGCTGCTGCTTAGCCAGTTGGTCCCAAGTCTGTAGCAGTACATGGGATTCTTCTGTCCTAAGTGCAGGACTTTGCACTTTTCCTTGTTGAACCTCATGCAATTTTTCTTTTGGCCCAATCCTTCAATTTGTCTAGGTCACTCTAAATCCTAGCCCTACCCTCTAGTATATCTACTACTTACCCCAGGTTGGTATCATCTGCAGACTTGCTGAGGGTGCACTCTATCCCATCTTCCACATCACTGATGATATTAAACAAAAGTGGCCCCAGGACCAACCCCTTGGGCATTCCACTTGATATTAACTGCCAATTACACACTGAGCCATTAATGACTACCCTTTGAGGCTGTTGATCCAGCCAGTTTTCTTATCCACCTTACAGTGCATTCGTCTAACCTTTACTTCCTTAATTTGCTTGTGAGGATGCGATGGGAGACCGTATCAAAAGCCTTGCTAAAATCAAGGTATATCACGTCCATTGCTCTTCCAGCATCCACAGAACCAGTCATCTCATCATAGAAAGCACTCAGGTTGATCAGGCATGACTTGCCCTTGGTGAATCCATGCTGACTTTTCCTAATCACCTTTTTCTTCTTAAAGTGCTTAGAAGTAGATTCCTTGAGAATCTGCTCTATGATTTTTCCAAGGACTGAGGTGAGGCTGACTGGTCTGTAGTTCCCTGATCCTCGTTCTTCCCTGTCTTAAAGATATGCATTATATTTGTCATTTTCTGATCATCCAGGATCTCTCTGATCACCACGAGTTTTCAACGATAATGGCCAGTGGTTCTGCAATCACACCTGCCAACTCTCTCAGCACCCTTGGGTGCATTGTGTCTGGCCCCATGACCTCATATGTGTCCAGGTATTCTGAATAGTCTATAACCCATTCTTTCTGTTGACTGCACACCTCCTATCCAAACTGTGCTATGAGGTGCTGTTGTCTGCAAGCTGATCTTGCCTGTGGAGAGTGAGTAGGTATTGGTGATGCTGAAAAGCCTGAAGTACTCAAGTTGCCTCCCCAATTCAGTAAGGGATTCACACTTTCCCTGATTTTCCCTTGGTGCTAGCATACTTGTAGAAATCCTTCTTTTTACCTTTCATGTTTCTTGTTAGCTACAACTCCATTTGCACTTTGGCCTTCCTGATTTCATCCCTGCATGCCTAAGCAATACTCTTATACACATCCCTAGTCATTTGTCCAAATTTCCACATCTTGTAAGCTTCCTTTTTGTGTTTTAGCTTAATGAAGAGTTCTCTGTTAAGCCAAGCTGACCTTCTGCCATATTTGTGCATTGGGATGGTTCATTTCTGTGCCCTCAGTAAGGTTTCTATAAAGTACAGCTAACTCTCCTGGACTCCTTTTTCCTTTCAGACTGGGTTCCAAGATGAACCGTCCCTCAGTTCCCTGAGTGAGTCGCAATCTGCTTTTCTGAAGTCCAGAGTTCTTACTCTGCTGCTCTCCTTCCTTCCTTCCTTCCCTGGGGATCCTGAATCCAGTCATCTTGTGGTCGCTGCTGCTCAAATTGCCATTCATTGCCATATTCCCCACCAATTCTTTCCTGTGTGTGAGCAGCAGGTCAAGAGCACAACCCCTAGTTGACCTCTCCAAAACCTGCACCAGGAAACTGTCCCTAGCTCTCTCCAAGAACTTCCTGGATTGACTGTGCACTGCTGGATTACCCTCTCAGCACATGTCAGGGTGATTGAAATTGCCCGTGAGAACCAGGGCCTGTGATTTGGAAACTTTCACTAACTGTTTGAAGAAAGCCTCATCCTCCTGATCTGGTAGTCTATAGGACACACCCACCACAATATCACCCATATTGCTCTCCCCTCTGACCCCAACCCAGAGACATTTAACAGGCCTGTCTCCAGTTTCATATTGGAGCACTGTGCATTCATACAGTTCTTTTACATAAAGAGCAACTCCTCCTCCTCTTCTCCCCTGCCTGTCCTTCCTAAACAGTTTGTACCCATCCATGGTAGCACTCCAGTCATGCAAGCTATTCCACCATGGCTCTGTTCTGTGACTATGAGAGGACTTCCAGTTCTTGTTTGTTTCCAAGGCTCTATGAATTAATTCATGTACAGACACCTGAGGTAACTAGCCAATTACCATACTTTCTCAGGAAGAATGAGGAATGCCCCTCCCCCCTTTGCTCCCTTCTGCTTGTGCCTCTTCCAGGTTTTCTGCCTCCCCAATTACCTCAGGTCTTTGGTCTCCATCCCCCAGTAAAACTAGTTTAAAGCCCTCCTCACTAGGTTAGTGAGCCTGTCTGTGAAGATGCACTTCCTTTTCTTTGTCAGATGGCTCCTATCTCTTCCTAGCAGTCCTCCTTCTTGGAGCAACATCCAGTTGTCAAATAGCCAAAGCCTTGCTCATGACACCATCTGTACAGTCATGCATTGATCTGCAGGATGCACCCACTCTTTCCGAGGCCTTTCCCCTTGATCAGAAGGATCAAGAAGAACACCGCTTGAGTCCATGTCCCCTTTACCCTGACACCTAGAGTCCCGTAGTCACTTCTGATGTGCTCAAGGTTCCTTCTGGTAGTATCACTGGTGCCCACAGGGGTAAGAAGCATGGGGCAGTAGTCAGAGGGCTGGATGAATCTCAGTAATCCTTCCATAACATAAATTTCATAGACATTAGAGGCTGGAAGGGACCTCATGAGATCAAGTCCAGCCCCCCTGCCAGAGGCAGGAATTCTGCAGGGATCAAATTATCCCAGCAAGATAAACATCCAAACACCTTTTGAATGAGTCCAGAGTAGGTGCTTGCATCACCTCTAGGGGAGTCCAGGCTCTAGGCAAGCAGCAAACCACCTGGAAGATGTAAGCCTGGCAGATGGATGCCTCCATTAACCACAAAAGAAAGTCTCCAGTCACCACCACCTCTTCCTCTTGGTGCCAGTCATCTCAGTCCTGCCAACTTTGGGGATGCCTGGCCTGGCCTCCTCCACCAAATGGACGTGTTCCATCCCCTCTGTTGTTAGGACTCCATATTTGTTCTCCAGGCAAGTCACTGCAGGTGAGGATTAAGACTTTTGCTTGCTGCCAAAGGTCACAAGCTTCCAGCTTTCACCTTCCTGGGGGTCCAAGTCCTCTTTCTTCTCTAGCATTGCTTCTGGCAGTCCTTCCTCCACAGTCCTAGAAGTCTCCTCCAGCACTGAATTGATGAACTCCTCATGGCAGAGGATGCTTTGGAGCTTCACAACCTCCTCCTCTAACTCTTTTGCCTGCTTCCTGAGGGACACCACCAGAAGGCACTTCTTACATCAGAGGCACTCCCCCACCTGGCTGTCACTGGAGAGAATCTGCAAGTCACAGTCTGCACAGAGCCAAACCATAACCTGCATGGAAGTTTTGACAGTGGATGGTCCTGCCAGGACAGAGACCTCAGGTGCAAGCAGGGGAAGAGCTGGCAGTGGCTCTGGCATTATGTGGCCTATACAGAAGTTAAACTTATTGCATCTTAAGTGTGCAAAAAGCGCTTTACAGCTGTAACAGAACAGACATTCATAGTTCATAAAGTGCTTTAAAAATGGCGGATCCTGCTCTAAGTTAATCCTGGATGGATGTGGTATCAGACTAAAGTGCTTTATTTAATGTCTGTACCACATCCCATCCCAAGTCAGGGTAGGTTACATTTCTCTAGCAGCTGAGGGGTTCCTTGTTGGGTGGCTTGCTAACCTCAGCCAGTGCTCATCTGCCCTGGGAAAGCACCAACCCAGCCCCATCCCCAGGTTGTCATAGAGAAGAGACAGAAAAGGCTGTCTCCTCTCTGCATGGCTGAGTGAAGATTGCTGGGTTGGGTCTTGGGAGCAGATGGGCTGGGTCCTCACGGCCAAGGGGCTCTGTTCCCCCACCCCCAGTTTGTAGCAAGGTGAAAAGCTAAGCCAGGCAGCCTCATGCTGCAACTCCTGGCTACAACTGTCAAGAGGGGTGGGTGGGAGAGGGAGCCCCCCTGCCATGAGGACCTGGCCTGGCCTTCCCACGACCTCACCCAGCAATTTGGGGAGGGTGCTATATGGCACAGGGGCTCCCCCTCTGTCAAGTTCTTGAAAGCTGCATCCAAGAGCTGCAGCTCAGAACCATGAACAGCTTTTAACCATAGCAGGAACTGGGGGTGGAGGAATAGATTCCTTTTGCTGCGGGGACCTGACCCAGCAAGCTGTGGGGGAGCCTTCATTGCAGGTGGGCTCCATTTCTCCCCCCGCCTCCGATGTCTTCCTCATCTCTTTCCCAGCTGCTGCTGGCAGTGGCAGGAGAGGGGAGACCTCAGCCAGTGCAGGAAGGCTCCAACCTTCCCTCACCAAATGGCAAATGTCTGTTTGGTTCACTCCTGCTCTAGCTTACAGTGCTTTAAGTAAAGTGCAATAATTAGAGTGCTTCCTCCAGGGACTTTTTGAATGTCTGTTCTTAGCTGTTTTGTCCTTTGGCCATCTCTCTGGGTCTCTGAAATCTGCTGTGTGTCTCTTCCTGGTCCCTCTCTCCAAGTAGACCTTCTCTGTAAACTCCCCTGAAAGCTGGCCTGTTTGCTGCTTCTTGATCCTAAAGGGGAAATCAACCTTGGTTTTATATGTTTGGGTTTTAGATGAGTCTTAAACATCTTTTCTATTTTTAAAAATATTGTTGTTTGCATATTTTATTGGATATATATGTTAATGTGGGACCTAGTTATTCAGGTGCTTTTTTAACATCTAGCATAATTTTCCATTGGAAAACATTACAATTAAATACCAGCTAAAGCCCTTCTTATACCCCTTTCATACATGAATGAAATCTTTTGAAATATTTTAAATGTTTTTCTAATACAAGGGAGTATATCAGTTTTTTTCAGTGGTTTCAGAAGAGCCCTTACTCCCCATCTTCATCCACATTCATTTTACCAACAAAATCTCCAGTTTGGTCAAGTATAAATGCTGATTTATACAGCAAAAGAGGAAAAAGCTCCTGGAATGTTTCTCATATTGCTTTATAATGTGCAAAAGAACTCACACTGTTGCTTTGCTGAATAGTGACCTGAACTCCTTCAGGTAAATTCTTATTTTGTTCCCATTTTCTTCTCTTTTTTTTGCATCCTTTCTCAGCCAGTTAAGCATGTGTCTGCATGCTTTGCTGAAGTGAGGACAAAGTCCACCCCTAATCAGCAAAGCACTTGTGTATGTTTAAGTCCTATTGACTTCAGTACTTAACTTTAGACATGCATGTAAGTGCTTTGCTGAATACTGGTAGCCTGTTAAATCAGGACTTCAACTTGGAGACTTTGATAATACATTGGCACCGCTGTATTATAGACAACTTAATATTCAGAGTCATTGAGTGACTTTAACCTTTCATTTAAAAATTAGTAACAAAAGGCTCATCTTCTTTTACTGCAAAAACTAGACCTTTTATTCATGCTAATAAAAATGTGTATTTTGTTACTTGAAATGATATAATACTGGAATTTAACATTAAGATTTACAAGGCTAGTGAAATTTTCCATAAGAAATAAAGTTTCCTTATTTCTCATAAATATATTCTGAAAAATAGGCAATTTGTATTTACTTCTTAAAAATAACTCAGTTGCTATAAGCACCCAGAAATACACTTGACCACACTTGTCATCTATGTCTCTGTTTTCCATTTGTGATGGATATCTCCATTATTTGTTTTTTTTCCCGCAAACTTGAAATTAACATGGCATTGTGTGCTTAAAAAAACAAAACCAAGGGCAGATGAGTCTAGTAAAGTTTTGAATTAAATAACTCTATGGGCCAAATCATGGATGAGCATCCATGTAATATGGGAGGAAAGAGGACATAAGGCTCTGTTGCATTGGCTATTGACATCCTAGGGAAATACTGGCTGAAATTTCCATAACTGGAGATTTTCAAGAAGAGGCTGGATAAGCATTGGTTAGGGATGATCTAGGAGTTACATCTGGAGTGCTCTATAAAAGCAACAGTTAGAAGCCCAGAAACCCCCATCTTCCCTTTCCTGCATACACATGGATTGTTGGGAAAGCATAAGAGCTCTGCAGCCTGAAGCAGATGGATGTTGGAGAGGGCTATTCAGCAGCAAAAGAATAAACAGAGCTCCACAATCTGACCTAATTATGAAAGAAGATGAAAAACTAGGATAACACGTATGAAGGGGATGTTGAAAGAGGCATTCTGGATGTCCAATAAGAAGGTGTGATAATTTTTGTATGCTTGCTGTCCTTAGAGTAGGGACCAAGATAAAAGTATTTGGGATTTCTCATGCTTCTGGGCTATGCTGGTTGCCATATGGGGCTGGGAAGGATTTTTTCCCCTGACTTTTGCTACACATATAAGGGTTTTTTGGGTCTTTTTGCCTTCCTCAGAATCAATTTCTAATTGGGTGTGCCAATACTCCTATTGCAACTAAGACCCCTAAGTTTCTGGTTATGTTTGTCTTGCCCCTCTGGTCAGGGTAAGGCCAATTGCCACATTTGTCATCAGGAAAGGATCTTACCCCATGGTCAGATTTATGTGGACTATAAGGGTTTTTGCCTTCCCCTCTAGCAGGGGACATTGTCTACTTCCTTGAATCTCTTGAGCATATTTTAACAACCCTTGAAGCAGCAAGGACACTGCCATTGTTCCCATGCTTTACCTGTGGCAGGTTAGGGTGCTATTCCTTGTAGCTGTGTGACAGGGTTCATAGATTCATAGACATTAGGGGCTGGAAGGGACTGTGCAAGATCACTGAGTCCAGCCTCCCTGCCATAGGCAGGAAGTCTGCTGGGGTCAAATGATCCCCACAAGATAAGCATCCAAATGTTATTTGAATGAGTCCAGAGCAGGTGCTTGCACCACCTCTGGAGGGGAGTTTGTTCCAGACCCTGGACACTTGGACTGTAAAGCAGTTTTTCCTTATGTCCGATCTAAATTGGCCTTCCAGAAGTTTGTGGTCATTATACCTTGTTATCTCTTGGGGAGCCCTGGTGAACAACTGTTCTCCCAGATCCTGGTGCACCCCACTTATGTACTTATAGGCTGCCACCAAGTCCCCCCTGAGCCTTCTCTTCTTCAGGCTGAAGAGTCCCATGTCCCTCAGCCTCTCCTCGTAAGGCTTGCTCTCTTGGCCTTTGATCATGTGGGTGGCTCTCCTCTGGACTCTCTCAAGCTTATGAACATCCTTTCTTAAGTGAGGAGCCCAAAGCTGGATGCAATCCTTCAGCTGCGGCCTCACCAAGGCCGAGTAGAGCAGGAAGATGACATCCCTGGTTTTGCTTCAGCTGCATCGGTGGATGCATGCCAGAGTTTGGTTTGCTTTGCTGGCCACAGCATCACATTGGTGGCTTATGTTCATCTTGTGGTTAATCAAGACCCCCAAGTCTTTTTCAGTTATGGTGCTAGTGAGCATAGCACTGCTGAGCCTATAAGTATGATGCTGGTTTTTACTCCCAAGATGGAGCACCCTACATTTCTCTGCATTAAATGCCATCAGTTTTTGGTCCACCCATCTTGAGAGGCTGTCCAGGTCAGCCTTTATCCCCAACCTGTTCTCCAGTGTGACCGCCTTCCCCCATAGTTTAGTGTCATCCACGAATTTTGCCAGTACACATCTGACACCCAAATCCAGGTCATTAATGAAAATGTTGAAAGAGTACTGGCCTGAGTACTGAGCCCTAAGGGACACCGCTAGTCACTTCATGTCATGCTGATTTGCAACCATTAACCAGTACTCTTTGGGCCAGTTCCCCAGCCATCAGACTGTGAGATGTTTGAGGCTGCAGTTTTCCAGCTTAGCCATGAGGACATCATGGAAGATCAAATTAAAGGCCTTCTTGAAATCTAGATATATGACATCAACCTTGTCTCCCTTGTCCAGGCAATGCATCACTTGGTCATAGAAGGAGATGAGAGATGAGGTTGGTCAGGCAACACTTTCCAGCAACAAAGCCATGTTGGCTGGCACTAAGAAAATTGCTTTCCATTAGCCTGCTTCTAATGGAACCCTTGATAATTTTCTCCAGGATCTTTCCAGGGGTGGATGTCAAACTGATTGGTCTTTAATTCCCTGGGTCTTCCTTCCTTCCTTTCTTGAAGATTGGGACCACATTGGCTCTTTTACAATCCTCCGGTACCTCTCCCAAGTGCCACAAGTTCTCAAATATCTTTACCATAGGGCGTGCTGCGATGTCCTGAAGGAGCTTGCAGACTCTTGGGTGCATACTGTCTAGGCCTGCAGACTTGTGGGTGTCAAGTCTTTTGAGGTGTTCCCCCACTTGATTTATGTAAATTGTGACCCCATCTCCCACCCCCTGGATGCTTTGCATCCTGTCTGACAGGGTGACCCTTTTGGATGGGTGGAAGACCAATGCAAAGTAATCCGTTAGGAGATTAGCCTTTTCCTGAGTCTCAGTCATCAGCTGCCCCATTTGATTTAGCAGGGGTCCAATGTTGCCTTTGTTCTTCCTCTGACTTCCCACATATCTGAAAAAGGACTTCTTGTTGTCCTTGATTCCTGTGGCTAGCCTGAATTCGGTGTCTGCCTTGGCTTTTCTGGTCAGCCCTTTACAGGTGCAGGCTAGGGCTGTGTAGTCCTCCTTGGTGATGACTCCCATTTTCCATCTGGTGTATGCTTCTCTTTTTAGCTTCAGGAGGTCTAAAAGTTCCCTACTGAGCCAAGGGGGCACCCCAGCCTGCTGACTTCATTTCCTTCAGGGCAGGATGTACTCTCCTTGTGCTTTGATTGTGTAGTTTTAGCAATCAGTTAGACACACATTTTTATTGAGTGGTTTACATAGGGATGATCCTGCTTCAGGCACAGGGTTGAACTAAATGACCTCCAAAGGTTCCTTCCAGCCCTATGATTCTATGAAGTGGGAGGGAAAAATACTTTCAAAGTACCATATTCTCTCACATATGACATACTCCAGGATATAATACCTTGTTTTTGAAAGACAGAATGAAGAAAAAAAGATTTTTTTTCAGAGTTATGGATGCATAGAGCAGGAACAAAGCCTAATCTTTATCTGACTTACCCTCCATTTCTTACTTAACTAAAGCTGAAACCCTGGCTGCTGCTAAAAACTAGTCTCCATGTATGCATCCATGATTTTGAAAAGAGCTAAACAGCCTCTAGGGCTATGAAATAGGAAGAGAGAGAGAGACCAGAAGCAGCTAGCATACAGCAAAATTGCCCTATGGAGGCTAGCTTTATTAAAGGAACATCAAGACCATTAAAAAGGATAGGCAATCATTAATAACTCTGGAGTGAAAAACAATGAGCCATTAATTCAACTGATTCCTTCACCTGCCTGAATGGTAATGCCATAGCTGCTGCACTGTGGAGCAAGAATCAAAAAGAAAAATGCTTCTATTCCAGACAGAAAATCAGTTTCTCTGCTTACTATACACAGTCCAGTTGGGAAGGGGGAGTGATTTTGGTTTGGAATGGTGCATGTTGCCTACAAGACAGTACAGTACAGGCAAACCCCACTTAGTGCTCTTAATTGGTTCCTGAAAAACCGAGTGTTAAGTGAAACTGAAAGTATTTGACGACCCAAGATGGCGATGGCAATTGTTTTTAATGATCCAAAACAGCGATTGTGAGTGTTATAATCAAAGTCGCTGAGCGCTAAGAGAAATTGGGTATCAATTTTAAATGAGTGTTATAGCGAAACAGCATTAAGCTGTATCTTGTAACCCCTCAAAAACATGACAGGTATAAATCAACTTCCTGAAAGTATCTTAGTTGGTGATGATGGCAGTCTGGACAAAATGAGTATATTCTTACTTTTGGTGGTAGTAGTGTTGTTGAAATGTCAAATACAATTTTAAAAGCAAAATTCCATCTTTTTTTAAAATAAATGTTTATAAGATTTTCTAGATTTTCTTTTTTAAAAAATTGCTTGGGTTTCTTTCTGTTTTTCAATATTCAGTTCTTTTTGTGCCATCTCAAGAACAGCTAATCTGTATCTCCTACTTGAATAGTATTATCCTGACAACATGGTGTCGAAAGGAATCTAGACAGCAGACCTTTTAATAATGGGGCCCTCCTGCCTCAGGGTCCCAGGAACATAAATGCCCTGAAAAAATGTGCTCTAATCCAAATGCCCTTCATATTATCGTCTCCCTATCCAATTTACTAGAAGATTTCCCACTGGGTCTTGGCTTGTTCCCAAGTAAGAATGTAATCTTTAAAAGATTACACTGCATAATGAAGGGACAAGGAGCTCTTTATTAACTGGAATGGGGAGTCACTTGCTATGAAGAAGGACAAATGGATGGACTGTATCTGTGTTCCTCAGCAATGCACTTTACCCCTTTGTTGTCTTTTAGTGATTGGATGACAGATAGGGAATGTATAACCACTGCAACTATGCTGGAGAAAAAAAATTAATGTTGGTTATGACTAAGGCAATTACTTACAACATGGTGGTTTACATGCTATACATGCTATATTGTCAACAAGATTAAATAATTTAGAGCAACCGCATCTTAAATATTACCTTCTTTTTTCTCAGTTCATCCATTTGGTGTTGATGTCCTTGAAGGAATACTGTTACAGTATGAAAGACCTGAGAAATTAAATATGCAATATTATCTTTTATATATCTTGTATGGGCCATATCTAGGTCCCAGGAACTTGATTTCAGTGGAATTGTGCTGATCTTTGAAACCTGACGACCTAAACTCTTGTTTGAAGGGTGGTACTGCTATAAAGATGATTTCAAAAAGGAAAATTAAAAAATAAATTTACGAAGCGGTCAAATGTTTGCTGGTGTCAATCAGCCTTTGCAATCTTGCCTTTAGGCTTAAACAACTAAATTTGTTAATGCTGTCTTCTCCTTTATTAAATATCTTTCAAAATTGTTGTTTAATAGAGATTACAACTAAAATGAAGCTAGTTGCCAGGACACTGTCAGGTAATTTTTTTTCACTTACTACTGAATTCTGGCACAGTCCTGGGACTGCTGAGGCCTGAGGCATAACTTCTCTCTCTCACTTCCGACAGGTCATAGCCAAACCTGCACCCAGGAGAAATTACTTCCAATAGTATAGACTGTGTGTACACATGGATATCAAGCTTTTGCAGAACCACTGATTTCTTTGTTTGTTACCTTCTAATGACTAGAAAATTCAACCTTTGATGACTTCAGAAGTATGGCATATAATGATACTAAGAATTAGCTGGAATGAGACAAGAACAGAAAGAAATGTACTTAGAACAACCTGTGTCTGAAACTTGTGCTAAGGCTGGATTTGCCTGAAGTTAGTCTATGTTTTCTATATTTGTATTTAATAGAACATACAGCTTGTAGAAAAACAATATTAAAAAAATGAGCTTTAGCAAAAGTGTTCATGTAAGTCAAATAGTCTTACAGAGGACAGACAGTGTTACTTGTGGGCTCCAAGACTCAAACATTTTGCTTTTGCTGTTTACTGTTCACTTGAGCGTGAAATGAGCATCTGAGGCAATTTTTTCCCTCTTTGTTATTCTGGAATTGGGAGACTTTAGTACTTTGGAAAAATAAAAATGATAAAATGATTGTGTTTATATTCTGGTTTAATAATCCCATCATTGTCTTCAGGCTAATAACATTGTTTTCTGATTTTTGCTACATGTCTCCCTGGCAGATAGGGATTCCTTTCCATTCCCTGATTTGCTTGTGTTACATTTGGAACATATGGACAAGATCTAGAAGGAACAGCTTGCTAGTAATCTCTGTAATGACTCATCCTCACCCTGCATATGACTCACTCTTCCCCTTCATGTGAGGGCTCAAACTCAGGAGTACTCCCCCTCACCTGCAGCAGGATGATTCATCCAATACACCTGTGAATTGATTGGCTAGCCCATTTTTGACTCCCATTCTTCCATCCCATGAAAGAGCTGAGAAGCTGCTCAGCCCTTAAAGGGTTTGTATGGAAGCAGCAACAATCTGCTCAGCATCATCTATCCATGACTCCGACTATGCACTCATCTGATACTTGACTGTAACAGCCTGAACCACTGACTACAACATTAAGTCTTTTCTTTCATCTGATATTTGGCTTTGCCACCTCTCTTCCAAAAGTTTCTTAACCAGGTTTATCTCTAGTGTACTGTATCTGCTGAACACCATAGAGGTATGCGAGGGATTGATTTGTCCTCTTTTGTGTAATGACCACATATTCGTCCACTTAGATAATGGAAACTTTAGTGTTTTCTTCAAAGAGGAGACATAAAACGAGAGTCAATACTGGGTTCTGCCAGCACTGTCAGCATACTGCAGTCCTAGCAGTGTCAGATCTACTTACTTGGAAAATCTGATAGTATGTTAATAGATAGGAACCTGCAGCTCACAAATGCAGTCTCAATAGTGG
>NW_017729005.1:8792453-8797627 GCF_001723915.1 Gavialis gangeticus
TCTGATAGTATGTTAATAGATAGGAACCTGCAGCTCACAAATGCAGTCTCAATAGTGGGAGAAGTTGGATGGGGGTAGGGTGTGACTTGAGTGCTTGGCAGGATTCCTGTGAAGTCCTACATCCAGCATAACAGCTTCAAGGGAATGCAGTTTGCCCTTAATTCAGGGGGGAGGGGAAAGATTAAAGAATAACTTACCTGGAATATTAACCTGTCTCTCAGACATACACCTGGATTCCACTCCTGGATAAAAGGAGATTTATTGATTTCTCTTCATCTGCCAGATGCCTGAGCATCTTGTGAAAAATCTTGCCTCACAGCATGGACCAGGGCACTAATTGCGTTCTGTAAGGCACTGTGGCCTAGTAGAAATTTTGCAAGCAATTCTTATACAGAAGTATGTGCACCTGTGTGTGCTCACTCCCACTGGTAATAAGACACTGGCACATAAGTGAGTTTTCCTGCTACTGTATTTTTAACTGCTTCAAAGACAAAGGCATAACATTCTCCTAGCTATACAAAATACTGCTGTAATGCAATCTATTACTATTAGTAATTTCATAAGGCACTGCAGCCAAACAAAGTAGTATCCCCTGAACCCAAAGATGGAAAGAAATCCTTAGTTTATTCTGTGTAAATTTTAAATATGCAAAATGTATACATGGAAATTATTATCATAAGTGCCTTTTTCCCTAAAAGGAAATAGTAATAATTACTAATACCTAAGCTAAAACTTCCTTGCAAGTTTTAGCTTAGGTAGTAGGGAATTATTACTGTTACCCCTTGTTGCAATTTACACCCATTACTGTTTGTTGTGTGTTTGGTGGACACAGGACAATTGATCACTATCCTCATTAGAACTTTAAAATTTATCTTGTGAATTGTGTGTGTACACCTGACAGGAGTCAAAATCCATGCGTATCACCTCTATTGCTGCTTCCATCCATGGGACCTAGTAGAAGACTAGTTAGGCAGGCATGTTTGCTCTTTACAAATCCATGTTGACTATTCCTTATAACTAGGGATCTGGGTTTTCTGTTCCCCATGGAAAAATGCACTAAAACCTGGATTTTCTCAGTTAAGGAGAAAAACCCATATTCTCTCCTTTTAAAGGAGAAAAACACAGGAAATGGTAGGTTTCCCCTTGCAGGCTGGCAGAGTTCCAGCCTGCAAGGGGCTAGAGGGAGTGGGAGGGGGGTGATCAGGCAGGGAGTGCCACATGCATGTGTGCATGCACAAATGCACATGGGAGTCAGGCAGCCTGGAGAGCAGCTCTCCATCAGTAAAGTCTGGGGGAGGGGGGCTTGAAGCCCCCAAAAGTGAGGGAGGGAGATGGGAGGGGGTGGGGCTGGGACTTTGGCCTAGCCAGGGCAGTATGTGGAGCTTGGGGCCCAGGGCCAAAATGTGTGGCTGCAGGGCCCAGGCAGAGAGCAGGACGGAGCTATGAGTGGCTCATCTGGGGAGGGGGGTGGCAGGGGGGCTGGCTTCCCACTGCTGTGCAAACTCCCAGGAGGTACATGGGGGGTATGTTCCCTCCAGATTTGTGCATGGGGTGGGGGCAGATGTCAGCTGGCAGCTGTGGGTTTGGGCTCCCTGCCCTGCTGCCCTCCTACTCAGGGGTCTCTGTGGCCCAGCAGGTGGGACCCAGCATGTCAGGGCAGAGGAGAGTGGGAAAGCTCAGTGCTACTGCTTAGAGCCCCATGCTCCCATGGTAAGGTGCCCTGTGCCTTCCCAGCTGCAGTGGGGGTGGCAGCACAGAGTTATGGCTCCCATTGCTGCCAGATGGGCAGGGGGCATCACCATAGCAGCATGGGGCTCCCAGCAGCAGCACTGAGCTTCCCAGCCCTGCTCTGCCTTACCTTGCCAGGTCCTACCTGCTGGGCTGTGGAGGCCCCTGGTGGCAGAGCAGGGAGCCCCAGGCCCATAGCCACCATCCTGCATTCACTGCTACCCATGGGCTCCACTCCAGCCATGTTACCCATGGGGAGGGGGAGCCAGGCTTCATGGGTTGCCCCCCACTCAGGCTCCAGCAGCCACTGCCTCCCACAGGTGGCAGCTAGGGCTTGGACACTGGTGGGGGCAGGAGCAGGCTGCAGACCTGGGTCCCTGGACCCATAGCCCTGGCTGCTTGGGGGCCCCTCCAATAGGGCTGGGGGGGTGCAGGAGGCTGTGGGTAGGGAGTGAGGGCCACCAACACAGGTTTTGGGGGTTTTAATCAGAGAATTTGTGAACAGATTTTTAAACAGAGAAAACCAGGAACCTTGCTGATAACCTTGTATTTCCCAGATGCTTAAAAATCAATTGTCTGATAATATGTTCTAGGATCTTTCTAGGTATCAGTATTAGACTGGTTTATAATCCCCTGGGTTCTTTGTTTTCATTCTTTTCAAAGATGGGCAATATATATTTGAAATTTTGGTTCTGCAGTTACTTCAGCCAATTCTTTGATTATTTTAAGATTAATTTCATCAGGCCCTGTTAATCTGAAAATATCTAATGTATGTTCTTTTCATACTCTAAATTGAGTACTTGCTCTATTCCACCCATATTCATTAGGGGGGCCTATACATCCTTTGTTTTTCATTTTAGTTCCAACTGATTTAGAGAACATTTTTGTTACCTTTATGTTTTAGCCCTCTGATTTTGGACTTTATACCCTTACTGTACTCATATATTTATCCTTAGTAATATCACCACAACTGCACATTTAGTAAGATTTGGAACATTCTAATGATGTATGAGTACAATTAGATTTTTTTTCTGCATTTTTACTTTTATTTTCATGTCTAAGGTCAAAACAAGACATAGGTTATGACTTTCAAAGGAGCGTATGGAAATTGAGTATACAAACACCATTTGAAATTCAGTGGAAGGTGGCCATCTAATTCTCTGGGTCTATCTGAAAACTGCAGCTGCAAATACTAGGTATGACTGAATCAACTCTGACAAAATAAGACATGACCTAAACCATTGCCTAGATCTGGGACAAAACCTTTTAGGTACTTGAAAATGATACCTTTTAGGTATACTTATCTTAGTAAAATGCTAATAAAATATAGACAATTTAGCATATTGAAGGTCCCCATGCTTTTATGCATGATAAATGCTAGTATCACATTGCTATAACAAGCTAATAAATTTTAGTGATACTTTCAAAGTGTACAAGAAACCATTAATTTTTGTAAGAAAACAGACATTCCCAGGACCATGTTTTTCCTTTGATAAAGGAAAGCTGTTATTAGAAGGGCAAAGTAGCACCTGGATATGTCCTCTAAGTAGAATAGCCTGGCAATAACTATCATTTGGAAAGTACAGTGACTATTTATGTAGATATGGTCATGTAGATCCATAACTAGAAGGAAGGGGAGAGAGAGAAAGAGCAATGAATGTTCATAGTCTTTTGCTTGGGCGAGGCAGTATAAATCTCTGTCCTACTTTGAGTTGTGAATGCCACTGCAGGAGTTATAGTAACAGACAAATTAGCATAATGTAATTGGCTGGCAAGGTCAACCCCTCTCCAGGAGCGTTAGTGATGTTTACTGTAAGAAGAGATAGACAAAGTATTGTAGGATAGTATTTTGTCTGCCCCTTTTGCAGGGACAATATTCAGTTTTTTTGGACTCCATAGATTATAGCATTCTTTGCTCTCGTCATTTAACTGTCATATGATATTTCTTTCTTATATTTTGAACAAACTTTAATTCAGAAACAAGAACTTCAAACCTCATTGGTCTTGTAGTTTTCTTTTGACCAGCCTTTCTCTGAAAGGTAAACTTGTGCAAATACCCCAGATACTGTCAAGAGATCTTGAAATTTCTGATCTCATGGTTTGGGTTTAATTAAAAGAGCTGCTTATTTTATCAAGGTTTTCTTTGGTTTTATATATTTGTAAGCAAACGTCAAGGGTCCTTTTCAGTGGACACAATCCAAACTCACTGATTTTTAGCTTCACAAATGCTACTTGGATGTAAACCACTTGTAGATTAGAATTGTAGATCACAATTGCACAATTATAGATTAGAAACCTCAGATGTAATCATCCACACTAAAGGGTACTCTGTGTTGAAACACAAATGTCTTCTGCTTTTTTCCTTTGATTTTTAATATGACAGATTGACAAGTAAACCCTTAACTCGTCTCAAATAGTTTAAGTAAATTGCAAAACTAGCTAGCTTGTTATATGCTGGATAACTATCTATTTGAAAAAATTCATTTTAGAAATGTCAGTCTGGGATATTTTTCCTTCTTATGGCCACTAATAGTGCTAAAAATTAGGACTATAAACTTGATTCAGTTTGTACATGACTGTTTCTCATTAGGTAGCATCACTTGCAGTTTTCCAAGGAAAATGGCAGACTGGTTAAAACATGTGAAGAGTCATGTTCAATGTGGTTTCCTAATTACACCCCAGGGACTTATGCATTTATGCGCTTGTGCAATTTTGAATGTAAAAGGCATGACCACGCAATTGCATAATTTTGCATAATTTAACCCCAGTGGGCTTCCACCTCCAAGGGGCTCCTACACTACAGCTGGGAGCCCCATGTAAAGGCACCAAGTGTGGTGGCATGCAGTGGGACAGCTGGTAAGTGGGGAGTGGATCTTCTGCCTACAGGAGGGGGATGGGCATGGAGTTTGTGGGTGGCCATGGGGGCATCTTTGAGTGGTGTTTGTGGGTGGGTGTGGGCCGTGCACCATCGGACCGGGATAGCCAGCTCCCCACCTCCACATGGGGCTTCCAGCACTCCAGCAGGAAGCCGCATGTGGTTGCACATTGCTCACCTGGCCCAATGGCACGCGATTCCAGGCCTCCACATCAGGCTTCCACAAGGAGGCACGGTTCAATGGTGTACAGCTCCTGCCTTCAGTGCCATAAGCCCCATGTACTGACATGGAGACAGCCTGGTCTGATCCAAAGGCATGTGCCAGCAGACCAGAGAGGGCTGGCTCCATGCTTCCATGTGCAGCTCCTGGGACTCAGCTAGAGCCATGTGCCACTGGTGGCTCTGCCTGCCACGGCCATGAGAACCTCAAGGGTCCACTGCCTGCTGCGGCTGAGCTGCTGGCAGTGGGGGCTGTGCACCATGGAGGGAGATACATGTGGTAGGGGGGCCCATACCCACCCACAAACCCCACCCATAGCCACCAACAACCCCCCCACCACCCCCCCCACCC
>NW_017729005.1:8797638-8802994 GCF_001723915.1 Gavialis gangeticus
CAAACCCCACCCATAGCCACCAACAACCCCCACCCCGCCCCCACACACCCCCACTCCCATTTGCAACCTGCCCACAAAGGTTCAAATAGTGCTATATTTAGTTTAATTTATAAAAAAAAAAAAAAAAGAAAGAAAAAAAAAGAAGTAATTCATTTTGCATAATTTTGTTTTCTGTACATTATTTTGAATTTTTCTGTGCATAATTCCCTAGGCTGTACCTAATGGGAAATCTGTGTCCATTACACTCAGACAGTATAATCCAGTGAGTCTCCAGAACAAATCTTTTGCTAATCAAGTGCAAACTCTAGGACTCCAAAACTGCAAAAACTTCGGGGTTCTGGATCCAGGAAGAGCACGCACCAACTGCTGAAACTTCCTTAGCCTGATGAAGGGTTTTTGAACCTGAAAGCTTGCTTAATAATTGTTTTCCAACTATTTAAGTTGGTCTAAGAAAAGATATCAGATTCGCCCAAAGAACCTTGTCTGCTTATGGCCATAGTAGCCCTTCACTTTTTCATGCCTAAGCCTGAAGCTAAACATATCATGACTGGCCTTAGGTAAACTGCACGTATTCTCTTTTCTGAACGGTAGCCACAGCATTGAAAGATAAGAACGATACAGCTTCTAAATTGACACCCTGTTGATCAAAGAGATATTCCTATCCTCCTTGTTCAAACTTTTACTTGAAACCTCTGCTCTAAGTTATGTTTATTTCTTCACTGTTGTAAGTCAAGAATTCTCCTTTCTCTTGGCTGTCACTACTCTGAGTAACGTTGGAAACAATAAGATTTGCCATAAGTTTTTCTCTTGTATTTCCTAGATGTTGCCCATAAGCTAGAGGCCTAGTATTTAATCCTATATGTGTATCAGAGAAATGGTTCCATGTTTTTCAGACTGTCATTGAAAATGTTTTCCCCTTTAAATCTCAGTTATAGTAAAACAAGGTAAGAATCATAGATCTAACATATTCAGGCAGAAATGTATATTTCAGTGTATTTATCATTCATATTTAGCTCTGAGGGTGACACAACTCTATTATTGAAACAAAAAACGCCATCATAACATCAGGTACATAGAACATACATTTCTCCCAGATCAATTTGACTGTGTTCAATCCTTGCTCTGCTTGTTAAGAATTCAAGGACCGCCTCCTAGGACAGTACCTCTAGCTGAGAAAAGTTATTTTTATAAGCATTTTTCCATTCTTTTGCCTAAACCTAAATAAGTTAGTCACCTGCCTACACCCAAACATTGAAAAATCACCATTACTTTGGACTAAAAAGTAGTAATTGCACTTGAATACCTCCCATTTCTGTTCATGAGTCTAAAAGTTCCATTAATCCAGATTGTGTAGTAAGTAAGCTTATTTGTCCCCTGCAAACCAACAACAGCAAGTTGGTTTAAACTCTATTTCTTGATGCATCATAAAGCTTTCCTCCTATTTCTTTGGCCAATCCAATACTTTGACTCTGAACTTTAGCTAAGCAGTCTAATTGTTGGGGGGTTTTTCAGAATTGTAACTGGCCAGTACCTGTACCTTGGGTAATGGTGGTGGCACATGGGAGGCTTGGGAGCTGTGTGGGGGAGATGCCATCTACCTATTTTGCCACTGATACATATCAACAGTCATTTAAACACTAATTTTTAGCATAAAAAGAAGGTGATATCTCTCTTTCACAGCAGTAAGTTCTAGTCACTGATCCTGCCCCATGTGGGTAGCAGAGCACTGCTGCTGGAGCTTGGAGCTGGAGTCAGGAAGGGAAGTGGGTTGTGGGAAAGGAGGGGGACGGGAGGGTGAGCAACCTCTGTTACTGCATTCCAGCAACCTGCCTTAGGAAGCCCTGTTTACCCACCCGTTGTTATGTTTTTGGATTTTTGGGTTACCATACCTGACTCCCCCTCCCAATCCACTCCTTGTTTGGGCTCATTTTGCTTCATCCAGGCTGTCCCACCAAATCTGTTATGGCCACAAGGGCTCAAGACAATATTTAATATGAGCATTTTATTATGGGGTACAACATTTTCACTTGCCCCTGTATCAGAAAAGTTAAATTTGTTAATTTTTCCTGTGCATAACTGCTTGCATGGAAAATCATCATGTGGTCTGGATATGTCATGTAGTTTGTATTGCTTTATCCAGCCCTTCAGCTGAAGACTGTTCTGGCCATTGTACACACTCAAGTAGCCATTGATGTAAACTATGCATGATGCCTATAACTTTTGTCAGTGAAATCAGTTATGTAAATTTCAAAGGAGATTTAAACAAAATCTAATAAGCTAAATGCCAAAAAACTGCCCCTATGAATTTGCTATTAAGACACTGTGTACATTATTTACATAACATCGACAACCGTGGTATCTTCAGCTGGTGGTTGTAGGCTAATACCAACACCTAGAGGACTACTTGTATAAATTATTGGATAAAACCAAACTTCTTACAGAAGAAGAAAGGGAAGCCAAATTTTCAGCCACTCTCTGATTGGACTCTAAATTTGGGAGCCACTTTTCTATGCAAAGATGACATATTCATGTTGAGCTACTATTTTATATGCACAGTTTTGTAAAAATGCAGACCATGACTGTAAAATCACAAGTTAGAACTTAAATTATTTAAGAAGGCTATTTTTTTCACACTTCTGAACTTGTAGTAAAGTAACTATGATGCTCTTGTATAGACTGAAAGTATAATTCAGTGGATAATTCACAGGACTAGAAGTCAGTTTAGTCCTGAAGCTGGCACTGACCTACTGTCTGACCCTTGACAAATCACTTTCCCTTCTGTGTCTCTTTCCCTAACCACAGTTGGTCTGTCTGGCCTATTTAGATTCTAAACTCACTGGGGCAAGTATTTCTCTCCCCCCACCACCCTTTCTCTTTCTGTCCATATATAGTTTAACACAATAAGGTCCTGATCTTAGCTGGGGCCTTAGTGCAATACAAATAAAAGCATGCTAGCAAATGTCTTTGCTTCTTACATGGGCAAGTCCTGTTTTAGATCCATAGCAAAGCTACATTGTTTACAGTGATCTAAATAGGACCATGATTGAGCCCTTAGTATAATATTATAGGTATAAAAGAGTTTATTCTTCAATAAAATGTATAGAGAATATATTTTCATGCAAACATGTTCTCTATAAAAGAATTTGTTGTTTTGTGTTTAGTAGTGTTCCATCTGCTCAAGAAAATAAATTTAGAAAAACTAGCTCCAGCATGGCATATAATGTTTCATTAGCAGACATAACCTTGTTTATTTGCTTTTTAAAATTGTATTTAGAAAAGGAAATCAGTTTGCACCACTGACATGCTGCCAGGTTCCTGTTTATAAATGTCAAAATGGGCAAGTTGGAAGAAAAATACTTAGTTTGCCTTTAGCATCACATATGACAAAATTTGTGTATAGAACCATGCAACCAATTGCATATATTTGGCTCTGCAGCTTCCAATTAGCAGGATACAGTGCAGTATGTCAGTAAAACACATTAAATGACCCTAATTGGGCCATGCAGATTTACTCTTACTGAGGTTTATTTGAACATAAGCAGCTCTTTGTGTACTGTGCTGTTTGAGTGACTGTCACTGCCAATTGATTGTATATAAAATATACTGCATTTTCATGATGGCTTTTTATCTGTAGTAAACCTAGTGTCATAAGCATGCAATCTAATGTAATACTTTTCATGGGAATATTATTTTTCTTTTATAACTTAATATGTAATGTGACATTGCTGAGACCTAGCTCTGCTGTTTTAAAATTTCTTCCTCCTTTAAATGCATCCATTACATTCCCCTATCATGTTTCCTTTTATTTCCTGTAGTATAGTGACTTATCACAGGTACATCTGGTACATATTGTATATTACTGTATATACAAAGATGGTATCATATGTCAAAAACTTAGCCTGAACAGACATGCTGAAAAGGTCATGGTGGGGGAAGTCCTGGAAGACAAGGGGCATCTTTCAGTATTCATTTCCACTGGGTAATTAGAGGGCATCACTGGATGTCTGTAATTAGATCATGTCACAAAAATTAAGATAAATACCAAAAGTGCTAGATCCCCTGCATTTTGCTCAGGATATCAGAGGAATCAGAGGGCATTGGGTTAGGATGAGCAGCCACAGTAAAAGGAATTGTAACACTTTAGGATAAAGAGTTGTTGATATGAAGAGTCTTCCATAAAAGACATAAACAGGAACCCACAGGAATGAACTGCCTTGTTAAGTATGTTCTGTAGAGCTGGCTTGTTTTTTCTTTAATTAATAATAAAATCATTGAAAAATGCACTGCTGGTCTTCTAAAATCTATTAATGAATTAGGCACCAGATAGCTTGAGCTTGAAAAAAGAAAAGGGGGTGCTATATTCAGAAAAATAGAAGAAGCAATGTCATCTTTATCCAGTATCTGCCTACAGCAGCCAGGGCTAATCAGGTGGTTACAAAGCTGGAATCTCTGCCACCTGACCAACCCTTGCCACCACTGCATCCTTGTTGGTCACTGCTGGCTGCAAGGGCTGATAGGGTTTCTTGAGGTGGCAAGGGCTGATCATTTGGTGGAGATACCCCACTGCCTCTGTCAGAACCCTAGCTCTTCCCAGGGCTCTGGCAGCAGTGGTGGCGATTTGCTCCCATGGCACATCCACTGCTGCAAGAGCACTGGCAAGACCCTGAGCTTTGGTAGGGACCCTGTAGAGTTACTTGACAGCTCACTAGCTGGGCTAGGTATCAGAAAGCCAGCCATTCTTTCTGCCCACAATCTGTTAGGACCATGGAAATTCAAACCCAGGGTGGCTGGGCTAGTATCACTATTGGCACAGCTGGCCCAGCATCCCCAGGTTCAAATCCTATCGTCCCCTTGGAAGAAGAGAGGGTGAACAGATCACTGCAGCTATTTTTATGGTGAGGCAAATAGCATGTATGTGTGAACACTTTTCTTTTTGTTGCAGTAAAACAGCACATACCCCAGGGGTACAACAGAGGTAACATTTCAAAGGCTGCAGAGGTGTGACATAGAACCTTACCCATTAACTGTAATAAAGTATGGTCAGGTCTTAGGTTTCATTTTGAAAGATCATTCAGTATTATCAACAGACTTCTCAACTGACCTTTGGTTTTTTCTTCATTCAGATTGTCCATTGCATCTCACAATGCTGCTGGATAACATCTCATAGAAGGCAGTATGCAACATCAGTTGCATGTATTCATAATTCTAATATTATAAAAGTCTAAGTCTGTCTGTAATGCTTTATTCATGCTCTGATTGGCTGTCTTGCCAGCCAATCGGAATGCCGTACACAGACAGGGACAGATGGCAGAGTGCCGCCACGACAGTGGAGACTAAGGGGCTAGAGGGGAGGGCG